>NC_137891.1:123387903-123987903 GCF_963455335.1 Martes martes
TGCACTCCCCACACTGGACAGACTAATTCCTGCTGGTATTTCACACCTCAGTGAAACTATTAATTTCCTTAACAATCTTGACCTCTCCTCTAGGCAATGTTGAATTAGTTGTTTCTCGTAGATTACAGACACCATAGCTCCTTATTGTTGTATTCAAATGGTCTAAATTTAAAATTCCTAATTGCAAATTATTTGCAAGCAGGGAATGTATTTTATACATTCCTTTATTCTCGGGGTCTAGAACAAGTACTCATCATATTTGGCGAACAAATGAATGAACAGTATCCAGTACGTAGTAGATGCTCAGTAACTGATAAATAAAAGAAAGGCAGGTTATGTCAAAACTTCCACCAATACTGAAGAGAACTTCAACTGACTATAATTAAAGAGCTATGTGTAACTGCAAAACTTCAGTGAATGAGCAAGTCAAGGAAAAATAAAGCACTTCAGTTTGATGTCCAGACATATGGGAAGCAGAGAACGCATAAACAACAGCAAAGCAGAGATCAGATAGCATATTTGGAAAAGATTTAGACAGAAGTAATTGTTCTACAACAAATAGCTTTGTGCATTTGTACAAGAGTGCAAATTTTATCTCCTTGGTGTCTTTTTCTTCTACATACACCTCTAGGAAAAATAGTTATAAAATAAACCTTTTAAGATTTCATGAGATATTTCATGTTTGGTCCTTCTAATGGTTCTATTAAGTCTCTTCAAAGGGGCACTTTTCTACCAGAGCAAACTTGAAAGAACAGAACATTTATTCCAAAAGCAATTTCCTTCCCCAGTTATTTTCTGTATTCCCTTGGCAGTGTTTTTCGACAGTTTTACTTGAATAAGAGCTTATTTGGTCCCAAACCAGTTTCTCCAGCTGCTTGAACCTATACTCAAGTCTCAGACCTTTGTGTGTGACCCCTGATCTGCTACCATGGAAATAACTACGATCACACAAGTACATATTTTCTTGCAAGATGAGTTCAGATATTTATAAAGAGAAAAATTAAAGCAAACTCTTACCATTTTTTTAAATTCACTGTGTTGCTTTCTTTAATCCATTCAAAGAAAGTGAACAGATTTCCAAATGGAACTTTTTATATTTACAGGAAAATGTTAAAGACAATGTGACAGTGGTGATGATAACTACAATACTAATGATAATGATTCCTTATTATTATGTAATATTCTAAAAGTTTGCAACAGGATGGCTTACAAGCGCCATAGGAAGAAGGATGGCTTTTTTTTTTTTTTTTAAAGATTTTATTTTACTTATTTGAAAGAGAGAGAATGAGAGAGACAGCATGAGATGGGGTAGTGTCAGAAGGAGAAGCAGACTCCCCGCAGATCAGGGAGCCAGATGTGGGGCTGGATCCCAGGACTCCAGGATCATGACCTGAGCCAAAGGCAGTCACTTAACCAACTGAGCCACCCAAGGTGCCCCAAGGATGGCTTAATTTTAATATTCCCATTTTACAGATAAGATGGATAAGAAAACAGATTCAGAGAAGTTGATTTACCTAAAATTGTTAAGTTTTTCAACGAGAAGAGTCATTACAGAAATGTCTGGCGCCAGTTCCTTTGCTTTGCAAGTAAGAGATTTGATGATCAAATCAAAGATGACTTTCCCAAGATCAAACATCTAGGAAGCGGCGAGCCTCTCCCCTGACTGCCCTATACAGAGAGCTGCATAGGTGAAAGGGGTCTTCAATGCACAAACTCCACATCAAGAATAAAGCCAGTCTTTGTTATTATCTTTTGGCCACTATTTGATAAGATTTGAAGCAATCAAATGGTCTCAAGTAGTCATAGGTGTCAGTATAAGAAATCTTCCTGGGATGTTTAGACAGTGACTAACAGAAAAGATCTGCAGAAGATTGAAGCCTTTGAGGGGTTTTGAGGCATATCTGATGTCCCAATAAATAGTTTTCAGCACAGTGTTTCCTGATTTTCTGTCTTCTGGGATGCCCCTTTGGGAGGAGAGCACATGAACGACAAGTGGGTTTTTCAATTTCTTCCAACTTTGCATTTTTACCTTCTCTCCCTCAACACTGTTCCTACTGGAGATTTCAAAAAAAGTTTGTTGGAAAGGAAAATGAGTGCCTCATTAGAAAATGGTCATGCATTTATGGTGTAAAAAAGCCTGAATGCAATCAAGTTCAGCAAGCATCCAAGGGATACGATAGTTCCCCCTTATATACATTTTCACTTTCCTTGGTTTCAGCCACCTGTGGTCCACTGCAGTGGACCTCCTTCTGACATATGGTCAGAAGGTCAATAGTGGCACACTGCCTCCATCACTCACCTCACTTCAAGTCATCACCTAGGCATTTTATCATCTCACATCATCACAAGAAGGAGAGAGTGAGTAGAGTACGGTAACATATTTTGAGAGAGACCACATTCATTTGACTTTTTTTACAGTATTATTGTGATAGTTGTTTCATTTTATTATTACCGCTTATTGTTAATTTCTTACTGTCCTTGATTTAAAATTAAACTTTATCATAGGTGTGTATATGTAAGAAAAAAACATAGTGTTCAGTATTACCTGTAGTTTTGGGCATCTACTAGAGGTCTTAGAACCTATCCCCCGTGGATACATGGGGACCACTGGACTTTTGTGTCTTCATGAAAGTATTTTAAACTATACCATTAATAGCCTGGCAGAAATAGTGTTATTTTTAAAAGTTATATATATATATATATATATATATATGTATATATATATATATATACTTGCCACACAAGGAGCTATATAACAGTTTACTTCTGCTTAAAGCTGAACTCCAAATCTATTCTTTTGTTAGCTGCTTAGTTTTCTGTTGTCCCACTCAAACCCTGACCATAACTTTAGAACTTATTTCTCATGTTAGGAGACTACCTCACAATCAGGCAGATTGCACTTTTCCCTCAAAGGAGCAAAAACAACCACGGCAGCCTCTTCCTGGTACCTCTCTAGGTCCTTAGGTGACTCCATGAAGTTTACAGATCATTTCCTTTTCTAACCAACCACTTACACCAAAGTAGCTTGGATCTCATCAGATAAGGAAAAATAACCATTTTGTTCTCTAAACATACACTTCACATATCACTCAGAAGATTCCACTTGCCCCCTAGTTGTGGATTCTGGGAAGGAAATGGAGGCATCTTCCACACTTCCAGCTCCGTGGTAACACTATCTCTATGAAAGGACAATACAGACGCCTTTCAGTGCAAGATTCCAGATCCTCCACCGCAGTTCCCCCAGATCAGCCCCAACCTTTGAATCTCCTTCCTCAATTCACCTTCCCACCTCATTTCCCTCCAACCCCCGCCTTCTTTTCTCAGCCCTTTCAAATAGTGCTGCCCGTGTTTGTTCTCTGACTGGTGTTTTAAGGTTGCAGTCCCCAGATGCTCATGCTAAAATACCTGGGGCAGAGAACATTTATAGTTCAGCACATGTTTTCATAGTCAATGGGAAAAATTTCTTCCTCTACTCCTAATGGACTTTCTTTAGTAATATGCTTCATGGCACCCTTCAATATGTGGGGAGACTGATGTTGCCCGAATATTTCTTTTTTATGGCTTTTGTTGCTTTGACAGCTTTGATTTTATGGCAACTTTAATCATGTGTGTCCTATTCCTTCACCTCTGGCATTTTGTAAATATTCTATTTCTCTATCACTGCTACCGTAACTGCCTTCAACAAATTGTGATTCATCAAACTGTTTCCCCTATGTCCTTCTACTACATCCACAGGGGAAACGCCAAAGGGAACTGCATCAAGCAAACAGGGTGATGCTAAATGCTCATGAATGAGAAAATCTATTAATTAAAAGGGGGAGGAGAGAGGGAACAAGAAAGAAGAGAAATTACGTGTATAAGTTAATGCAGCCCCAAGACACCACCGGCAGTAACTTACATGCTGACACTTTAAACAGGCTTTATGAGTCTGTTTACTCTATTCACGACTCTTCATGAAAACGAATGTGCTATCAAGTATAACAACACAATGTACATGTGTTATCTTAAAGATACAGTGACTCAATAAATCATACCTGAGATTTAACAATATTATATTTCCCTTTCTTGTATATTCATAGAATAATGGAAGTGGAAATGAAAAAGAGATAGAGATGGCGAAGACCAAATAGGTTATCCATTCAATCTTGCTCTGACAGAGGATCAGTCTAGAGCAATACATCTTAGATTCTGTCATCTGGAAATTAGTGCCTTCTCTGTGTCACAGCTTTCAACTGCTTTTCTTAGCAGTTTATTTCTGAAATAGCAGAGTTCTTAGATGCTAGTTGTTTTCCCTTAAAGGCAGAACTTAAATTTGACTTTGCTAATTTTTTCTTCCTCTCTCTCATTCGAATTCCCTGGATCCTGTATAAAAAAATCTCTCTACTGTGTATATTTATACTAATATTCCTAGGATTATTCTCCGCTTGTTATTACTCATCCAAGATAAATCCAGTGGTTGGTCATATATAGCAAGTATGTATCTCCCTTCGTGCCAACTGCTCTGTGTGTACTGTTTTCCCAAGAGGGTGAGATTAGGACAATGTCCAGAAGATATTTGCAAAAGGTAATGCCTCTCCTCAGCCACCCTGATTCTAGCACTCTCTAAACTAGGGAGAGATTTGTCCATGAACCTCTGCAGTTATCTCTCTTCACCCCAGAAGCCATTTCTGCCTATTGAACATCTAGGTTTTTGATGGATTTGTCCCACTTTGCATTTATATCTTACTTAGTGGTAAGCCCAATTCCTGTTCTAAGACAGTGTGGTCCATTTTCATGATTCTTCTTTTCTTCCAAATATTGGCATTGCCTTCAAATTTCATTAAAATGCTTTTTACTACCCTTTATAGATCAGTAAAGATTTTTTGACTGAGAGTGAATTTAATGCTACAGTATACTAACTACCTCTTCAAATTGATCAGTTCACGTGATTTTAAAGCACCACGATGTTTTGTTTACAAAGCTAAGCCAGTTATCAAGTTGTTGGCTTTGAGGGCACTCAAAGGGGAAAAAAAAAGATATCATGCTACAAAATATTTTACAGAAGTCATGACTATTATCAGAAGTATATAAATATCTAGTAACTGTTTTAGAGTTTATGTCAGTGGTGCAAAAAAAATATAGATTGTAAGCACCAATCGTTTATTCACTTTTCCTTCCAGACCTGGCATAAAGCAGATACTCAATAAGTAAACAGAGTTAAATGTGTATTTTTCAGTAATACATTATTTGTTCAGACCCAAATAATTTTAAGTGTGTTAATTTTGCTATATAAAACTTAGTTTTAACTTCACAAATATGAAATCAAGGGCTAGAAGATGGCTGTGTAGATATCCAGAAATTGTGCTGTGGAATTTACATGTAAGTCTAAATTTTGCAAGATCCCTGGAAGTCAAAAGGGCAAATTCAGGTACAGGAAGGTAACTTGCTTAAGATCACAACAAAGAGGAGGGAAGCAAGATGGCAGAGGATTAGCAGACTGAAACGGGATTAGGTTCCAAAAGTTCAGCTAAATAGTTATCAAATCATTCCAAACACCTACAAACTCAACAGGAGATAGAAGAGAAGAAGAGCAGCAATTCAAGGAACAGAAAATTAACCACTTTATGGAAGGTAGAATATGCGGAGAAGTGAATCCAAAGCAATGGGAAGATAGACCGCAGGGGGAGGGGCCAGCTCCCCAAAAGCGGTGGAGCACTGGAGCACAAAATCAGAACTTTTAGAAGTCTGCTTCACTGAGAGACATCGCTCCAAAGGCTAAGCAGGGGTGGAGCCCTTGCGGGGACAGTGTGGCCTCAGGACCTGTGGGGACACAAAAAGACCAGGGGTGTCTGAGTGTGGCAGAACTGCCAGGTATCAGAGCAGGGAAACCAACTACAAAGACAGAGCCAAAGAGTGAGCTCTCACCTCGGGGTTACCTTAAGCAGTGATCCAAGGCACAGTTGGGCCACTGCTCTTCAAGCAGGGACCCCACAAGTGGCAGATCCAGAGAGAGCCCATCCTTCTTCCTCTGGGAAGAGAAGCAAGGGAGCAGCAGGAATCTACTGGGTTTGGAGACCCCAAATGGGGCTTTGCGTCAAAGACAGAAACACTTGGTCTCGGGCCGGGTGAGCACAAAGTGCGGCCAGAGACCAAAGAGATGGGAGGGACTGACTGCTTCTCTTTGAGGGGACACTAAGGAGTGGGGCCCCGAGCTGTCAGCTCCACCAGGCCAGAGATTGGGAGGCTGCCATTTTCATTCCTACCATTCAAAGCTGTACAGATAGTGTTCATGGAACAAAAGCTCCCAAGAGCGAACCCGAGCAGATTATTTAGCCTGTTCCCTGGTGAGGGTGGTGAAATTCTGCCTCCTGCAAAGACATTTGGAAATCACTGCAACAGGCCCCTCCCCCAGAAGATCAGCAAGAACATCCAGCCAAGACCAACTTCACTGATCAATGAGAACTGCGAACTCCAGAGCTAGAAGAAAGCAATGCACAGAATTCAGGGCATTTTTCCCATGATCCCTTAGTCCTGCAAAGTGAATTTTTTTTTTAAATTTTACTTTTTTCTTATACTTTTTTTAACTTTTCCTCTTTCATCTTTTAACATTAACTATTTTATCTTAACAATGACTTTATAAAAAATCTTTTAAAATTTTCATTGTTAAAGACATTCTATCGCTTCAATGTATTTAACTTTATTTTTTGTATACATATAGATTTGTATTCTTTAAAATTTGGGGATACAATTTCTTCTAATAGTTCAAAATATACCCTAAATCTAAAACATGGCTTTGCTCTAGTCTCCATCCTGATCACAGTCTCTCCTCTTTTGTTTTTCTTTTCTTTTTTAAACCAACTTATCTTATCAATTCCTTTTTTAGAATTTTTTTTTCATTTCCTCTTTACAGTCATATTGCATCCCTTCATCGTGTTTACTCTTATTTGTGTATATATATGAGTTTTTCTTTCTTTAAAATTTTGGGAGGTAGTTTCTTCTAAGAGACCAGAATACACCCAAAATCAAGTGGGGGCTCTGTTCTAATCACCAGTGTAATATATATAGATACAGATATAGATATAGATATAGATATAGATGTAGATATAGATATAGATATAGATATATATGTGTGTGTGTGTGTATGTGTATATATATATCTATATATATATACATACATATAAATTTTTTTATTCCCCCCCTTTTATTCTCCCCCTAGTTTCCGGACTCTTCTGATTTGGTTAGCATATATTTTTCTGGGGTCTTTGTCACTTTTTTAATATTTTATTTTCTCATTAATATATTCATATCTGGATAAAATGACAAGGCAGAGAAATGCAACACACACAAAAAACAAGAGGCAGTACCAACAACTAGGGACCTAATCAATACAGACATTGGCAATATGTCAGACCTAGAGTTCAGAATGACAATTATCAAGGTGCTAGCTGGGCTCAAAAAAGCATGAAGATACTAGAGAATCCCTTTCTGGAGAAATAAAATAACTAAAATCTAACCAAGTTGAAATTTAAAAAAGCTATTAATGAGGTGCAATAAAAAATGGAGGCTCTTACTGCTAGGATAAATGAGCCAGAAGAGAGAATTAGTGATATAGAAGACCAAATGACAGAGAATAAAGAAGCTGAGAAAAAGGGAGACAAACAACTACTGGACCATGAGGGAAGAATTTGAGACATAAGTGATACCATAAGATGAAACACTATTAGAATAATTGGGATTCCAGAAGAAGAAAAAAGAGAAAAAGGGACAGAAGGTATATTGGAACAAATTTTAGTAGAGAATTTCCCTAATATGGCAAAGGGAACAAGGATCAAAATCCAAGAGGCACAGAGAACCTTCCTCAAAATCAGTAAAAATGGGTCCACACCCATCATCTAATAGTAGAACTTACAAGTCTTAGTGACAAAGAAAAAATCCTGAAAGCAGCTCAGGACAAGAAGTCTAGAACATATAATGGTAGAAATATTAGATTGGCAATAGACTTATCCACAGAGACCTGGCAGGCCAGAAAGAACTGGCGTGATATATTCAGAGCACTAAATGAGAAAAATATGCAGCCAAGAATACGATAGCCAGCTAGGCTTCCATTAAAAATAGAAGGAGAGATAAAAAGGTTCCAAGAAACACAAAAACTAAAAGAATTTGCAAACACCAAACCAGCCCTACAGGAAATATTGAAAGGGTCCTCTAAGCAAAGAGAGAGCCTAAAAGTAGTAGACCAGAAAGGAAGAGAGAAAATATACAGTAACAGTCACCTTACAGGCAATACAATGGCACTAAATTCATATCTTTCAATAGCTACCCCGATTGTAAATGGGCTAAATGCCCCAATCAAAAGACACAGGGTATCAGAATGGATTAAAAAACAAGACTCATCAATATGCTGTTTGCAAGAAACTCATTTTAGACCCAAAGACATCACCAGATTTAAAGTGAGGGCATGGAAAACAATTCACCATGCTAATGGACATCAAAATAAAGCTGGGGTGGCAATCCTTATACCAGATAAATCAGATTTTAAGCCAAAGACTATAGCAAGAGATGAGGAAGGATACTATATCATAATTAAAGGGTCTGTCCAACAAGAAGATCTAACAATTTTAAATATCTGTGCCCCTAACATGGGAGCAACCAATTATATAAACCAATTAATAAAAAATCAAAGAAAAACATAGACAATAATATAATAAACAGTAGAGGACTTTAACACACCCCTCACTGAAATGGACAGATCATCAAAGCAAAAGATTAACAAGGAAATAAAGACTTTAAATGACACAGTGGACCAGATGGACATCACAGATATATTTAGAACATTCCATCCCAAAGCAACAGAATATATATTCTTCTCTACTGCATATGGAACTTTCTCCAGAAGAGATCACATCCTGGGTCACAAATCAGGTCTCAACTGAGACCAAAAGACTGGGATAATTCCCTTTATATTTTCAGACCACAATGCTCTTCAGCTAGAACTCAATTACAAGAGGAAAGCTGGAAAGAACTCAAATACATGGAGGCTAAAGAGCATCCTACTAAAGAACAAATGGGTCAACCAGGAAATTAAAGAAGAATTGAAAAGAGTTCATGGAAACAAATGAAAATGAAAATACAACTGTTCAAAATCATTGGGACAAAGGCAGTCCTGAGAGGAAAGTATACAGCAATACAAGCCATTCTCAAGAAACAAGGAAGGTCTCTAGTACGCAACCTAACCCTACACCTAAAGGAGCTGGAGAAAGAACAGCAAAGAAAGCCTAAATCTTCAGGAGAAGAGGAATCACAAAGAGCAGACCAGAAATCAATGAAATAGAAACCGAAAGAACAGTAGAACAAATCAACAAAACTAGGAGCTGTTTCTTTGAAAGAATTAATAAGATCGATAAACCCCTGGCCAGACTTATCAAAAAGAAAAGAGAAAGGACCCAAATTAATAAAATCATGAATGAAAGAAAATAGATCACAACCAACACCAAAGAAATACAAACAATTATAAGAACATATTATGAGCAACTATACGCCAGCAAATTTGACAATGTGGAAGAAATGAATGCATTTCTAGGGACATATAGACTACCAAAACTGAACCAGGAAGAAATAGAAAACCTGAACAGACCCAGAACCAAAGAAAAAGATAGAAGCAGTCACCAAAAGATGACTGAAGATTGAAACAGTCATCAAAAATCTCCAAACAAATAAGAGCCAAGGGCCAGACAGCTTCCCAGGGGAATTCTACCAAACATTTAAAGAAGATTTAATACCTATTCTTCTGAAACTGTTCCAAAAAATAGAAATGGAAGGAAAACTTCCAAATTCATTTTATGAGGTCAGCATTACCTTGATCCCAAACCAGACAAACACCCCACCAAAAGGGAGAATTATAGATCAATATCCTTGATGAACACTGTTGCAAAAATTCTCACCAAAATACTAGCCAATAAGGATCTAACAATACATTAAAAGGATCATTCACCGTGTCCAAGTGGGATTTATTCCTGGGCTTCAAGGTTGGTTCAACATATGCAAATCAATCAATGTGATACAATACATTAATAAAAGAAAGAATAGGAACCATATGATCCTCTCAATAGACACTGAAAAAGCATTTGACTAAGTACAGCATCCTTATTGATCAAAACTCTTCAAAGTGTAGGGATAGAGGATACATGCCTCAATTTCATCAAAGCCATCTATGAAAAACCCACAGAGAATACCATTCTCAATGGGAAAAACTGAGAGCTTTTCCCCCAAGGTCAGGAACATGGCAGGGATGTCCACTATCGCCACTGATGTTCATCATAGTACTAGAAGCCTAACCTCAGCAATCAGACAATGAAAAGAAATAAAAGGCATCCAAATCGGCAAAGAAGAAGTCGAACTCTCACTCTTTGCAGATGACATGATACTTTATGTGGAAAACCCAAAAGACTCCACTCCAAATCTGCTAGAACTTGTCAGGAATTCAGTAGTGTCAGGATATAAAATCAATGCATAGAAATCAGTTGCATTTCTATACACCAACAGCAAGACAGAAGAAAGAGGAATTAAGGAATCAATCCCATTTACAATTACACCCCAAACCATAAGATACCTAGGAGTAAACCTAACCAAAGAGGCAAAGAATCTGTCCTCAGGTAAACTATAAAGTACTCATGAAAGAAATTGAGGAAGACACAAAGAAATGGAAAAACGTTCCATGCTCATGAATTTGAAGAACAAATATTGTTCTATACTACCTAAAGCAATCTACACATTTAATGCAATCCCTATCAAAATACCATCAATTTTTTTTCAAAGGAACAAATAGGAACAAATAATCCTAAAATTTATATGGAACCAGAAAAGATCTCGAATAGCCAGAGGAATGTTGAAAAAGAAAACAAAAGTTGGTGGCATCACAATTTCAGACTTCAAGCTCTATTACAAAACTGTAATCATCAAGACAGTATGGCACTGGCACAAAAACAGACACACAGATCAATGGAACAGAATAGAGAACCCAGAATTAGACCCTCAACTCTATGGTCAACTAATCCTCAACAAAGCAGGAAAGAACGTCCAATGGAAAAAAGACAGTCTCTTCAACAAATGGTGTTGGAAAAATTGGACAGTCACATGCACAAGAATGAAATTGGATCTTTTCCTTACACCACACACAAAAATAGACTCCAAATGGATAAAAGACCTCAATATGAGACAGGAATCGATCAAAATTCTTGAGGAGAACACAGGCAGCAACCTCTTTGACCTCAGCCACAGTAACTTCTTCTTAGAAATATTGCCAAAGGCAAAGGAAGCAAGGGCAAAAATGAACTACTGGGACTTCATCAAGTTCAAAAGCTTTTGCACAGCAAAGGAAACAATCAAAAAAACCAAAAGACAACTGAAAGAATGGGAGAAGATATTCGCAAATGAGATATCAGATTAAGAGCTGGTATCCAAAATCTATAAAGAACTTATCAAGCTCAACACCCAAAGAACAAATAATCCAATCAAGAAGTGGGCAGAAGACATGAACAGACATTTCTGCAAAGAAGACATCCTGATGGCCAACAGACACATGAAAAAGTGCTCCACATCACTCAGCATCAGGGAAATGCAAATAAAAACCACAATGAGATACCATCTCACACCAGTCAGAATGGCTAAAATTAGCATGTCTGGATATGATTGATGTTGGCGAGGATGCAGAAAAATGCGAACCCTCCTACATTGTTGGTGGGAATGCAAACTGGTATAGCCCCTCTGGAAAACAGCATGGAGGTTCCTCAAAAAGTTGAAAAGAGAGCTACCCTATGACCCACCAATCACAGTACTAGGTGTTTACCCTAAAGATACAAATATAGGGATCCAAAGGGGCACATGCACCTAAAGGTTTATAGCAGCAATATCCACAATAGCCAAACTACAGAAAGAACCTAGATGTCCATCAACAGATGAATGGAGAAAGAAGATGTGGCATATATATACAATGGAATACTATGCAGCCATCAAAAGAAATGAAATCTTGCCATTTGCCATGATGTGGATAAAACTAGAGGGTATTATGCTGAGTGAAGTCAATCAGAGAAAGACAATTATCATATGATCTCTCTGATATGAGGAATTAGAGAGGCAGGGCTGGGGCATTAAGGGGTAGGGAAGGAAAAAATGAAACAAGATGGGATCGGGAGGGAGACAAACCATAAGAGACTCTTAATCTCACAAAACAAACTGAGGGTGACTGAGGGTGAGGGGGTAGGGAGAGGGTGGTAGGGTTATGGACATTGGGGAGGGTATGTGCTATGGTGAGTGCTGTGAAATGTATAAGCCTGATGATTCACAGACCTGTACCCCTGGGGAAAATAATACATTATATGTTAATAAAAATTATTTTTAAAGAAAGATCACAACAAAGATTAGGGGACAGAGACAGAATCAGAATGCAGATGTGTCTCCCAACAATTGGCAGGATATAGAGAATATGAATTGAAAGAAAAGACCATACCTGGGGGTCAAATGAGGGAGCTAATGAGGGAGATCTGACCGTGGTCCACCGTGGTACAGAAGCATAAGCTAGCCCAGTACATACTGGGAACATGATAAATTAAAGATAGGTATAAAGGAGAGCTGCAGTGATTACAATGCAAGAAATAAATAAATGGAAGCCTGGTCATAAAGACCTTGCTCTTTGCTCCCCAAAAGAGTTTAGAGTTTATCTTATTTGGAAACAGAGCCATTAAACTCTTTAAGCAAAGACTTTGGGGGGTCTCTCTGGCTTGTAGCATTAGGAACTGATTTGAAGAGAATAAGGAGAGATAAGGAAACCTGCTAAGAGTGATTATACAATAGTCCAGATAAAGAATGAAGAAGTCTTAAACTAAGACAGGAACACTGATAGCAGAAATAATGAGTAACACTAATTAATTCATTTGTGGAGGGAAGATGAGTGAAAGGAAACCAGCTTAGTGCTAAGTAATGGTGATGTCCTCCACTGATATGAATGTAGAACCTAGAAACTCTTATAGGACAAAACATCTATATATGGGTGTGGGGACATTGGAAGGAAAAGGGAGGGATGGGCTAGATGAGTTTGTTTGGAAATCCTAAATTCAATTTAGTATATGCTGAGTTTAATATATCCAGTCCAGTAGAATATTGATAGTTGGAAGATCAGGGGATTGGACACAATTACTCACAAAATGTTCTGTTTATTTTGTGAGAATTTTCCAAAATATGTATGTGTAGGCCTTATCTTAGATATCATGATTCAGTACTTCTGAGCTGAAGCTTAGGCTAATAAAAACAAACCAATAACAACAACAACAACAACAAAAACCCTGCCCACACTAACAAAACACATCTGTAGGATCTCTACCAGATAGAACCCCAAAGTCTCTAGGTTACCTTCTTTTCACTGTTTTTATTTTTTTAATTTTTTCAAGATTTTATTTATTTATTTGACAGAGAAAGAGAGATCACAAGTAGGCAGAGAGGCAGGCAGAGGGAGAGGGGGAAGCAGGCTCCCTGCTGAGCAAAGAGCCCGACGCAGGGCTTGATCCCAGGACCCTGAGATCATGACCAGAGCCGAAGGCAGAGGCTTAACCCACTGAGCCACCCAGGTGCCCCACACTGTTTTTATACCAGTAGTAGCAATAGTAGTGTTGTATAACTAACTATTGGTCACAATCTCTTGATTGCTCATTAAATCAATTTAATAGATTGCAATAAATGTGTTAGTGAAATTTAACAACAACAACAAAAATATCAGAACTAATTGCACACAGAAGACTAAGTATGTTGGGATGCCTGGGTGGCTCAGTCAGTTAAGCATCTCCTTTCAGCTCAGGTCATGATCCCAGGGTCCTGAGGGAATGAGTCTCGCATCAGACTCCTTGCTCAGCAGGAAGCCTGCTTCTCACTCTGCTCCCCCCCAGCTTGTGCTTGCTCTCTCTCTCTCTCTCTGACAAGTGGAGAAATAAATTTTTAAAAAGTATTTTTTATAATTTTATACCTGTTTTATATATATTTGAATAGATACATGTGTAGTGCATGTGCATGCAAATGCACACTTGTATTGGTTTATAATGTAAGATTATACTTTCTTTCACAATCAAAAAAATTTTTTTGAAAGATTTATTTATTTATTAGAGAGATAGAGAGAGCTTAAAGAGGGGCAGAGAGTGGGGGAGAGAAACATTAGCAGACTCCACGCTGAGAGTGGAGCCAATGGGGGCTGATCTCAGGACTCCAAGATCATGACCTGCAGATAACCTAATAGTCAGACGTTTAACCAACTGTGCCAACTAGGGCCCACAACATAATACTTCCTAAATATTAATAGATATTTCTGGGAGGAGAAATTATTGCTTCCACTGGTATTCAATAATCATATTAATCAATGCCTAATAGCTAAAGATTTCATGAGATTTTTCTTTCATCACCCACTGAAGCCAATACTGTAGACACATACTCTAAATCTATTTTGCTGAGAAAATACTTTTCTTTCATATTTTGTTCAACTCTTGAAAGAGAGATTAATGACTACCTACTCATAATTTCCTTCTTATTTGTCAAAGAAACTCCAATTTTATCTGTGTACCTATAACTTAGAAAATATATTTCTGGGGTGCCAGGGTGGCTCAGTGGGTTAAGCCTCTGCCTTCAGCTCAGGTCATGATCTCAAGGTCCTGGGATCAAGGCACCATAGTGGGCTCTCTGCTCAGCAGGGAGCCTGCTTCCCCCTTTCTCTCTGCCTGCCTCTCTGCCTACTTGTGATCTCTCTCTCTCTGTGTCAAATAAATTAATAAAATCTTAGAAAAAAAAAAAAAAAAGAAAATATATTCCTGTTCTCAGCTCAAGAACAAATCCTGAACATCTTATCTCTATCAAATTTATAAAATTCTCCTTAAGAATGATTGGTTTACAATGGACATATGACCCATTCTGGCCAATGAGCTCTAAAGAGAGGTCTCCTAAGTCTAAGGGGAGGGACTCATCAAAAGAAACACAAAGAAGAGATTGCTGTTTTATTCCTCTGGATGCTGAAGTTGTCTGGATGTGACTATTGGAACTGTGGGACCCATACTGCAACCATGAGAGCAGCTGGGCTGAGGACCAATGCAGCTCCCTGAAATTGTGGCAGTGGAGAAATGGAAAGAACCTTAATCTCTGATGATATTGTTGAGCTCCTTAACTACTTGACCTTGGAGTCATCCTATATCCAAATAACTTACATGCAAAGTGTTAAACTTTCTCTAGAGTTAAGCATTTTGAGATATATTTTTCATCCTTGCAGCCAAACATATCCTAACCAATAAAAAATCCCATACATACATTTGGTCTTTACGGCAAACTTTTGAGAGTAAAATATCTTAAGTTTCCACTTAACTAATTTTTTTTACCACTTTAACAATAATTTAGGAATATTCTAATTTTGCCTATTTTTTTATCCAGTTTATCTAAAATACTATTTTATGATTATCGCATTTTTTAATTGAGAGACTATTTTCCAAGATGTTTTATATATTTAGAGAATCCAGTTTTTATAAGCCATTCAGAAACACAGCAGATAAATAATGACATCCAATATATAAAAAGCATTCATATGCTAATAATATCTCCAAAGTGTTTAATTTCGAAAATATTTAGTTGACTCATTTCATACTCTTTTGACTTAACTACCATATTTGTAACATGGTCTATGTGTTATAAAGGTGTATGGTAACCTAGCCAGTGGACATAAGGGTGATATGAATGGCCTCAGGGTTGCATCTGACACCTCCTGAAATTTTATTCAAAACTGCTTATGTGTGTTTATGCATATTTCTCTAGGTGGACTACCCATAACCAGGTGGACTATCCATAACTTTCATCAGTCTCAAAGGATTAAGAGCTACTATGTATGAGAAAATAAAGCCTTTCTTTTATTATTTTTGAATCAGAACAACAGAAGCCAACAAACTTTCATTCAAATAAAGAATGATTTCATCTCTGATTTGCCACTTCATATGAGCATAGCTCATGTACATAGACTATATACAAGGCTATACCACTTTGTGGAGACGGAAAAATACTAAAAGCATTCGATGCTTTTTCAGAAAGGAAAACGTAAATTAGGCAATTGGATTTTTAGTTCTGCATCATTTCATCCACAGCAATATAGAGTGGTTAATTTTCTTTCCAATACTCAATAAAATAAGCATATGAAAATGTAGAAAAAAATCTTTGGAATGGTACAGTATTCATAAGTTATACTGCTAAACTTTGAAAAAATAAGCCTAATACATTTATCATAGTGTCTACCATTCAAGGCTTATCTCTGAAAACTCTTCCCACACCCCCTACTCCAACCACTCTTAGGCTCCAGCTATAAAGAAAGTACTCTTCTCTCTAGAATTAAAACTGCCATTTCTTTGTGCCTTTGAACATACCATCCCTCTTCTATAATGTCCTCCCCTCCCTTCTTTATTTATTGCCTGGCATAGTCCCATTGCTCAATAGTTATTCCAGAATCACGTCCACTGAGAAGAACCTCCTAGGAATAATATGACACTCCCTCCTCTTTGCTCTTGGAAGACCCCAGGCACTCATTCAACAAATATTTATCTAATGCCTCTAAGCACTGGGAATATGGCAGTGATCAAAACAACATTCTTGCTCTCATGGAGATAATATTCTCATGGGAGCAGACAGATAATAAGAAAATAAGCACATGATATATAGAAGAAGTAATAAGTTCTCTAAAGAAAAAGAAATCAGGGTAAGAAAGAGTGTTAGGAGTAGAAGACCACTGTTGCGTATAAGGTGGGGAGAAAAATCCACCAAGACAGTGGAATATTTGAGCAAATGTCAGAATTAAATGAGGGAAATAGTGACCAGTTAGGAGAATAGTATCCAAGGAAAAAGGGGCGGCAAATGCACAGGTTTGGAGGTGAAGGCAGATCTATAAGTTTTAAAGAAAAAAATAGAAGGAGCAGAGGGAGTGGAAGAGGTTGAGAGAAATGGGAGATAAGGTCAAGAAAGTAGCTGGGTGCCAAGGCATGCTCTTCTAAGCTTTGGCAAGGACTTCTAACTTTTATTTTAGTAAGATAAAAGCACTGGGAAATTTTGAGCAAGATGTGCCTTGACTTTATTTCTATTTCTAAAGGTTCACTCCGGCTTCTTTGAAGAGAGTGCATGCTTGTCAGTGAGAAAGCAAAGAGATGTAGAAGAGGCTACTGCATTGGTCCAGGTGGAAACTGGTGGTGGCAGCTTGTCCTGGGATGACTGCAGAGGCAAGAAGTGAAAACTATGAACCTTGGCAACACTTAAGGGAGTTTGTCATAGCAGAGAGAAGAGAAATGGTTAATTCACTGGAGAGGGTAATGAGGTCAATGGATAATTTTCACTATGATATATTACAGCACACATTACACCAATGGGAAAGATCCAAATAAGAAGAAAATGTTGATGATACAGGGTTGAGAGGGTCTAATCACCATGTCTTTTAGTAGGTGAGAGAGGGTGGGATGCAGGATGCAAAAAAATGAGGTGGCCTTTGTGGACCAGGGACAGATAGTTCATCTACAGTAGTGGACAGGGATGTGGAGTATTTGGGTGCAGGTACAGGTGGTGTAGTAGATTTTGTGGTATAACCAGATAGGCATTCTATACATGGGGAAAAGAGAGGAGAGGATTGTGGCAAGGTATTTTCTCAGATGTGCAGGAAGTGGCTGACTGAACAGCACTAACTGGGCAGCACTAACAGAACTTTTGGTGTTCTGGGTTGTGAGTATAAAGTGAGATCAATCAGCATGCACATGTGTAAAGACAAATGCAAATAATTCTTATAATTATGCACTATAGAATAGACCAATAAAGGAAGGAAGTGAGAACAAATGGTAGCAATACACAGTGAAAACGTTAGGACCAAGGGTTCAACGAATTATTGAAGCAGAGAACTTAAAGGAGTGTCCTGGAGAAAAATGTGGGGAGTAAAGAATGGGATATCTCAAACTGAGGCTTTGGTGGTGGCAGAGTGTTTGGTGTGACCATAGGAATGGGTAGCTATGGTGAGGCAGGAGACAAGATCATAAGAAGCATCTTATTGGGTGTTGTATTTCTCTTAGAAGTAAAAATATACTGTGGACAGTATGGAATAGTAGGCAATTCACAGGATCGTTGGGAAGGTCAGAGAATCATTGGGGCCTATCCAACCAGGACAATAGCCAAATTACAATGACACAATTGCTCACAGGACATAATTTTCCACTGCTTTTGGGAACCCCAGATTTTCCTGCCTATGGATCCCCAAGTCCAGCTGTTGGAACCCATAAAACACTGGCTATCCCTCAATTACCCTCAGCAAACAAATAGGCACTGTACTCTGCTTTCTTCTTTCTGCAATTTGTCTCCTAACCAAAATCTTGCTTGGAAACCTTTGATAGGAGAAATCTATATCAAATTCTTGAGCTCTAGTTATAAAAGAAGTTTAAAATTTAAGTTTCTGGCATCTACCTTGGAGACTGAGATTTCATAAGGGGAGAGATTCCCTAAACATAAAGAGGGTACTCGGAGATGTGAGCAAACAATACTGCAACAAACATAAACTATGAGTATTTACACATTTGTCGTAATATCTCCAAAACTTTTCTCAGTATGCACAATAAAAACAACATGTGATCATTTTTCTTGAATAAAAAATATAAATGAATGAGGAACTACCTTTTTAATGCACGGTCACTTGTTATTTCTTCGTTTTGACTCCTGGTCCCCACCTTATATGATACAAATAATATACAATAACCGGAGCATTAGAGAGTTACATTGGGGTGTCTTATAGTCTTAAACACTATAGTCTTAAAATACTTAAAATATAGTCTTAAATACTTATAGTATTAAAATACTACCTTCAATCTCTGTTCTAGATATTAAGACTCTTCAGGGAGCTGAATCATTTTGAGCTCCTATTCATTTCAACACAACTGTCCTAAGAAGGTTCTAGATCTCTGGTACGATAATGTTTGAGAATAGTAGAACAGAGTATTTATTCATTAAGCAGGTATTTATTGACCACCTAACTATAGTTAGGTATTCTTGTAGGTGTTGAGCACATAGCAATGTACAAGAGATAAAAATCCCTGCTAATGCCATTTACGATTCTAGAAAAAAAGAATGCTTTTGACATGACAATTACCTTTAAGTTATTACAAAGTTAGAGAATATTTATGACACAAAAGCATAAGAAGAAAAAAATTCACTATAGCACTAATGCAACTCTTGTGCTTTTTGATTCATGTTACTATAGTTCTTTGTAAGTATATAAACAGAAATATTTATTGCAAAAATAGAACGCTACGTAAACATAGTTTTCTATTTTGCTTTTTTCACTTGACATTAGTTCATGAATATTTTTCTGTATCATTATGCCATTTTTAAAACATTTTTAGATGTGTACATATTATTCTGTCATAATAAAAGCACCATAACCAGGTCCCTTTTATTGATCCTTTATTTCCAATTTCCCATTATTATAAACAATGCTGCAGTGAACATCCTTGCACCTATATATCTGCACATTTATCTGATTATTTCTTTAGAATAATGTCACAGATGTGATACTGCTAGGTCAAAGAGTAACCATATTTAAACACTTAATGTATAGATCAACTCCTCTCCAGAAAAAAACTTGTCCCAGTTTCATTCTCAGCTGCACAGTGCCTATCTCCTACACCCTAGAAGATTCTACTTTTTTGATTATTAATCAAGTTCTGATGATTCAGCCAGTGACTCTCGCAGTAGGGAAAGAGGTAGTTGGGCTGCTGTCACTAAATGATAAGTCAACAAATTTTTTTGATATGTACCATTTTATCCACAAGGATTACCCTGTGCCCACTGGGATTCCTACCTGTATCATGCTGATAGGAATGCTTACAAAACTTCTGAAGGAAGAAAAGAAAAGAGGAGAGCAAATGTGTCAGTAAACCTCACCCTCATCATTGTAATCAACCTATTTTGTCATTAGCAAACAATATTAATTGCACTGGAAAAATATTTAAATAATGTCGGTACTGGCAAGGACAATTTAGCTATATAGATAGGTTTGTACGCAGTACACAGAGCTATTGAAGGCAAATGGGAATACAGTTGAAATTACATATTATGCATCATTAAATAATATACTCTGAACAATTGAGAAAGCATCTTCTAGCTCTTGGGATGCCTATATCCTATCCTGACAATCTACAGAATCCAAAGAAGAAATGATACTAAATGGAGTCATTTTCCATATATGTCTGTTCCACTTCCCAAATTGCATTAGTTAATACTTACAGATTTTAGTTGATTAAGTTAATGCTTATTGTTCCAGTTTTATGCCAACTGTTTCCTGAGATGCAGCCAATCACCACTTAACACCGGGATAAGAGAATGTTCCAGTGAGACAACTCCAGAGGTCATTTGCCTCTAATTCAGAATTAGTCCCTCTAACTCAGAAATCTCTATCACGTAAGATCCCAGGAAAACCTGGACAGCTTAGCCAAGCCTGTGTCAACTGGGAGAACCACTCAGAGTGCATAGCCCTTCATTGTTACTATTGGCACTACCAGGATCCCATCTCTGTCTGCCCAGCTTGTGCCCACAGCCTTCAATCTCCCTACACAAGGAGAGTGGTTCATAACCAGAACAAAGGTGAGAAAGCCCCTATCCTCATCACAAGCGATACCTCGTCATCTTTACAGGTCCACTGAATCAGTGCCAGTTCTGATCTGTACCCAAGCTCCTAGTCAAAATCCTCTTGTTTCCTATTAATGATGTCCTTCTTCCTGGTTTGAACTCCTCCTGGGTGAACAAACCCTGCCTCATCAGATCAAAATCTGTTTATGGCTTCCACTCTGGCCTCAGCCTTTCCCATCCATTTCCCATAGACCACAGTTTCTCCAGCTGTATAAAGAGGGTCCCCCCTGCTGGCACCCTAACTATGCCTTTCTCTTAGCAGAATCAGATAATTATATATGTTCCAGAAAGGGAAATTCAGTCTGAACTCCCTTAGGATTCAGACTGATCATCTTCTGAATGAGTATGGTGTTAAATAAATTTCTATGATTTCTTCCTTTAATTTTCATAACAATTCTAAGGACTAGATCCTCCCTTTACAAGTGAGAAAACTGAAGCACAGGCAAATTAGGTGATTTGTCTAGCTTTTACATAATGGAGCCAAGATTGGAATCTAGGTCTCCTGAATCCAAACCAATGTTTTTCCACCTATTATATGGAGATGGAATGACTCAGGTCACACTTAAACACATTTTGAAACAGAGGGGGTACTCTCCCCTGGCTCGATGTAGTAATTTTCAGATGAATAAAAAATTCCCAGGGTGCCCGGGTGGCTCAGTTGGTTAAGTGTCTGACTCTTGATTTCGGCTCAGGTCATGATTTTAGGGTCCAGGGTCGTGAGATCGAACCCAGAGTCAGGATCTGTGTTCAGCAGGAGTCTGCTTGAGATTCTTTCCCTCTCCCTCTGCCCTTCCCCCCACTTGCTCTCGCTTTTGCTCGCTCTCTTTCTCTCTCAAATAAATAACTCTTAAGGAAAAAAAAAAAAAAATCCTGTGTCCTAGCCATGTGGGTCCCTCGCCTACGCCACCAGGCCAAAAGACAGACTCATGCATCTGACAGGCAGCCACCCCTTGCATATTATCTATAATGTTAGATTTGAAGTACAATCAACAAATAAAAGCAGATCCGGCCAACGTTTAACAACAGATGGAGGCGTTAACTGAGCTATGCAAAGCTTAGAGTGTACAGAAAAACTATAAAAGTAAGAAAGTATCTCACTGCCTTTCTTATACCCCATACGGTCCCCTCAGCAAGATATGTCATCCCAACATGAGTCCCATCCAAAGGTATCCCAATTAGTAAGGGACCTTAGGCATCTCAACATGTAAAACAGCATTCAAAAGGATCGTGATTACATAACATGCCATATTTTTCCCCAAGAAAGGAGAAAAAGAAAAATTCTACTTTATAGATCTTGTTTAATTGCTCTCATAGACTAATCAGGAAAGAGAATGATGCTATCTCCTCTTGCTAACCTTTTGGTCTGCTCCCTAGCAGGGTTTATTTCATTTCCTCAAAACCACAAAAAGAATAGAACAAGGTGATCAAGGCTGAAGTCATCCCCTTTGCAGTTTTTCCTGACTTAACATACTTTTTTACTGCTAAGACAAGTCTTGTAAGATTTCTATTTAATAAATCACAGTGTTATTGCTGCTTATTGTTACAAAATTTCTTAACAAAATGTTCCTTTATTTAGGCTTCCCAATATTTTTTTTTTCTGAAATGCATTGTGGCAGTTATATTAACTGATTGCAATTAAAATTCTGGTTTGTACTAAGATGGAATGACCTCTATATCAACACAAACAAGAGTTTTGGAGTTGACATAGCTAGTTTACAGTAAAAGACAAGTCAGTTTCTGAGATACTCCTTATGCCATGCAGAATATTACTGGAAATTCTATTAGGCTTTAAGTAGACACTGTGCTGTATTATGAATACCAATACTATTAGTTCCCAAGTTTGCACACAAATTGTATAATCACTCAAGACACTGCAGGGGTTACTTAGAAAACAAATGCGACATCATTTATCATATTGATCTTGTCTATAAACAAAGAACTTGTATCTTTCCTCTCGACAGCAGTTTCCTAAATGTCATTCAGTATTAACCAGAGAAACAAAATAATAACATTTTCAAAATCAGGATTAGCATTTAGGTTGTTGCTGGAGATCTTAAGATATGAAGGAAGTAGCCTTTAGTCCTTGTCTGAGGGAAAAGAAGAGAAGGAGACTTAACAGATGCTCATGCTTATCTTAGTCTAGAAAATATGCTATATTATACTTCTTTCCTCAAACATCAGAGAATGGGCACCTGCTTATCTGTTTTTGTCTGACTGAGTAATCTTTTCTATAAGTTTAAAATAAATGAAAAGTGTTCTACCTCTAGAATTATAGAGTTGTGTTTATTGTGGAGTTTTTTTTTGTTTGTTTGTTTTGTTTTAATACCTTGAGTAGACCTTGGTGATTAGTGAATCTACTATGATCCAGAGGCCAAATGTGTCTGTCTGATTCTACCTTTATTTTACCAAACACATGGTTTTCCTAATCTTACTTATAGCTTAATGAAGAGGTTCTTCAAGAAGAAAAATACAACAATAAGTGATAAACATCGTCAATTACTATTCATCAACTTATTATGCTTGAATAAGAACACATTAGGTTAAGAATTGCTTTTCTTATCATTGTTGTTTGTTGGGCATTTTACTTGATAAAAGAGAAAATGTCTTGTGTGCTACTTGTCCACAATTCTTCACACCAATATAGCTAGCCAAGTGAAATTAGTTGCCTAATTAGAATTGGAAGAGATGGATGTATTTTAAATGGGTCCACAATATATTATGGCACATGTACATTTTTTTTCTTCCTTGATTTGACATTTTGTTTGTAATTGGAAAACTGTCAGAGTTCACATCAAGAAGATTTTAGTATTCTCTCATGATCCTTTCACAGTGTAGCTCCAATCCATAATCACCGATGTAAGTGTCATTTTACATTCCGAAATTCAGTCAGAACACTGCTTCTTTATTATCTTGAAAAAAATGGAACATAAAATATGTTTTGCCTAAGATGATTCTCTGTTCTCTTATCTGTTCCTTCAAAGAAAGTTTCTCTCTTCCTCTCTTAATTTATACCTTTTAACTATACTATAAACATTATTCCTTCCCACTTTTTATGATAATACCACATGCCTCTCCCTTGTTTCTTCAGTTAACCTTTACATATTGGTTGTTATGCTTCCATCTTCGAAAAGGTCCAGGTTATTATTTTTCTAATGTTCTTAATAACTAGTTATATGTACCTTTTAACTCCCTTCACCTCTTTCATATAACTCCCCCTGCGTGCCCACCCCAGAACTACCAGTTTGTTCTCTGCATTCATAAGTCTATTTGGTTTTCGTTTGTTTTTGAGAGTCCATATATAAGTGAAATCATATAGCAATTGTCCCTGTTTGGCTTATTTCACTAAGTATAATATTCTATATGTCCATCCATGTAGTCACAAACAGCAATAGTTCATTCTTTTTCGTGGCTGAGTAATATTCCATTGTATATACCACATTGTCTTTTTCCATTCATCTATCAATGGAGATTTAGTTTGCTTCCATATCTTGGCAACTATAAATAATGCTGCAGTAAACATAGGGGTGCGCCAGCTTTTTGAATCAATGCTTTCATTTTCTTCATGTAAATACTCAGAAGTTGAATTACTAGATCATACGGTATTTCTATTTTTAATATTTTAAGGAAAACTCCATACTATTTTCCATAGTGGCTACACCAATTTACATTCCCATCAATAGTGTACAAGGATTCCCTTTCTCTAAAGTCTTGCTGACATCTGTTATTTCTTTTCAATACTAGCCATCCTGACTGGTGTGAGGTGATATTTCATTGTGGTTTTGATTTGCACTTCCCTAAGATTAGTGATTTTTGAGCATCTCATGTGTCTGTTGCTTATCTATATATCTTCTTTGGAAATATGTCTATTCAAGTCCTCTAGTCAGAATGAACGCACACATCTATAGTTAATTAACCTACAACAAAGACAGCAAGGATATACAATGGGGAAAATAAAGTCTTTTCAATAAATAGTATGGGCAAAAACTGGACAGCTATATGCAAAAGAATGAAATTGGACCACTTTCTAAATCATACACAAAAAATAAGTTCAAAATGGATTAAAGACCTAAATTTAAAACCTGAAGCCATAAAACTCTTAAAAGAAAACATAGGCAGTAAATTCCTGAATGTTGTCCTTAGCAATATTTTTCTGGATCTGTCTCTCCAAGCGAGGGAAACAAAAGCAAAAATAAACAATTGGGACTAAATCAAACTAAAAGGCTTTTCCACAGTGGAGGAAACCATCAACAACAACAAAAAAATCAATCTATGAAATGGGGAAAGATATTTGCAAATGATATATCTGATAAGGAGTTAATATCTAAAATATATAAAGAACTCTTACAATTCAACATAAAAAAATCAAATTTAAAAAGTTACTGTTGTTTTAAGTAAACTTCTAGCAATTACGTTCCATTAAATTAGAAATAACCTCTTTCTAGTAATTCTAAACGGCATTTTCTGACTACTCCTTTCTGGAGATTCTTTCATGATTTGATTTCAGTGACAAAGAACAATCTTAAGTTTTTACTTTTTCCTCTTTGGTTGGCTTTTCAATTTCTTATGTTCCTCAGTTGTGTTTCTCATGACTCTTCCCTTAGTTCTTTATTCTTCAATTCTCCTTCGAGTCTTTCAATGATTTTAATTACTATCATCAACCACCCCTTCTATAGGAATAATTCCTGTGTTATTCATGGAAGGTGAACCCCTAAATTTTTGGATTGCTCATACAATGACCCCACCCAGATGTTCCTGGTCAGTCACCTCCCTGGTCAGTTCTCCCACAATTGTCCCATTCCATCCATGAAGTCCTCAGAATTCTTCACTAGATCCTCTGTGAGAAAAAGAGGGGACATAAAGTATTATCAGGAATTTTGTATTTCCTTGTGTTTTTTGTTTTTGTTTTGGACCCAACTTGGAAGCTGTACCCATCACTTTGAGCCTACATCATATTGGCCAACACTTGGTGAGATAGAGAATCTAAAAGATCAATAAATAATATAGAGAGAATGTACACATGGCGAGAGGCTGCCTAATATAGTTGTAAAGAACACAGCTTACAGAGCCAGGTGACCAGAGTTTGAATCCACCTTGACAATGGACAAGTCACTTAACTAATCTCAGTTCTAGTTTTCTCATATGTAAAATAGGACTAATGATATTCCCAAGCTTAGAGCGTTGTTATCATCATTAAATAAGCTAATATTTTCTGCAGAGCCTAGAACAGTGCCTTGCTGATAGAAAGTCCTGACTAAGTGCTTGTTGAATAGGTGGGTGCTAACTGAAACAATAAAGCAGGGAAGATGGAAAGGCATGAGGTTTTAGAATTGTAGATCAGGTAGGCAGAGAATGCCTGACTGGGAATGCGAGATTTGAGCAGAGAGTTGACAGAAGTCAAACAGCAAATTGTTTTGATAACTCATGGAAGAACATTCTAGGCAAAAAAATCTGCAAGTAAAAAAGTACTAAAGAAGGAGTTTGTCTAGTAGGTCTGAGAAACTCTAAGGAGGTCAGTGTATCTAGGGAGAGCATGAGAGGCACATTAGACAAATCAAAGTGAAATAAGAAAGGGAAATAAAGTGCTGGTGGGGGATTTGGGGTACAGGGATATTGGGATTTTTTACTGTGATTTACACAGGTTCATTCTGGCTGTGATACTGAAGATAGTTTGAAATGAGGCAACAAACTATTTATGAGGCCACTGCAACATAATCAGATGAAAGATGTTGGTGGCTGTGATCAGACAGGGAGTGGCAAAATGGTAACAAGTGGTAAGATTTGAGATATATTTTTAAATTAGAGTCAATATAGTTTGCTGGCTGAGTAGATATGAGTTGTGAGGAAAACAGATGAGCCAAGGAATTAATAACAGCTTTAGCCTAAGCAACTGGAAAGAGAATTACAATTAAATTAGATGAGAACCATTATAAGAAGCATAGGTTGAGGACTAAGATCGCAAATATGGTTTTCAATGTAAGTATGAGATGCCAATTGTTTCTCTAAGATGTAGAGTACACAGTGGAGTCTAGAGTTAAAAGGGATGGCCAGACTAAAATTATACACTTGGGAGTTACCAGTGATAGATAGCAATTAGAACCACAAGAATAGACAAGATAATCTAGGAGGTGCACATAATTTAATGAAACAGAGAACACATCCAAGGATTGATCCCTCGAGTGCTCAAAGGTTTATAATCGAAATGAGCAACAAACATAGGAGATTGGGAAGGACCAGTCAGTGAAGTTGAAGGAAAACCAAGGAAATGTAGTGTTCTAGAAGTCAGGTGAAAGAAATCATTTCAAGAAAGAGGAAGTGATCATCTCATCAAGTGATCATCTCTGTCAGGTAGGTTAGTTAAAAAGAGAACCAAGAATTACAAGTTTGGGATGCCTGGGTGGTGTGGTAAGTTGAGCGTCCACCTCCTGGTTTTGGCTAGGGTGGTGATATCAGGGTCATGGGAGTCAAGCACAGAGTCTGCTTGAGATTCTCTCTCTCCCTCTCACTCTGCTCCTCCCACTCATGCTCTCTCTCTCTCTCAAATAAAGAAATAAATCTTTTAAAAAAATTGTGATTTAGATTTAGTAACTGAAATTTCTTTAGTGAACTTGAGAAGATGAGTTGCAATGAAGTCATAGGAACAGAATCCTGGGATCAAAAGACATGGAAAAGAAGAATTAAACAGTGAATATAATTTTTCAAGGAGTTTTGTTACAAAAGTAAGGAAAGAAATAAGGTGGTAGATGGAGAGTTAAATAAACAAAGTCAAATTAGATTTTTTTTGAAAAAATATTTTTATTCTAATGGGAAGAATCTAGTAGGAAAAAAAAAATGAAGAAATCAGTAACGTTTACTCCCAGTTCAATCACTGAGTCCAATCCCTCCCCTGTGAACTACACTTTTACTGCTGCTTCTATCTACCTATTAATTTACTCAGTCCAATCATCAAAAGTCCAAATCTAAAGCACGCTTTTCTCTGGGTTCTCTGCACACCAATTTTATAAGCATCCCCATTTGTTTGCTAACAAATTTGGAAATCATGAGAATCTTTTCCTAGAATACTACCTCTATCCCTTAATGTTACATGAGGACTAATTTTCCCAAGATGGTGCCTCTTCTCCAGAAACTGATGCAAGTGGAGAATGAATGCTCATGTTCTCAGGCTCACTTTGATCAATTGGTCAGTCTTGATTCATTTATCTAACTACTCTCTGGCACCTTGTGGACAATCATATTGACCATATCATTGTTACCAAAACCTTAAATTCTCTTTTCTCCCCTTTTTGTTTATCACACTTACTCTTGCACTGACTACATGCACAGTAAATGTTTCAAATCTTCATTGAACTTCAGTATCATTCAGAAATTATTTTACTTATTCTATTCAACAATTTCCCCCCATAGTCTGCAGTGGCTGATCAAATCTATTAGGTTCCTATTTTCATGTTTTTCTCTCATTCTAAGATATTGGGTTCACTCATTTTACCTTTACTGAAGCCCTGCTGTATGTTTAATTCTGGGCTTGGCACTAGTTATCCAAAGGTCCTTGCCTTCAAAGATCGCAAGAGTGTCACAAAAGGAAGAGAATAGGATTAAAAGAACAAATCAAGGGGAAATAATGGAACAGAGAAAAATATAAACAGAATCAAAGAAACAAAACAACCTCTCATACAATTTGGTTCATATTTTAACAAAGGTACTAAGCAAATTAAGTGAGTACAGGAGAATAAAGAACGCTGTAAGGGGAAAGTCAGGAAAATCTGACAGAAGAGGTGTTACTTGGTTTGGGAGTTAAAAGATAAGTTTTACAAGTTCCCTTAGAAGAGACTGGGCAGAAGGTAATTCTAAGCAGAGAATTTCTGGAGCAAGAAAATGAGGCATAAAATCATTCCTTTCTCACGAAATAACCACTAACTCCAATGTTCCTAGAGTACAGAGTAGAAACTAAGGATTTTGGACTACTTCTCTACTAATCTAAGAACCATGAAAGGTTTTTGCAAAGAATGGGTAGAGACATGTATGTGTCTGTTTAAAAAACTTTCCTGGGAGTAATGTGGAACACAGACCTAAGAAAGAGACAGACTCAACACAGTTAACTGGAAATTGTGGCAATTGTCTAGGAAATAAATGATAAAGGTCTCTAGAGCAATGTCGTCAGGGGAAAAAAAAAGAAAGAAAGAAAAAGAAAAAGCTGGCTTGGTTAATTTTTATGAAAATATAATTTAAAAGATTTGCTGATAAACTGGATTTAGCGAACCATGAAAGGGAAGGGGTTAAGCTTGGCTTCGAGACTTCTAGCTTGGGCGATTGAGTGTATGGTAGGTGCATTAATTACACTAATGAACACAGGAATTTCTGAAATAGAGGGAATGGGAAAGCAACAAAGAGGTTAGGTCTGGGATGCCTTTAAAACACCTGGGTACAAATGTCCTGTCAAATTCAGCACTGGAGCTTCTGAGAGATATTGAGGCTGGAGATATTTATCTAGACGTCGTCAGGACGTAGGTGGAAGTTAAACTTGAAACACTGGACTAAATCCTCTGAGAAAATGTCAAGGAAGGGGGAAAAAGGATATCATGAAAAAGATATACACTCTGAAGGCTGTTAGGGTTGTATCCAGAATATAGTCTCTTTACCATCTATACTTGCCACCTATTTCCTCAATCTTATTAAGTAATAAAAACTGACAAGGCTTAGTTCCTACACTTAAATCTTTAAAAGTACTGGTCCCCAGCTTTTTTTCCCCCTCCTAGCTTTCTTCTCTATTTTTTTTTCTTTTTAAAAATTGATTTCTATTTTCAGAGAGTATCACATGATTTCTTCAAGTTCTCTTCCATAACAGTTGGCAGAAATGCCCGAGAAGTTGCACCTCAGAAAATTCTTTCATCATTTGTTCATAATAACACAATTTAATTGGACAATTCCACCACTTTAGTACATTATCATCTGTTTTGTTTTCCTAACGGATACAAGTACTTTATTTTCAGAAGTTAGTTCTGGCACGTGACTGACATTGCAAGGCTCGCATTCAGCAAGTGATTCTTCTAGATTCCAGCACATTTAACACTCCATGCTGTATCACGTCTCCCTTAGACACCCAGTAACCTATGCAGCCTTTTTACTATAAATTTTCTGGATAAATTTGCCAGTGTCACAAAGTCCACAATCACAAAAACATTTTTTTTTCCCTAAGAAGATATACAACATTTATGCCCCTGAATACAGGACACAAGGGTTACACCTGGATAGAATATGACTTGATTTTAGCAATAAATTGTGAGTCAACGCAACTAGGCAAAATATGAAACCACTGCAGTCTTGAACTGGGATATTTTTAGAATTTTATTTGAGTACATTCAGATGAGAACCTGTCCTTATTAATGGATTAGAAAGTTAATTGATCTGTATAATGCCTGAAAGTGGCCAGAGAACATGAAAAATAAGGGTACTCATTCTGCACCCTACTCATATATTTAATCTCTCTCTATGTACTTTTAACTTACACCATCAGCACTTAATATACGGATAACTCATTTTAAAATTGAAAGGGTTACAGGGTTATAATTTTTATAATTTCTCCTCACTAATGCTTTATATATTACATTTAAAGCACCTAGTAAAATACATCCCAAGGATTTCTGCACCTCACAAACTTTACAGAAATTTCTTGGCCAGTGACTAAAACCCAAGCCTATTTGAGATTGAATATAACTACCGAATGAGGTAAGCAATAAAATTATTCTTATGTGTATGCACTCTCAAGAATTTTTAAACTCTTTACGTATTTTAAGAATTGGGGGAAAAAAAAAACATTTTAAATCTGAAATTAGGTTCTGGGCTTTTACCAATCCTCAGTCTACATAGTCTTTTATCACTAGCAGAGTTTGCAATTCATCCCTTCCTCTCTTCCTTCTCTCTCCACCCCCTGCCCCCAGATCATAAATAAACTGAACCACTCCACTCACAGTATAGTCTTCAGAGTATCCATTTACCTTCCATCATATACACAGAGGCCCATAGCATCTTGTTCTTTGTTTTCCTTCAATAAGTGGTTTTGAAATTCCTAACAGTACCTTCCACCTTTGATCCTCTTCACTATTTAATCTTTAAAGGCTTTATGAAAATTCTGTTAAATTTGTTATCAATCATATCCTATCACTCTTTTTGTTTTGTTTTGTTTTGTTTTTTGCCTGTAAAGTTTTTCAAAACAATCTTTCAGGTTAATGAAACAAAATTCTTTTAGAAAAAAGCTGTTCTCCCATACTCATGAATGGTTATGCACAGCCACGTATGATAACCAATTTCTACTTGTGGCACCGTAGATCTGCAAACATATGCATGAGGAACCAATGTTGGGTTGATTATTACAGAGCAGACTCAAGGCTACTTCTGTACTATTTTCAGCATCAGTGATTTCAGTATTATGTGATCTAAAATTCTTTCCTGCCAGGATCCTCTCTTCCCTTCCAGAAGATAGTGTTTCTCTGCCAACACTAAATGACAACATTCCCTTCCTTCACCAACAGCTGTACATCTTTCAGTTCTCGCGTTGGATGTCACAGGCTTGCCTCCCACTCTTCCTGCTGCTGCGAGGTGAATGTGGAGGAGAACGCAATTCTCTTAGGCGTTCATAAAGGCTCAAATGACAAATGAATTTTTCTACCCCTGCTGCTCTCTAAACTTTGGGAAGTATCAAGTGAACCATTAGCCATTTCATGATATTCGACTTGGGTGACCATGCTGGGAAGAGTTGCAATTTAATGCCTTTTTAAATGTATGGTTATGGGTTATATTGTATGTAGTTCTATTAAATTTTTCTACCATGTTTTCTTTTTATTGTGCCATTAAAAATTTATTTTTTTTATTTTCATTATCACATTATAGTAATTGTTACATTTCCATTATTGTTTTCTCATTTCTTTTTATAATGGTTGTAAAATTAATAAAATCTTTGACATTGTCTTGGGAGGTCCGGAGGACCCACGAATTGCCCTCTGCAAGCTTGTCATTATGCATACCTTGCTCAGGTCCTTTCTGAGCACCTCCTGAATGTGTTACAGTGGAAAACAGTTGACTCAGTCAATTCACTGTTTGTTTGTTTGCTTGTTTGTTTTTAAAGATTTTATTTATTTATTTATTTGAAAGAGACAATAGAGAGAGCATGAGAGAGGAGAAGCAAACTCCCCGTGGAGCTGGGAGCCAGATGAGGGACTCAATCCTGGTACTCCAGGATCGTGACCTGAGCCGAAGGCAGTTGCTTAACCAACTGAGCCACCCAGGCGCCCTGTTTGTTTTTTAATCTGTAAATTGTACATAATATATAAATCTAACAGCCAGGTAATGGTATTCAGAAAATGAAACCATTTTTTCCTGGCAACCTAAAAAGGCCATTATTTCTAGGAAAAGTAAAGAAATATGTGAAAACTAAATACCTCAAAAATATTATTTAATGATATCTAAATAGAGTTAAACCATAAAATATCATAGATGGTAATAATATTAACAGTGCAGCTGAAATCCATTTTTAAAATTATTAATTAAGAATCAGAGGAAGGGAGAAGTTTAACTTTAGTTAACAGGAGAGAACGATATTGATTCAAAATAGAAATGAAAAAAAAAAAAAAAAAAAGAAGCCCTGAGACATGGTATTTAAATTTATTTGACATCAGTTTCTTTCTAAACTTAAGAGGCACTCCACAGTGGTAAAAAGGCCTCGATTAACAAGAGTTCTTCTGTTTTTCCATTGCTGTCTTTAAATTGTCCTAAGTTGTTGCATTCTTTGTGGAGAAAATTGCTCACATCTGCAGCAAATGGTCAATCATATGTAATGTAATGTTCATGAGGGCAGATACCATGTTGAACTCACAACTGCAGCTCTAATGCCCAGACCACAGATTCTCGATAATACTTATTTGCTGAATAAATCAAGAAATAGGATATATATGAGTGTATAACATAACATATATATGTTACATTAATTTAATACATAACTGATTGATACAAATATCACATTACATATGCAATACTGCACTTAGAAAAAAGACAGCACTTGGACAACCTTTGTGGAATTTTACCTAAGTTTGTTATATTGATGTTATTAGAGAGCATACAGGCAAGGACATACAGTTCTTTGTATACCAGAGTATGAGACTTTGTTTTAACATTTATCTTTCCCAGAGAATACATATAAATCAAAGAATTTTTTTTTACTCTCTATAGAAACAGAAAATACAATACATTTAATTTTTGCTTTACAAGAGTACATGTCATTGCATGTCTCATATCTTTCTGATCCAATGCCTAGTGCCTATTGGCTACAAACTGAGGAACTACGAACACTAATTAGCAAATAAAATACACATCTAATAGGGCTCCTAAAAGATATGCTGTAGTATAACCCAGTACTTTGAATTTTAGCAGAGCAGCCAAAGATAAAAAAAAATAGCATGTCAGTCTCATAATTGATCATTATGTCACCTACCTTTCCTTATACAAAAACCATGCTTGTAAAATATTTGCTAAAGGCCATTTGATTTTCCTCAGATGTGAACACCAGACCTAATTAAAGAGTACATTTAATTTCTAATAAACCTCCTTTCTTTGTATGTTTTATGTTCTTGAATATATTTCTACTCAGGTGTTGATTTCAGATCTTTGGAATTTTAAGTGATGAAAAAATTAAAACAATAACAAATTCCACTTACAATTTACTAAAATAACCTAACCTTTCATCTAATGTTTGGGTTATTGATACAAATGTGCAGTTAAACAAATACACATGGAACATAAAACCTCAATATAATTCTATCCTGGAGGTCCATAACTGAGAGCATCGTATTTATAAAGTCCATTGACAATTAGCCACTACTATCTAAACAAGAGATCTTGAAAGAAAGCCATTTTATATCAAATTCCAAAATATGTATTATTTCATTACCAGTTTCCAGTCTATATATTAAGACATGAAAAATGTATTTGGAGATTAGACACTCACCCACTCAGGCATCTAATAATTAGACCAGTGAAACCTGGGAACCTGAGTGATCTATCCTGATATGTATTATTTAAATGTGCTTTGATTTTCTTATAAATTTGAAATTTTCTTGGTGTAAGATAGGTGCTTATATTAATATAGAGAAAAAAGATCAAGAGTGGTAGAACCCAAGTGCAGAGGCAGTATATCCTTCCAAACATCCTAGCTGGAAAGAGATAGCACGTTCAAACTGGGTAATTAGAGAAGAGTTAAAAGGGAGAAATTTATAAAGACCTTGGGCTAGTAACAGTGAGGAGCTATCCCTAGGTCTGATGAGAAGTAGAGAGAAGGTATTAGCATGAATGAGAAGATAGAGTCACGTGGAGAGAACTCCTAACTTGATGGAACCAGACCTGGTGATCCCATAGGAAGGGAACTGAGGAAATAAACTCCTCATAATCCCTTTTCCCTTTGTTGGTCACAACTTCCTCAGGAACTCCCCTCATATACTCCAAAACTAGTCCCTTTGTGCAGAGGGTAAGGGAGACCAAAAAATAAAAAGTTTTTTAAAAAGGGCAGACCACACCAGATTGGTAGGTGGCAGGTTTAATAAGCAAAGGAATTTACATATGATGCTTGTCTTGGGCAGCCACAGAGAATACATCTTTGCACCTGCTTACAAAATCTTAAAAGTTTATGTAGAGCCCTTAACTGGATTCAGTCACATATACCATCCTAGTGGTCTTAGTATCACATCACTATCTCCCTGGGACAGCGTCTGGGAACAAGGAAAGCAAGTGGAACACATGTGCCAAGGACAGAGGAGGGGGTAGGGAGCTTCTGATTGCTGGGGTCCAGCGCACGGGCCAACCAGTCATCACACGCTCTCAAGGATCTCCCTCAGCACCCTTTCCTCACTGGCCAAACACATATAGAAGCCAGAAAACATGGGGATCATTGATGTAGCCCATTATTTAAAACAGAGCAGAGTAGAGAAGAAGGCAAATGAATCTAGAGGAGCCAACAGAATATATTATGCACAAAAGAGAACTGAAAAGGACATCTGTCAGAGGACCAAGGAAGTAGACAAAGGAAATGTAAAATGTCCAAGGAAAAGCAATGGGTTTTCAACTAAATATGCAAGAAAAATTAATGAGAATTCATCATACTCTCAACTGGATGTCACAATAGGGAGAAGCAAGAAAGCTTCTAGAAGAATCATGAAGAAATTCTAAAATAGATGAAGGAAAGGAAATTAACAATTACAGCACAACTGTTGTGTACCAAACATTGTGTTAGGTAGTTTTTTTAAAAAAATAAGTAATATCTTTTAATTCTCACAATATTCCAGTGAGAAAGTTGTGATTATAATAATTTTAAAGATACAGAAACTATAATCTATAAGGAAATCTGCCCATCTATCCCTATTTGAAGAGCCTCTGTGTATTACCACTTAGTCTCCACAAAACAGTTTAACTACCAAAGCTAAGGGATCCAAAGCTGCTTTTAAATTAAACCTAGTCTGGTGATGAATCATGGCCTCAAGACTTTTCTGGCCTAAAAGGAATGGATAAAAACTTGTTGTCTCCTTTCCAGAAACTTCCGCATCTCTTTGTCTCACCAGGATCTCTGGAGACAATGAGCATAAGATTGTGCTGCTCTGTATGCCAAGTCACCTTCTACTAGATCTCTCATTCCCTTCCCTTCAAATGGAGCCAGGGAAAGTAAGTCAGGCATATAGTCTTACATTACTAATGTATGGAATCCATTAGGCAATTCTATTTGGACCTAAAAAATAATAACTCTGCTTTTCTTCCAACTTGAAATCAGCTGTCGCAATCCCACACTCTTTCAAAGCTATTTCCAGCAAGTTTACATTGTAGCTATGGTAGCATATATGCCTTATCAAATCCCTTTTATCAACAAAACTAATTTTGTATTTTTTGGCTCTAGCTTTATAGTTTTCCTTCAAGTTCCCCTCATACAAAACCACTCCAAACTCCTGAGCGTTAACAACAATAACAGCTAACATTTAGAATGGGTCATGCCCTGGTCTAAGGATCAAGACATGTTTTATCTCATGGAATCGTCCCAGTGAATTTATGAGGTAGGTGCTATTGTTAGCCCCATTGCAGAACTAAGTAACCTGAGGCTTAGATTAAGCAGTCTGCCATTATTCCCACACCAGGAAGTGTTAAAAATAAGCTTTAAACCCAGGAATTCTGGCCCCACAAACTACACGTTTAACTAGGTAGTGCCCTCTGTTGCTTCCTGATGTTTTGAACGAAACTCTGTTCCCACATCCCCTCCCTTTGTCTCCCAAGCAACCAACAGAGGGATGTGAAACTTGGTTTCCACTCCCTTTCTCAGATAGTCACGTTTTCTTTTTCCCCTTGATTTATTTATTTATTACTTTCCCCTCTGGTTATAAACAGCATTTACTTTCCCCTTCACTTAGGACAATATTAAAGCATCTTCCAGCACTCCAAACTGTCTATAACTTTCCCAGCAATGCCGGTTAGCCAATGGACATTCTCAGACCATCAAGTCATGTTCAAATTTGTCAATATATATAGCAAAACACATTTAGCAAAATTATACATTCAGACAAATTGTTGATAAGTACTACTTCATGAAGTGCTTTACCATTTTCAGCCAGGTAATCGCCAATCAGGGAAATTATGAAGAACAAAATGTACCAATTCTGATGACTACATTAGTGACAAGAAATTAAAACCAAAAATACTTCAGTCCTAGAAGCACTAAGGAGACTGGTTTCAATATGGAAAAAATCAAACCCTCTTCACTAATAATTAAAGAATCCTGTGTGGAATCTGAGACCTAAAGGCAAAATCATTTTATTTGAATTTTCAGTATAATAACGTTTTCAGTATAATAATGTTTGAAATAGTGACTAACCAAACTCAGATGTGAGAAAAGATGGCTTCAGAAATACCAGACAAAAGAAAATGAAAGGTTTTCAGCATTCTCAAGGGGAGACACCAACATCTAATAGTTTCACTTTGGTATGTAGACTACCATAAAGCTTCTATATATCTATATTTTCTTTACATCCATGATAACACACCTGGAATTTTTTTTCCTCTAGGGCACGGTTTTTTCCTCTAGGGCACTGATTAGGATTACTGTTTTTGATTCTGCATTTTCATCTCTCTTTTCAAACATAGCATAATACCGTTGTTTTTGCTCATTTCTTAGGTCTTATCATATGTAATTAGTATAGGTACTCACAGGACTGTGGGACAGCTGGAGTTACTATGAAGTTGGTGACATAAATTTTGCAGCCAGCCTGACACTGATTTAAAATGCATTTCAGACTGATGAAAGCTGGTGGATTCACAGTCCCCGAGACTGAAGTTCTCTGGTTCTCCACTGAACAAAGAACGCCCGGGGAACTGCAGTGCCCCATAAACTTGCTTCAGCTGTGAGGTGACATTCACCATAAAGAGGCATGTTGGGGAGGTACAGCTGAAAGAACTGGAAAGAAAGCCACTCATCACTGAGGTCTGAAAAGAGTAGTTGGATTGCTTCTATTGTTAGATGAGTTAAATTAGAGCATCCACATTGTCATTCATTCGACAGTAATTTTAGGATTGTTTATTATGTTTTTCCCCCCAAAATGCCTAGATTTTTCAAATATATACAATTGCTAGAAATTTACATTTGTCTTTATTCAGAACTTTTCACGAACTTGTGCAAAATTAGGCAAGTTACCATGTCTCTGTATGATTTAGTTAATGTATCTATTAAATGGGGGCTAAACTAGGTGGTATATAAGACACATTCCAACTAAAATCCAGGATATATGGGGGCACCTGGGTGGCTCAGTGGGTTAAGCCTCTACCTTCAGCTCAGGTCATAATCTCGGGGTCCTGGGACTGAGCCCCACATCGGGCTCTCTGCTCAATGGGGAGCCTGCTTTCCCCTCCCTCTCTGCCTGCCTCTCTGCCTACTTGTGATCTCTCTCTCTCTCTGTCAAATAAATAAATAAAATCTTTGAAATCCAGATATACAGTCATAGTTTATCATGAAAGGAAAATGTCCCTATGATCCCATGGAGCTATCTTAACAAAGTAGCACACTGCATTCTGTCTGACTTGTTGGATTATAAAACATAACAGACATCTAGAATTAGGAATAAAGACAATCTCATGTAGCTTTCACAATAATATGGAGAGGTATATCTCAAAAGGTTTTGGTTTTCTGTTTCCATTTTACATGCTGAATGTGCATGCTAGCCATTTCCTGTCTCATACAATTTCAATTTGAAAAAGAGAGAATAAGAAGACAACTAGACCTTGTCCCTTTGGCAAATAGATAAATGTTTTAAGACTGAGCTATAAGGAACCAACTCAGAAAAGATAGCTGTTGGAATTTGCTCTAACAAATCCAGTTCTCTATCATTCAGAAATATTCTCATGCTATGGGTCATGCTATTTGCCTCCAAACAGATTTTTCCAGTTACATAGACTTCATATTGAAATAAAACTGGAGGGAAAAATATAGCTCCGTAGAGTTGTCTTACTACCCAACAGATTTCAACCAGATCTAATGGAATGGCAGGGGAATGATAAGCAGGGCAAGAAAAAACACAGCAAGAGACATAAGAAGCGTGTGCTCCTTTGGATTCTGACTGCAATCAGGGCTTAGGGTTTGGAGCATTTGGATTCTTTGTGTGAGGCATTTTATCTTGATTTTATTCTCTTTCCCACTCTTAATCCCTTCTGCTCTAATTCACCTAATTCACACACACATACATAGAAGACACTCCAACATACAAATATTTAATTCAATCTACCTGCTTATTCTCGATATCCTTATGTTATTGAGAACCATCATATACATCAGCATGTTACGTGATCCAAGGCAACATATGCAGGATGCAGGGACCTTCCAGCTATCTCCTCGTGTCACTCAAAAGACAACACTAGGGGCGCCTGGGTGGCTCAGTGAGTTAGGGCCTCTGCCTTCGGCTCCGGTCATGGTCCCAGGGTCCTGGGGTCGAGCCCCACATCAGGCTCTCTGCTCAGCAGGGAGCCTGTTTCCTCCCCTCTCTCTGCCTGCCTCTCTGCTTGCTTGTGATCTCTGCCTGTCGAATGAGTAAATAAAATCTTTAAAAAAATAATAATAAAAAATAAATTTAAAAAAAAAGACAACACTAGCTTCTTTTAAGTGTCATAAAAATGACAGAAGAAAAATTTTGTAAGAAAGCCATCTATAATTCCCTTAATTTAACCCATCACTTAAAAAAAATCTCTTTTTTAGAGACACTAAAACTAAATACATGAGGGAAATAAGGCTTTCATCTCCAAGAGAGGTCAGGCTTAATTGCTTGTGTTCCCATAAAAGTCCATTAGATGAAAAAGAAAGGGGGGAGGGAAATAATGGGAAATGAGAAGTGATTATCAAATAGAGGAGGAAGTCAGCTTTAACACCAAGTCCTTAACATGTAAGGGAATGTATGCTATCGGCAGCATTGTATTTATGGTGACCTAAACCCCGTGATTATGCTTTTGAGTCAACTCTCTGAGCCAAGAAGGACAGACCTCTTGTCTACTGAACAGGTAGTGTATAAGGCAAGTATGCTTCTCTGTTTCCCTCAGTGTGTGTGACAGTGTGCCGTGCACATGCTACCGCACATCTTCAAATCAAGATGTTCTAGGGGCGCCTGGGAGGCACAGTCGGTTAAGGGCTAACTGTTGATTTCAGCTCACAGGGTCATGTGGCTCTGCACTGAGCTCAGAGTCTGCTTAAGATTCTCTTCCTCTGCCCCTCCCCACTGTATTCTCTCTCTCTCTCAAATAAATGAATAAATGTTTAAAAAAAGAAGAAGAAGAAGACACTCTAAATTATGTATCCTTCAAATCTAGATGAGCAACTTGTATGGCTAAGAAGTAGCACTGAGTAGTGGAAAGAATCATGAACATTCCATCATGTACAAGAAATTCTCTGACTAGTCCTATTTCAATTTCTTCAACTGTGAAATGATAATAATAGTGTCTTCCTTGTCTGCTTCACAGCTTTGCCATGAGCATCAAGTAAAATAAATAACAGCATCTTTATTTATTGAGCACTTAGATAATAAACATGCAAAAGATTTCACAAGCATTATCTCAATTAGCCATTAAAACAAACTGATGAAATGAGCAATATTGATCCAATTTTGCAGTTGAGAATAGTTAGGCTCGAAGGAATTAAAATTCCACAGATTATAAATGGGAAAGCAGGGAGATTTGATTCCAGGATTTTAAGCGACATCTTGTGTAGGTGATATGATTTAGACTTTATGTATTCATTGAATACCAACAAGGACAGTGTTCTGTCCCTCTAGCTCTTTGTTTTCAAATGATGACATTTGGTGGTAATAAACTGCACTTCTGCTGAAAAGAAAAAAAAAAATTTCTACAGCCAAGCACTAAATTAATAGGACACCAAATCACCGAAGTTTAATTAGGAAACTCGACGGAAATTTAGAGGAACATTCTCCTTTCATAGGTAAAGCTCTTTTTTGTTTGTTTTTTTTGTTTGTTTGTTTGTTTCACTTTCTTTTAACTTCTGTTAAAAGGCTAAGGGGATGGTCTTGCTACTTTTCTTTCTTCTGTGCCCCTGAATGCTGCTAATAATTACCTTCTGCCAATGTTAAAGTCCTCTCATTTACCTAAAGATGGAACTCTTTTAAAATTAAAATCTCCAGTGGAAAAGGTGATATTAGGCCATGTAAGATCCCATCTGCTTTTCAAAATCCAGTTAAGGGCATTTAATTTCTCTTATTCAGGAAAAGATGCAAATAACCCTTTGACCAAACTGCTATCTAATTAGACCAAGAGCACTAAAAAGTCGCTTGCTCTCCATTTGCTCAATGTAGCTCTGAAACAGACAAAGGTCTGTTTTGGATGGTTTTTCCCTTAGGTAGGTAATTGAAATGCTTCTAGTTTGGCGGCTTAAGCACTAAAATGTCATAGTGATGACTGTCATAAGATAAATATAGGGATAGCTTCTCACAAATATTTTTTTTTTCAATCTGATGTTGCATATGGATGCCTGGAATAAGTAATGTAAACTGGTCTCTTCTAATTTACATTTAAACAGGGGCTTAAGAAGGATCAGGGAGCACCACTCTGCCTTGAAAAGCTACAGCCTAAAAAGAGTGACAGGGATTGTCATCTGTATTATAATCATTACCAAGTTCCAAAAAAAAAAAAAAAAAAAGACCCTTGTTAGGAATGGATCCATCTCTGCAGGGGATATCCAAGACTATGGTGCTTGGATAAAATAAGAATCAAGGACTAATGCCAAAAATTCAAATTACATTTTTAAAAGATGTTACATTAAAATAGTGATAAGCTGGGTAATTATAGAGAATTTATGCATCTTTTAACATAATCAATAACAAAACACTTTAGTTTGAAATTTAAAGTCCAACTATTTTAAATGTTTCTGAATTTACACGTATCATTAGAACAAAAATAAATATAGAATGGTTAGATTAATAACCATAAACTAAAATGGATTAGATTTTTGTCCATTTGTGAACATTACAAAAGAAAGCAAGAATTTCTTCTCATATTAAATAGATTCTAGTTAACTGCAAGGCATTTGCTAAAACTAATATTAATATTATCTTAGTTAACTTATCCTATATAAAAAGCGCTGGGTAAATAAACCCTGTATGAAATCTGGAATGTAATTTATAATGAATTTGTGCTAATGATATTTAATGTGCCTAGTTAAAATGGAAGCTTTATTGAGAGTAAATGTTGCTCATTTACTTCAAAGGGAGTTACCAAACATGTGTAATTTGATGGTAATTGAAGAAATAAAACAATGTTAGCTAATATAAGTATGATTTACAAATTTCCTTATGAAAATTCAGTGCAAATGTTACAGATTTTTCTTAAATGTTTACTAGTAAAAAATTTAAGAATCCATGGGCACACCAAAAATTCACACCAGTAACTGTTTGAGAATAAATATTTGTGGTAGGCAGAATAATGCTTCCACCCAATATGTGTACACCTTAATTAATCACTAGAACCTGTGAATATGTAACATTGTTACATAGCAAAAGGGACTTTATAGGTGTGACTAAGGTTATGGACCCTAAAATAGGGAGATAATCCTGGATTATCCAAGTGGACCCAATCTAATCACATAAGCCTTTAAAAACAAAACTTTCTCCAGATGCAGTCAAAGAAACTTAGAAGAATAAACAGAAGAGATGATGAAGCCACAGAGGAGGTCAGTGGTAAGTAGGAAAGGGCCCCACCCATCTTTGCTGGTTTTGAAGATGGTTATCTGGGCAGCCTCCGGAAAACCACAAAGGACTCTTGGCCAAAAGCCAGCAATGAAACGGTGATCTCAGTCCTACAACTGCTTGGAACTGAATTCTACCAAGACCCCGGATGAGCCTGGAAACAGGAGATTACCCCCAGAGCAGCCTATATAGAAGTCAACTCTATTGCCATCGTAGTTTTAGCCCAGTGACACTATGGTGGCCTTCTACCCTATAAAACTGTGAGATAAGAAATGGGCATTATTTTAAGTCACCAAGTGTATATGATAATTTGTTAAGGCATCAAAAGAAACTGATACTATACTGTCTTTATATATACAATATAAATACTTATTAGTCAGTGAGTGTTAAAATGATCAAAATTCACTTTCACTGTAGGTCCTCATGGTATCAACATAAACTAGAATTTTGAAATTCTAAAATTTTAGAGAATAAATTCTCTAAGATTGACATCTTAACTCATGATATAGAACAAATAAGTAAGCAATTAAAATAATCCAGAGCTTTAAAAAAAAAAACAAAAGCAAAGGTTTACATATTCAACTATACTAAGGGAACTCACAATGTGATTTATTTTTCATTATCTTAAGTAAAGATTGAGAGATCTTGCTCTCCCCCTTTTTATTTCCTCCAAAGAACTTTATCATTTTAATAAAACTATAGTTTATTACTATAGCTCATCTTTATTCATCAATGATACGTATTTTTGAATAAATTTTAAGAAATTTTAAGAAATATTTGAATTAGTTCCTGTGAAAAAGCTCTAGTTTTAATTAATGGTAGGTCCATTCTGAACCAAAGATGTGATTTGGCTCTACGACTGTAATGCAATCTTATAGAAAATAACATGTGAAGACCAAATAATAGTAATAATCATTATTATTAAAAGCATAATATCTATGTTATCTCAGTAACTTTTAATACTCTAAGTTAGGTATTAATACTCCATTTTTACAGATGAGGACATAGGTTCAGGGGAGTTTATTAACTCGCTCAAGGTCATACAGCCAGTTACTATGAAATTAGTATTAAAATCTTTTCTAGCATGTTCTTCTTGTCCAGTTATATTCTATAAGCATTAGCCCAGCACCTTGTGGATTCTCAAAAATTAAGATAAATATATATACATACCGCTAATGCCATTATAGCCATGATAGTTAAATAGCATGGTTTTTATCCTTCTGATAAAATGATATCCATCTGATCTCTTTTATGACTAAAATGTTCTTTCTTCTTAACACACTTGCTATAAATTTGTTCTTTGATCTTCACCTTTGCTTCTATCTGCTGCCTTTTTTAGCCCAACTGAAAGCTGTAAATTATTAGCAATTTTTTTTTATTTTAGAAATTTGCATTGATCACTGATTTTTGCTGGCCTACTCTAATTTGTAAAGAAGAAAGTGTTCTTATACCAAAATTTTTTGTTGTTTTATTCAAAATAAAATATGACACCCACATATCCAGAAGTTCAATTTCCAGAAACTTCAATCAATTATTTAGTTTGAACTTGCTACATTATCTGCTTTGCCTCCACAGCAAGCCATCCCTATTTCTCAAGGTTCCAGAGACAGAAAGTAAATTCTTCTCTCCCAGAAGAAAACAAAGAGCATGGAGTGTACACCCTTTTCCCTTTCCCCATCAGCATACTTCCCCCATAGAAGAGAGGGATTTTCTTGGCTTGGTGAGATCAGAGGGTCTAATTCCCATTGTTTGCCTATCAGAAATGCTCACTTTTTCTAATTTTGGAAATAACCACTGAATAATGTATTTCAAAGTATAGGAGAATTTTGATAAAATAATAAAATAAAGATAAACCATTCAACAGCTATTTTAAAATTGTGCTCTGTGTGAGTAACAACTTGATTTTTCATAGGGAAGCATAGGAAAATAATCCTAATATTATTTTCAGTCTCCCTACTTTGCTTGTAAGAAAAAAAGAGAGAGAGCGCTCATCAAACTCCCAAACTCTATAATGGAGATTTCCAAAACTCCTCAGATTGTTTACAAATACATGCCCTCCTCTGCTCTCACTTAGCAATTTGTTCCTATCTGACCAATAAGACTTGCATTGCATTTTTTGTTCTTGTGTGTATTTCCTGTCCTTCTAACTCCCCATCTCAGAACTTCTTTGCTACTCCTGATACTTTTTTCTCCTTTACATTCATTTCCAATTTATGTCCAAGTCCTATAGATTTCACTTCCCACTCTAAAATCTGTCCCCCCAACTGCAACCACCTGCATCAAAGCTCCTATCACCTAGCCTTGGAGCATAAGAATTGCTTCCTAACATCTAATCATATCTCTGTCAAATCTTTTCTACTCTACAGACTTGGAGATCTTTCCAAAATAGGAATCAGATAATCTCTCTTGCTCTTGGCTACTTCTCAGTCTCTTCTTGAGTTACATTTATCCTCTCATATTTACCTTCTAAATATACATTGAATCTTAGCATATGCTGAACATATTGTGCCATGTGCTTTACACATATCATTTCACTTAGTCCTCACCAACCACTTTGAGGTTGCTATGTAACTTGTGTGATCCCCTTAAACATTTGATAAAATTATTGCAGAACATAGTTAAATAATTTGCTCAAAGAGTCAACAGCTAGTTACTGGTAGTTCTTTGTTGAAAACCAAGTCTTTTGGGTCCATAGCCTACACTCTGAATTACCACTCCATAATTTAGCTTTCATTTAGTTTTTTTTAAATACTGCCTGTTCCTCTTCACTTTCTTCATACATCTCCCCCCTCCACCACCTTCCTCTCCATCTTTGCCTCAAGAGTCACTTCTGATTCATTGTATCAGCTCAAGTGTGACTTACTCACAGAAGATGTTCCTAACTCTTTAGTCCATTCTGTCATTGGGCCCTATTCCTTCTGATGAAGTTCTAGAACCTAAGTGAGGTTCGGTGGGCTGAGGTCCGGAGCCGATGACCAAGAAAGAATTCTTGAGACATCTTTGGTGCAAAATGGTGTTTTATTAAAGCACGGGGACAGGACCCGTGGGCAGGAAGAGCTGCTGCCCCAGGTTGTAAGGGATGGCAGGTTATGTACCCTGCGGTTGGGGGAAGGTGAGGGAAACGGAGGTTTGAATGGAGTTTTCATATGCTAAAGGAGGTCTACAAGGTGCTGGGATACCGGAGGCTTGATCAATGTTGTCTTTTGGCAAGCCATTAACATCAAGATAGTTGGGAGATTCCTGTCTTGCAGGATTATGATCTCTGCAAGTTAACTATTTGTTTCTCATTTATGGCAGTCAGGGGTGCCTGAGGAATGCTACACATATTACTGAGGGGAGCGGATGGAGAGGGGGTGCAAGGTGCCAGCTTTTGCTTTGTCCTCAGTCAGCCTCCTGCTCCCTCATCACTTCCTTCATAGCTTTTACTGTATAATCAGTCACTCATGGTTCTATTTAGTCCTTCAGTGCCTGTCTCCAACAGTAGACATTTCATCAGCTAATGCCCTCTGAGGAATAGGTAACTTGACTGGTTCTGCTCGCCATTGTGCCCTTAATGCTTATCACTATCCAGCAACCAGGTGCTCAACAAACATAGAATAAAAGACTGAAGCAATGCTTCTTCCTGCTTTCAATCACGTTCTGTCTAATGATCCCACCACATGGTATGGTACAAAACTGCCAAGATTTTTTTGAGCATCACACCTTTTAGCTTCGCCCTCAGAGGCAGATTCAATAAAGTTTCTTCTTTCTGCTTCAGTTTGAAAATGTCTACATTGGGACCTTGTCTGGCATGACTTAAATCAGGTCCTATTCCTAGTCTGACTAATTCTGATCAAAGAAACCATATCAGAATGCACTTCTGACTAACGGGACTATTCTGAGAAAGGGGGATATTACACTTTGCTAACAAGACACTCCAAGTCATGTCCATAACATCTAAGTAGATATATATGACTGGGTCTCAGAAACTAGTTCAACTGAACTTAATTAAAATAATGGTAATATAATAACCTATTACTATAAGCAAGACATGCTGCTAGATGTTTTACCTACGTTATTTAACTCATATTGATGATAATCCTGTGAGGTAGGAATCCTTTTTTGTATTATTATTCCATTTCACGAATGAGAAAGTGAGGCTTAGGGAGCTTAATTCATTTACTCAGAATCACATTGCTAGAAAATGGCAGAGTGAACTCAAAATTATCTAAATCCAAAGTTTGTTTTGTGTTCTGACCTGCTAAAAATCTTGCCTTGTTAACAGCAAAGCTATTCAAGTATATAGAGTGAGCCAAAACTTACTAGATAATCATCTGTATTGGTATGCAGATGCAAAGGAAAGAATCTGCCCGGTAATTATATACCAAGTCCCTAGTGAAAAGGTGGCATGTCAGGAGGAAGAAAAAAAAATGTATACAAAATACAGCAGGGGTTATCTCTGTCTAGTAACAGTGAAAGAGTACATGTAAACAAATAAGATTATGTGAAGTTGTATTAACCATAGCTATGCACACAAACATAAACAAGCAGGGGTGCCTGGCTGCCTCAGTCCGTAGAGCATGTGACTTTTGACCTCAGGGTTGTGAGTTCAAGCCGCAAGCTGGGTGTAGAGATTATTTAAAAATAAAATCTTTAAAAAAAAAAAGAAAAAGAAAAAGCATTTCACAAGCAAACACATAACAAATAAGCAAGGAATTTCAGGCTATTTCAATACTGTGTTGTGCATGACCTACCCCAGAGGTCGAATAAAGTCCTCTCTCAATATGGCACAAAAGAATAAATGCATATTATTGATCAGAAAACCATAATTAAATGAATACATTTTAATTTTCAAAGTTGAAAAATTTATTTAATCCCCAAAAGTATTGTATTCTAAATCTACTGAAGATAAATCTTTATAAATGAAAATACAAATTGAATTTCATATGCTGACATTCTTTATTTTAGGGATTCAGGAATAAAAGATAAAAGAAACTAATTTTCTGTAAATCCTGATACATTATCAAAATGGTACATTAAATTTTTCATATTAAATTATTTAACTATTTAGCACATTATAAAATTTAAAATGACATTTCTGTTTAAATGATTATGAGGCACTGAATTTGAATATAATTTAATAAAAGTATGCAAAATGCATTACCATATGAAGTCAATCTGATCAATTTCATAATACTACATATTATGATGTAGAATACTATTAAAAATGTATTAACATAGTTCCCTTTAAAGCATTTTTTTTCTCTGCTATTGGGCATATGACCGAATGCTTTAATTTATTCTCTAAACATTATCTTGACACTATTGATTTCTGTAATCGTTTTTTAGATTATTTAACTATGAAACATTTCAAGATTTTAGTTTTATTAAGTACGTGATACACAATTAAACTGTATGACTGTGTTAGATATCTCAGAATGTTCCCATAATTAAACCAGAGAAGTATTTATAAATTGTAATTTATTCCAATTCTGATGTTTTTTAAAAATGAGATGAAAATAAATATAAAAATCTGAGAAACTTAAAGGAAATGGTATATTTATGAATCAGGTTTTAAACATCTATAATGGAACATTCAAAGAGTTCATTCAAAATAAAATAATAATAAAGTCATAGACTTTTAACATAACAGATCTGGTAGACATTTTCTTTGTCCTTTTAAATATGCAATCAGTTACTACATGTATATTAAATACCTTCTATGTAACAGAAATATTTCTTTATGCACTGTAAGCAGGAAGAATATTCAATTATGTATTTGTTCAATTGACATCCGACTCCAATAAAAATTTTTCTAAATAAACTAATATAGGTTTCTTTTAAAAAAATAAATAAAGCAGCACAAGTACAGAGTAGTCGTCAGATTAGTGGACCCAATCAATGCCGCAGTGCCCTCAGTCCAACATTTGGGCACAGCTCATCAGCCAGATAGTATACAAAGCTCTATGCTTGCATCTTCCACAGTAAAGTTCTCTCTGCCTCCCCATTCCTCTTGCCTTTTTCCTTAATAACTCAGCACCCCTTAACAACCAACAAATACCACTAATAGGCTCATTCTAAACACTATACCTGACCAGTGGCCATTAGTTCATGTTTACATGTGTTGCTGATGTGAACTGATATCACCAAGCCTAAATTATTCCTTTGCTTTTAAGAACTTACATATTTGAATTCTGGCTGAATACCAGTCTGTATGCATATCCTATAGTCACTTTTTTGTTAACATCTTAAAAACTGAGTTCATACCATCTCTACTCCCTAATCCATGCCTGGGTCTTCACCTGCATCCCCTGATTCAACGCAACAATATCTAACCATTGTTAGGGAAGACTTGGGAACCATTCTAGGTGCTTTCCCTTCCTCGCTCCACATTTCTTATCCCTTGCATTAATTAATCACCACTTACTGACTGGCTTCACTATGGACTCATGATCACTAAACTCTAGCATGCCCTTAGCAATCCTACAGCATCTAGCCAGTCAGTTCACTCTCTTTCTCTTAAGTGACTATGTCATGAATTTTCCTTCTCCTCAAAGTACCAATATCCATCTCTGGTCTTCACTCTCAGCTGATGACTCTGCATATTATTTCACTGAGAAATAGAAATGATCCAAAAGACTTTCTATAAGTTCCTACCTCCACATCTGCCTTCTGCATCAGGACCCACATTCACTGAGTCTTCTGAAGCCAGCCACTCTATACCCATTCAGCTCCATTCTCTCCTCAAGAGGAGGGCTCAATCACCTACCACATCAACTTTCTTTCTCTCTCTTGGATTATTCCTTGAACATACACACTACTATTAAGAAACAACTATGGAGGTGCCTCAGTGGTGCAGTTGGTTAAGCGTCTGACTCTTGGTTTTAGCTCAGGTCATGATCTCAGGGTTCTAAGATCAAGCCCCATGCTGTGCTCTGTGGTCAGTGTGGAGTCTACTTGAGAGTCTCTCTCCCTCTTCCTTTGCCTCTCACACTTGTGCTCTCTCTCTCTTTCTCTCTCTCTAAAATAAATAAATAAATCTTTTTTAAGAAGAAAGGAGAAAAGAAAGAACTATGACTTCTCCTTGCATATCTCTTCAATGACTGCTGCTGTCCATCCCCTTTATAAGAGTCCTCCCTCAAAGGATAGTCTACTTACTGTCTCCAATTTTTCACTCTCTCTCTCTCTCTCTCTCAGATTCTCTTCCTCTCTGCCTTTTTTTTTCTCATCAAAATTATACATGATAAGCAAAATTTGTTAAGAAAACAATACTATCTTATATTTTCCTCCTGAGACAAAAGAAATTCTGAATCATTTAGGTGAGGTGAGGGTATTTAGGTGAAATCCCCCCCTCCCCAATTCATATGCTGAAGACCTAACTCCTAGTACCTCAGGATATGCTTGCATTTATAGACAGGGCCTTTGAAAAGCTAACCAAGTTAAAATGAGGTCACTGGAGCGTTAGAGTAGGCCCCAACCCAATATGACTGGTGTCAATAAGAAGAGAAAATCTGGATACACACAGGCACAGAGAAGACCATGTGAAGAACCAGAATGAAGACAGCCACCTACAAGTCAAGGAGAGGGGACTCAGAAGAAACCAACACTGCAGACACCTTGATCTTAGACTATTAGCCTCCAGAACTGTAAGCAAATAAATTTCTATCCTTAAACCACTCAGTCAGTCATACTTTGTTACTCACCTGGAAAATATAGAACAAAATAAATTATTATACCTGATTTTTTTCAAATTCATATTCTGACTGCTGCAAATCACCTGGTTGATTGACAGTCTTACTATTCATGCTTTTCTACATGGTCATCCTTTGTGCCAACCAGAATGCTGACGGTGATGTTTTCATAAAAGAATGCTCAAAATACTAAAAGGCTCTGATGTTTGTCTCTTAATTTAGTTTTGCACTATGTACAGCTAGCCAGATTTTTTACTCCCTTTTTGGGAATATTACTAAATACCTGTACTGCACTATCTCACTTTGTTCCCACACCATCGGTTCCTTACATATGTATACACCTATGTAATCATTATCAAATCAATTACAGAATACCTCCACAACCTCGTGATGCTGGCATTTGTTGATGTTCATGTTTACATAGCTAATGACAATCTTACTATGAATTGCCGCATGGCGAACAACACTTATAAAACATCATTTATTGTAAGATGGTCCTAATTTTTAGATATGCTAAACTGTGCAGGTTAGAATTAATAAAATTCAAAATATTATCATTTGGTTAAATAAGTATTTAATAATCACTTATTAGATTCATGCAGATGCTAATGACTGCAGTGGTGAATTTACTGTGAAGTTAGTAAAGGACCCCTCACTGGGAATAAGCACCTTCAAGTCGAGGGGAGGGGACCTAGGAATGTGTTTGCATCATGATGCTTTACATAAAAATGTCAAAAGTAAGGTATTTTAATTGAAACCAGTTAAGTTCACAGGTCTTTTCTGCTCTGAGTTTACAGGTATCATCTGCCACATAACTCCTCATGATTGGTTAGTCATAAAGTTGTAAGAGAAACTGAGGTGAAGATACACTGCGTTTGGGTTTGGAGGGACATCTTCATGTACATTGCTGCCATTTCCATGTGCTAGCCACCCTTTTTGGTTGCTACTGCTACAGCTTACTGTGCCAACTCACCAGGCATCATGACCTGAATTTCAGGGTGAAACCTGACTGCAGCTGGAACAGGCTCTAAGGTTCTGATGACATGCTCACCCCAAATCCTAAGCCCTCTTCACCTGATGGTCCCCCGAAGTCTGATGTCTTCTTTTGCCAGTGTCCTAGGAAACTGTAGTTGCCTGAAGAGCTTTGTCAACTCACAGCTACACAGACACTTGTTTAAAAAAGAAACAATGGGAATATATAACTGTGACACAATTGTTCTCTCTCTCTTTCTGGTTCTCTTTTCTTCTATTAGACGCCATCAGTTAACAAGTATCAATAAAATAAATGCACACAGTATTTCACCAGCCAGGAATTTTGTTGTTTTTTGGTGTTGTTTTTTTAAAAAGGCTCCTGTATCTCTTACTTCACTTCTCTACACAAATTTTTCATCCTATTACACTGGCCCAAAAGTGGGTAACCCATTTAAAAAAAAAAAAAAAAAAAAAAAAGCTCCTGAATTAAAATAACCTCATGGAAAAACATAATCCAAAAAAGTATATCAAATAAAGAATGTCGACTAGGAAAAGAAAAATATAGCATCCCTGAGGAGTCTGAGAAAAAGGTCTGTGAACTCCAAGATGGACTCTCCCAGCAGATTGCTGTTCAATTTAATAATGGTTTAAGATGTGCACATGTGAAATTAATATTTGGGATCCCGGTGATTTAAAAAACAGCAACTGGCCACTATTTGAATTCAGTCTTGTAATCCATCTTTTCCCATGAAACAACTATAATACAGTATCAGTGCTCAGATTTCTGGAAAGAGAAAGCAGTGGTCCTACTTTTTAAAAAAATAATAATGCATATGTAACTTGAATACGAAAGGGAAGATTACATTAAAACCGAGGGAAAACTACAAAGCTTCCACCATTTTAGTCCCAAACCAAGAAATCCCCACTTAGTTCCTTAGGTCTATTCAGAATGTCATTACACACAGACTGATGCCATATTCTTACAACAATCTCTGAGCCTTGCCTACATTCATGTATGTCATAGCTTTGCATGGTCAGAAGTAGAGATATGAAATTCAGGATGAGACCTAGACTAGTTTCACTGAAACTGCACTGATAATACCCCATCTTTACCTTCCACTCTTCCCCATGCTTGCTAACAAACACTGTCCGGGGACATATGCCCCAGGGAAATAAGCAAAGTGACTACCCTCTCCAAGCCTCCATTCTGGTCCAAAGAAGTCCTGATTCCTGGTTTCTAAGTCTCGGCATCTCCTTTCCACAAATATCTAAGACAGGCCTCAATTATCCCATGTCCAGCAAATCTCTGCTAGGGAGCCAACATATCCTCTTGGAACTTTCTGGCTCCTTCTCCATATCGGACACTTTTATGGGGATCATTCAATTTCATCCTCTCCATCCTGCCTTGTCACTATCAGAGGGATAAAACTTGGTATGTAGAAGGACTTCAAGTTTGGGGTTGAGTCCAGTCTCCATTTCTCTCTCATGGCCATGTAACCTTGGGTAAGTTACTTTACTATGTTGGATGCTTTTTTGTTTGTTTCCTTGTTTACCTAGATAAATATAGGTGCATTTTATTTACAGGATTGTAAGCATCAAATGAGAAAAAATATATATATGTAAAATATCCAGAACAGGGACTACCACAGAAGACACAACCAGTAAATCATGTTCCTTCCACTGCCAAGAACAAAGCCAATGCCACTGAGGTCATGTTGTGCTGATGGATCCCATCAGGTAGTTGACAGAGTGAGTGCTGAATCAAGCTGCCTCTGCTACTGTGGCGAGATATGGCCACTTCACCCTCTGAGCCTGATCTTAGATGTATAACCTTTGTTCACAGTTGTGTTCCTGCCACACTGGCTTTCCTTAAGTTGTAACACTGATTCCTCGCTTTCCCCAGATTCTTACAGGTACCTTTCTCTTGGCTCTTCTTACAACTATTCTTTGTTCTTCAGTCTCACGGGAAATGTTATTCCCTCAGAGAAGCCTTTTCTGACTATCCTTACCTAAAGGAAGTCCTTTGTATTTTTTATTCCGGCACCTACTCTTTTTTTTTCTAAACACACAACACAATCTGTAACGATCTTATTTATTTGGTTGTGTGTTATAATAGAGTCTGCTTGAAGATCTTTGTATCTTTTGTATACATCCAGAAAAGTACCTGGTGCACAGCAGATATAAAATAATTATGGTATTTGTTGAATGAATGAATGAATGAATGAATGGACAAACTATTGTCATTTCACAACTACCTCTGTTATGTTTCGTCTTAAATTCAAGTTAGGTCACACATACTGTATTATTAGTTTCAGGGACAACTGCCTCTGTTTTTAAGAAGCTTTTCTGGCTGCACTCCCACTTAGATGAAGTAATGGTAGGCATCAATTCTTTTCTTAGCTTTGAAGAAAGATATTATTAAATTTATTAAATATTAAATTAAATGTTGGTATTATAAGGGTGAATCATCAATACATAATAATTATCTGTTGTAGTATTTTCATTAATTAGAGATCAGTAGCCTCAGTACTATAAGAGCACATAGTACCTTCACCTCCCTTTGCCTTGATTACCTTAACTATAAATTAAGAAAACCAATCAAATGTGCATGGTGTACGTTATGAAGATTAAATAGGTTTATACATACAAAGTACTTGAAATGGTACATGGAACACAATCAGTGCTAAAAGATTTGATACTTCAGTCTATAGCAAAGACTATTTCAAGTTAACTGATTGGTTCATCTCACTGAAGCCAAATACGGGGAAAGGCAGCATCTATGTGGCACTGATCAATAGAGCCCTGCTGTCATACACGGGGTTAAAGTCTTTAATTCTATTTAGTGAGAATTAGTGTAATTTAACACTTACATTACTTGACAAGATCAAAATTTTGTTTCACTGAAATCCCTGCAGAGGTTATATCCTCAAAATTTTTGGAGGAAACTGTATTTTCACAGCAACATGTGACTATCAAGTGTTAAATCCATGCTGACCAAACTGATCAGATATAACAAAATATTTACGGGTATTCTGGTCAAATGGACACCAAAGCTTCTTGGATAAAATCCATGCCAGTTGGATTTATTGTAATACATAAGTCAGCAAGTCCCTGGATTTGTCTGTTATACTTTCCGCTATGTATTATCACGACCCTTGAATAAAGATTCATTTCAGTACAACTGGTAAGATTTTTTTTATGTGAATCCACTATAAATTCAGAATTTTGAACTGACAATAAACTCAATGTGTCTGTTTATAAAGATAAAAAGTTAAAAAAATGCTAGGGGAAAACTAAAAATAGCAAATGGTCCCATATTTATATCTCAGTAGTCAGAATACAAATAAACATCCTTGGTGAAAACACATCAGTGCTTCCAATTAAGGCAATATAATTGCATGCTTTGAAGTGGAACAATGGAAAAATCTGACAATCCATTGTATTAATATGAGACACAGACTTTAGAGACATATAAAAAATAACATTTAATCTTTGTGAGGCATCTGCTTCTATATACATTTTGCATAACATTTATGCATTGTGTGTAAACACACACATTAGATAGATAAATAGATAGCTGGATAGATAAACATATGTTAAAGAGCTAGATGAAATCTGGTGCAACCTTCTAATTCACTTTAGTAAGCCATTTTACTGTTACTGCTGCAAGTTCCATTGTCTTCTAGGGTTTCATTATTTTCAAGAGGTGATAGAAAGGCTTTACACATTTATACTCAATTAATGTACTTACCTGGCACAGATCTCAAATGACCGATGTCTAAGTAGAGGACAGAATCTCAAATAAACTAGAAAGTGGTGTAAAAGCTGAGAGCAATGCTTTTTCTCTTATGTATGTCTTTAAGTGTTTTATTTCATTTATAAAGTGAAGTGTAATATATAACCATTTGAGAAAAAAATAACGGGTCAACTAACAATCTTACGTAAACCACTATTTGGAACATACAGTTGTTTCCCAACTCTTCCTGACATTGTATCAAACTAGTACTTAGTGAGAAGTTTCCAAATATCGGTGTTCCCTTCCTTTGCTCCCTAAAACAACCTAAACAAAACTAAACATTATTTACAAATTTCTTTGTTAAGATTCTTGGTTTCTGGTCTACTGACTCTGCCTACCACAGTATTAGATTGTATAAACTTTAAGCAAAACTACTTCTTAAATTTCCTCCTCAAAAAAGACCTGAACATACAGATAAAGAAAACTAGGAGGGGGGTGCATTTAAGGTAACTACTTAGGTGAATGAATCATTAATATTCCATTACCGATGGTTGCAAATTATAGACCTTTATAAAATTCCATTGCAAGATTGGTTGTATGCTAATGGTTATATAATGGAAGAAGAATTTTCATTAGAACATTTTGGTCTAGATCTAGAAATGAAGTAGGGAGGAAGGCAGCCAGTTATAGAAGAGAGCAAAGAATTAATCACAGTTGCCTTGCACTCATCACAAATAGATCAGTTACAATTAGTTATAATTACAGTCAGTTACAATTTAATTCCAACTCTTCAACCTCGGCCACAATCATAATAAATTCTCTTCCTACCTTTTTCTGAGTTTTTTTTTTTAACATTAAAAATATATTAAGCTACTCTGTAGTATCTACAATTAATTATCTATAATATCTGAACCATCTTCTACTAGAATCAAAAGTCCTATAATGTAAACATGCTACAGTATTGCAGGTTGGAATAATCTTCTTTTTTTTTTTAAAGATTTTATTTATTTATTTATTTGAGAGAGAGAGAGAGACAGCAAGAGAAAGCAGGATCGGGGAGACGAGGGAGAAGCAGGTTCCCCACTGAGCAGGGACCCCAATACGGGACTTAATCCCAGAACCTTGGGATCATGACCTGAGCCAAAGGCAGACACTTCACCAACTGAGCCACCCAGGTGCTCCAAGAATGACCAGTTTTTACAGAAAATTATTCCAGGGCACCAGGGTGGCTTTGTAGACAAAAGTGTCGGCCTTTGCCTCAGGACATGATCCCAGGGTACTGGGATCAAACCCCACATCAGGCTTCCTGATAAATAAATATATTTAAAAAAAAATGGTCATTCTTTAGTATCACATGTAGCTGGAGATAAATTTTAAGGAAGGAGAATTTATGTTTTCTTAAGAAAGAAAGATAAGGAAGTTAACATTTACTAAAAATACAATGAGGGATATATGCAAGTAATATAGAAGAAGCCATCAACTGTCAAATGACATTACTGTGCCAGGAAAGTTCAACATTTACCATTCTGCCTAGGATTTCCCCGTACAACTTTTCAGGAGTTAAAAGCTTTATGGTTCAGACTCTATAACACTGGGAAAATCATTCTCCTGGTTCATTTAGGGATCTTTGTAAATTTTGAGAGACATTTGAAGTGTTGTGGCAGGTTTAGAGTCAGACATTTGAAAGCTTTGCACTCCTGGGTGAAGCCATTTCAAATACTAAGATGGAATTACAGCAAGTGAAAAATAATAACACATTAACTTTTAATTCATTGTTGTCTTAGAGTGTGAAGGCCTCTGAGAGCTTTAACAAAAGACCACTAAGAATTACATGCTTGAAATACACTCCAAAGAAGAAGAAAGTAAACAATGAACCTCAAATAGTTCAAGGCAAGGCACACTTACAGCATGCAGGACCAAAAATAAAAGTCTAAAGAGAAACTAAAAAGCTTTGAGACTGGCCTTTAGGATGGTGCATATGAGAAGGGGAAGAATTTCTCGCTAAAGCCTTTCAAGATCCAACAGATTATACTTTTTGATGGCCAATAGTATCATTCTGACCTTGACTGCTGCTGTAGGAAATAACGGGGCATTCAAATATGGCCATGCATTTGCTCCACGTCAGTCAGGCACTGAGGATAATGATGGCCCAAGAATAGAGGTCCTTTTGCTATATTCTTTGTTCTCTGTGGGAGGAAAATCTGAGAAAGACGTTCTATTATACCCCAAATAGCATTCTTTCTGGCAGTCCGTAATAGTGGGGAAAAGGGAGAGAATTATTAAATGAGGGGAAAAGTTTACCTAAGAAAATATGTACATAAAGAAAGTTCAGTTTATTTCATGCCACGATAGTTTAGCATACTTGTAGGCACTTCATGTGAATTTATTTAATCCTAAAGACATTCAGAGGTAGGAACTGTTATTTCTATTTTGTGGACTGAAAACAAAGAGGGAGAGTGGTAAACCATTTGCCCAAAGACATTCAGTAGCTGAGTGATAGAGGCAAGGTTGCACTAAAGCCTGTTGAGTCCAAAGCCCCAGTCTTTAACCATGATGTATTTCTACCCATTATTAAATCTCAGGAGTTGTAGGATCACCTCCAGTAAGTCCTTTCTTTTCATCTACCCATCGTAGCAAATGTTATCTAGAAAACCTTGAATTCTACTGTATGCTGTAGGGAAATAGCTGACTGCTAGATGATTATTAAGAATTTGCCTGTGAAGGACACACGACCAAGCTGCACCCAGCTCTTCTACCAGTCAAGTTCCAAAGGACCTGAATGATGAACTATTTCACTCAAATAAAAATACTATAACTCAGTTGACCTGGTGAACAGAACTGGACCACAGCAATCCACCCAGTATATGAAAAAACTTTACTCTTCAATCCATAGACATGACAGAAAAACTCCACAATCTTATGTGAGGAATATCCCACTGATGCAATTTCAAATGAGGACCGTCTCCCTAAAAAGTTACACTCTTCGCAGAGATTGTTTTAATGCCAGTTAACCAAAATAATTAAGGAGGCCCACACCTACAATAATCAAGTAAAGTAGATTATTATACTGCCATTTATTTGGGGCATTATTTCAAGTGTTTGCAATGAAATAATTTCATCTTCAAAATAGATTCACTGATCTGGTAGAGAGCCCTCATCTAAAATCACATTAATAATTTATTTTTCTGCAAAATGAGAGACTACTGTCTTATACAAATACCTCTTTCCATAATACTGTAAAAAGTATGATTTTAAAAATCGAGTCCTAAATATCCCAGCTATAGTTGGATAAGCTTACAAAACTAAAATGATATGTGAATTCTGAGAAAGTCTCCATTTGAACTCAATAAGATTAACCATTCACAATAGAAAGCCATTTGAAATGCAGCATTTGGGAAGGATCATCCATCACAGAGACTAGCACATTCTCCATGCTAGACTGAAGCTTGGAACTTAATGGGAAGTTACTGACAGCTTTCGTCTTCACAGCTGCCCCTGAAATTTGTTAACAAGTCAGTTCTCCTGACAGGGAGATACTAGGAAAAAACTCGTAATATTCCAGTAAACACGATACAAGAAATGAAATCCGCTAAAAAATTATTCCTTCAATCCTTTTGACTAAGTAAATATAACTTTTAGAGGTCATCAGCCAACTATGTTTAACAAATCTTAGCCTTATGGTTTTTAGCCTTCCATATAACTATTTGTAGCAAACAGTAAAAAGAATTCAATCTGTCAGGATTTCCACATTCTTCTTTTTTAAATTGCAACTCTCATATGCCAGTTTTATCATCAATTATGCCATCAGCAGCCTATTAAAATGTAAATAGTGTATTAGCACTTATCATGTTGACAATTCTCAAACAATCTTCTATGAAAGGTATGATTGATCCTTTTTTTATTTTTTCCAGATAAGTAAACTGAAGACCTGAGGCATTAAAGGGTATGACCACATTATAAGTTAGGTATTGGCAGAATGGCCAATTCTTTTCTATATCAGTAAAGATCTACTTTTCCATAGAGATGAAGAATTAGCCTTAGAATTGAAGTGAGAATTAATGAATTGGTCTATTTTAATGCAAATTAACAATAGTTTCTTTAAAAATTATATGTACTGGAATAAAAGAGAGCCAAAACTAAATTTTCTTACAGGCATCTTTAGCCTATATAATTTTTTGCATACACACACACACACACACAGAGAGAAATCTGAGAAACTCTATATAAATATCTATACATTAAGCAAATCATTGCTCAATAGATGAACAGGTGACTTCCTTTATAGAAATCTGAAAGACAGGAATAACCCTCTGTCAAAATTCTGACCACATTGCCACCATTACCATACTCATCACCAGGATTTCACAATTCCCTAATTCCCCATGAGTCATATTCTTGACTTGAGGCATCAAAGACTCTTGTTAAAACTACTATGTGAGGCTGGGGTGTATCACATTCAGTCATTATAAGTCATTAATATCATTCTACAATCCTGTTTAACTAATTAACTGTAATCATCTAATAGGTACTTGAAGAACTAGATCACCAAGAACAAGAACAGGTAAGTTTGATACCAGAGGATGGAGGAAGGAAAGGCTAAGAGCTTTCATGGGTTTCATATTCCTAAAACATACATTGAATTTAATTTGCCAGGTTCTTCTCAGAGCTGATGGAAACAGCCACTGAACACATTAATGCAAAAAACACTCTACTCTAACAGATATTTTCACATTCTATAGTGATGGAATGGCTTGTCCTCAGCAGAGCCCCATCTCCCCACAGTGACCCTAGACTTTCATTCTTATGGGGCTCTTTCATACGGTGCCATCCATACATGATTTTATAGAGCATGTTTTTCTGTCTCCTTTCCTTCTTCCAAGTTCTGTTCTCCATTTCTCTTTTAACAGGGAGCAAATGAAGTGGAAGTGGCAGCTAAGGTACATTTTCCACTCATAAACAATAATTGCATATTTGTGGGTAAACAATCACACCTAAATATCAAAGGCAGGTCCTGGACTGGTGCCAGGCGTAATAGCATAGTTCATCAAGAAACAGCTCCTGGAATCACAAACAACCTATCACAGGTTCTTCTCTGAAGACTCCCCCTGAGCCACCCTATATTTAAATAGAGTATGAAAAAAAGAGGATAGTTATTTGGGATATGCATTATTTTAAAATGTATTTTAATAACAATTTCAAGATGGGAGGGCTAAATTTATACAGTTTTCACTAAGCTTATCTACATATTCTCACATATTTACATTCCAGTGTCAAGAAATAAAAGATTTATCAATGGTCCTAAAAAACATTACCTCTAAGAACACTGCTGAGGCCATGAAACCATCCACTATGTTCACCTGCATCTGCTCAAACCATGCCAACTCAAGTTTTTACAGGTTTAAAAACTTTTCACTTAAAAAAATGTATAGTTTTGTCCTTTAAAAAACTCACTCCTCTCAAATAGTTACTATTCTCTAAAAACCTGAGAAAAACCTGAGAAGTACTGAGAATCCAAAAAACAGATGAGCAAAGAACAAGGATAGTTTACAAATGAGTAAGCACAACTAGAATGAAAACACAAGAAAACTGTTCAAAACTGTTTAGGATTTCCATTAAACTGTTTAGGATTTCCATTAATAAAAAAAAATCAAGTAAACCAAAGAGAATCCATCTTTAATGAAAAACTTTTTAATTATGTAAAATGAAACATAGTTGAGAGCATGAATTTCCTAAGGCTTTTTGGGAAAGTAATTTAGTAATATGTGTCAAGACTATGGGAAGTTGCCTTTGAACTCAAGGAAATAAACCTAAATGTGAGAGGGCAAAGCATGCTTAAAAAATTGGTTCATCACAGCATTTGTCCTAACACTGGAAAACTAGAAATAATCCAACAATATCCAACAGTAAGGGAAGAGGTATGTAATGGTGTTGTAGCTACTACATTGTATTTATAAGGTTTAAAAATGAGATGAAAACAGACTGGTCAAATGGGGATAATTGTAGAAGTAGGGTGATAGGTACATGAGCTGATTATACTCTCTTTAGAAACAATTAGAGAAATTCTTAAACCACAGTTTTAAAGGAAAGGAAACACAGCTTTGTGTTGGGAGAAAAAAAATACATAAAAACACAGCAAAATGTGCATAATGAATAATTTCTTAAAGACTTAACTTGTTTGAGCAGTTTTAGGTTTACAGTAAAATTGATAGAAAAGTACAAAGATTTCCCATTAACATCCTGCTCCCACACTTGTATGGCCTCCACCTAAATCAACATCACTCTCCAGAATTGTACATTTGTTCCCAAAGATGAACTCATACTGACACATCATCATCCCAAAGCCCATGGTTTACCTAAGGGTTCACTCTTGGTGTTGTATATTCAGTGGGTTTAGACAAATGTGTAATGACATGGATCCATCATTACAATATTACGTGGAGTATTTTCACTGCCCTAAATATCCTCCATGCTCTGTACATTCATCTTTCCTCCCCACAACTCACTGATTTTTTTATTGTCTCTATAGTTTTGCCTTTTTCAAGACACCGCATAGTTGAAATCATGTAGAATGAATATATATTTAAAAAATTAGGATCTCTATTTATAATGAAAAAACAATACTTGGTACATAAATATTACCCTTTGCACAAGACCTATCTATAGAAACCATGAGGATTCCTCCATGAGAGTAAAGCAGGTATTGGTAAAGTAAAGCCTCCAAGAAGATAAAGAAGGCTGATATGTTGATAATGATAGTTCAACTCAGAACAGTAGAAGAGATGAATAATTTGCTAGAGAAATATTTTAAGTTTAGAAATGGTTTCTTTTCACAAACAAAACCCTTGGGAAACGAATTATCTGTCCCTGGCAATGAAACACCTTGACAGACTGATTCAGAATCAAGACTGGAATGTGGACATGGAGGAGATGGAGAGAACAAAGGAGAGGAAGAACCAGAGAGCTATCCAATAACTGAATCTTTCAGAAAAAAGGTAAGAATGCTTTCTGCACCAAGAAGGAGGAAGGAAGAAAGGAAGGGAGGGAGCCAAAGAAGGAAGGAAGGAAGGAAGGAAGGAAGGAAGGAAGGAAGGAGACAAATGGAGATCTATAAACTTTTCTGAGAGGACTCAATAATATTTCTAATATGTAGAAATCTTTGGTTGCTTCTAACCTGAAAGGACTTCTATTGTTTTCCAGCCTTTCAGTATACTTTGGAAAGGAACCATGACCTGAGGTAGTGTTGTCTTTGGAGATTAAGAGAAATGCAGTCCTCTGCTATCATTCTTCTGATCCTCTCCAATTATAACCAGTTGCAGGCAGTTATGTGTGGCCTTTGCAGCTTGGTGACTACTAAATAATTGGAGTTGAGATGTCAAATATTTCCCCAATGAGCTCAAGGTCCAAAGTAAACCCTGAACTGCAATCGCAATACTGAAGCATTGCAATGTGTCTGCTTCTGGATGGGTTAGAGCACTTATGCCTCCAAAAACATGTGCATGATTGTTTGGGGAAAAATAAAGAAAGGGTGAGAATGAGGATAAAAAAGAAAGGAATCTCTTTCCATAATAAATTAAGAGGATTCTTGTTTTTAAATTGTTATTTCGATCACTTAGGTTTAGAAACTCAGCCCTAGTATGACTGGTATCTGAACACTTCTAATTCTATTCAAACCAAACCCAATGTAGAAAGCTAGAGAAAGAAAACTGCTTGGGAAAATAAAATGATACCATAAGCCCTCTTCAGAAATGACTAGCATATTGGTGGAAGCTTTGCTATTTTTGACAAAGGGGTATCTGGCACCTCGAAGCACAGATAAACACAGGTGTTACTTATAAACACAGCCAAGCCTCATCCCCCAGTGAATGCTCCAGGCTGCTGCCTGTTCTGTCATGCGGAGGTGAAGGTGAACCAGAGTGCGCCATAACTCCCAGGCCGGATGACTCCGACGGCTGTTGACTTCTTTGCTAAATAAGTAGTTAAAACTGCACAAGGATATTAATGGTGCTTGTTACTCTAAAATTTAAAAGGATAATATAGTGATTAAGGGCTATCATTATCACAGAGTCTCACAGCTTTAGTTAAAGATCTCTTCAGAGACTTTACTGGAGTGGGGGAAATCAACATTCTGCTGGTTGATACGGTCTTCAAATCCTTACGCCGTTACAGCAAGAATGTGGAATCTTAAATTAGCAAGTTGCATTAGAAAATAATTTTCTGTAGTCCCTCCTCCTTCTTGGAACAATCATTATAAGCAACCCTTGATATTGTGAACATGGCTATTTGAATTATGTTTTATTAAACACAAGCTTTCCAATCCTTTGAATCAGTATGTTGGCTTGAGAGAAGGCTTTGCCTCACTATTTGGAGTGTGGACACGTTTGTGCTTGTCTCTTTTTATTGCTTTGGGGATTTTCCCAATATAAATCCTCTTGGAACTCAACTCTCCAGCTTTGTACAGATGTACTGTAACTGACTCTTTGTTTATGATCCTATATCCAGTTTTGTTTTTTTTTTAATGGGAGTAGACAGATTAGATGCACTTCTAAGGACCTATTGTGCATTGTGAGCACTGTGTACTTAATTGCAAAAAGGAAAGGAAAAAAAACCAACAACAACCCAGCTGCTTAATTTATGGATATCAGCAACAGGGCCAGCAATTTCGACATGGAAAGTGGAACTCCCATCATTCATAAAGCTGGCAAGAGTTTCTTCTGAATTTCAGATCGAACAAGAATCTCTTTGTTTTTCTCCAATTACCTTTTCAAACAACTAAATTGAGTGCTCATGGAAGGTGTTTGTTTTCCTAAGTGAAGTCCTCGATTTCACCAGTGAACAGGTGCAACAGAGGGAGTGGCTTTTAAGGCATTACAAATTTCCCCAAACTCCACAAGTATGCCTTATGCTTAATCTAGATGCTCTATTTTTTAAGGATCAATAAAGTTGAGCCTCTGTAACCTATCTTGGTCTATTCCTTGACATTATTCGTAAAATGACCAATTACAATGGTAATTTTTCAGAATCAGCTAAGCCTGGAAATAAATATACTACTTCTGTAATGTATTACCTCATACAATTTTGACTCATTTCCTTCTGTACTTGGCCCAGAGCCATCAGTCTAGGGATTCCTCATTGCCCTCCAACTAAAACAGAGGTTATGTGTTGAGGACGGCAGGGACAAGGCCAACGCCAACAGCTCTCTTCTTGGCCTGGCCTTATTCTTCTCCAGACTCTCTTTCTGACCTTTCCTTTGGCAGAATGCACCCTTTCCCACCTAACAGTAAATGTTTTAGGGGATGGACCAGTGATACAAGAGAGCTCAAAATCATCTCTATCTTGATGTGCTACATAATGTGCTACATTACGAGAATTTGATGACACTTTCTTATGAAGCTGTCCTTGGAGTCCCAAGACTTTGGAATCTTCTTGAAATAAGACTGTGTGAAATACTAAGTAATTGCTGTTTTAGCAATTAAATTCTCTTGGATGGGATCCAAAAAGGATTTGCTTTAATTATGAAAGTATTTTCAGAGGCAAATAGTCTTAAAGTGGAGTTTCAATGTATTGTGAACAGATGATCTTTAGCGTGAAACAATGTCAGAAGACTAAGTCATGAGAAGCACCTGTTCAGCAATAAGCAAAAGGAGTCAGGAAAGAAAATACATGCACATGGAAATGTTGTTCTTAAAAGTAAAAATGTCAATGCACAATGATCCATTAAGCAGACGAATTCCATCCTAAATTATTCCAGCAGAGCTTCTAAAATTCCCAAATGCAATAGATTTTTGGTTACTAATAACTGAGTTTGGATTCCTGCCCACAAATTAAAGATAACATGCTCCCGTATCCCATTACTAATTCCTTTAACAAGGTTTCCTCTGAATAATTTTCACTTTTTAACCCTTTTGGTTACTGAAACTCCATTTAACAGAGTAGCTTCATAGGAGCCACCTCAATCTTATTTCTGTCCAAGCATTGGGATGCAGCTATTTAACAAGATGTCCCAATTTGTTATTGTCACATACTATAGAAAAGAGCCAGTTTTGCATAGCCACATTGAAATCTGTGAAGAAAGAACAATCTACTTCTGTATACAGAAAGATGCGTATAAAATGACAACTTCAGTAAGCCTGACGATTCACAGACCTGTACCCCTGGGGCAAATAATACATCGTATGTTAATAAAAATAATTTTTAAAAAATGACAACTTCACTGTATATCCAGAAACCCTCTTGAACAGGAGACATTTCTTTTCTTCACTCCATTAGAGAAGCCAGAACCTAAAGTAGAGACATGAACCAATGGTACCAACTTTAATTTAAATATATTATATGTATTTGGTTTCTTTAACTATTCACAGAAGGAGCTCCCAGTTGGGATGCTCCTATATATGTAATTAAAACAAACAAACAAACAAACAAAAAACTTGCCACTGGGCTAGGAATTGTGGGTCTTATTCTAGTTCTGTCACTAACTAGTTTTAGAAGCAAAGGCAAGATACAGCTTCTTAGGTGATTTATTTATTTCCTCATGCGCAATATAATAATTATGATTGGCTTACATCCTTCACAGGATTGGTATAAAGATTAAATGTTGCCATATGCAGAAAGTTACTTTAATAAAAGCACCATCCAAATACATAAGACTGTTATATATGCCCCCCCCAAAATATGGTTGTTAGACCATCAACCCAATGTTCATGAGATTTAAACTGGAAACATATACTAGCATATTGAAATGCAGCCTTTTTATGACCTGAACAAGAAGCTAATGGGCATTATATGGTGATGGATGGTAGCTATACTTTCAGTGAGTGTAACATATAAACTTGTCAAATCACGATGCTGTACCCCTGAAACTAATGTACCAATGGTATGTCAACAACGCTTCAATTAAAAAAAAGAGAGAGAGGCTAATGGGAAGCCTCTTCTGGTTTTAACATTTGTTCATTCAACAAACCTTTACTCAACGCTCATCATTTCTCAATTATTTTGTTAGTTGCCAGTTACCAAGTGATGAATAAGTCATATGTAAACTTTTCTGCATGGAGCTTGGAGTCTAATGGGGGGCTAGATATTAAGCAGATAATCACATGACTAATTAGACCATTGAAATCATGACAAAGTGTTATGAAAGAAGAGTACATTTTGAGAATGTAAAACAAAGCCTAAGCTCTATTTCAGGGTTTGGTGAAGTTCTGTAAGGAAAAGACATGAGCTGAGACCTAAAGGACAAGTAGGAGTTACCCAGACACATGCAACAGGTAGGAATGCAGTCAGAAAGCAGAACAGATGAGAGCCTGAGACACAGCATATAAGGGGCAGAAAGGAGCTGGGGGTGACATTAAAAATGTAGGAAGAGGTAAGATCCCACAGGAGTATAGATATCAAGGATATGGAATAGATATCCCTATTCCATAGGGATAGTATTAACATCTTTATAACAGAAAGCAATCCAGACTGCAAATATAAACTTGTGATTTCTTTTTATCTGAGTATAAAATTAAAAAATATATTCTTGCAACAAAATTAAAAATGTGTTATTTAATATTAGACTCTTTCGCCCTGTATCAGTGATATTTACACCATGCTCTCTGGAGGCCTAGACTTCTCCAGAGTTGTCTCAGCAGGAACCTGAGGTGGGCTAGGTACAGGAAGAAAGGCTGGGAGGAGGGTTACAGGCCAACAGCATCACATCGTTCCATCCACAAACCAACCTGCCACCAAGCCAGAGCAGGCACACTCTTAGTTTATATATTGGCTTCTATATAAGAATCATTGTAAGAAGGATTCTGAAGTCAAGAAAGGCAGGAAGACTAGAAGAGAGAAAGAGAAAGAGTTCCCATCTTCTGTGAGCAACAAGGATATTTATTTATGGCCTTCATCCACATTTTCTTCTCCCCCCGCCACAGAGCTTGTGTTTTGTTTTCTGAGAGCTTATCACTGTTTTCTCTCCTGACTTCTTGTACACGGATCATCATATTAAATCAGATCATTTGTCTTAAAATGGGGCCTACCTCACTAGTCCACAAGGCCTCAGGAAATCTGTGACGCCTCAGGAGGCAGGCTTGTGAGTACCCTCTTTATGGAAGGGAGAGCCTTCTTTTTCCACTGGGCAACACTAATTTGCCTTGACGGTGGTGGTACATCCTCAGGCTCTCCTTTCTGAGGTTTTAAAACCTTTTTATTGCACCTTCCAGGGCTTTGTTCAGGATGGTTGATGGTGTTCTGAGATCTGAGGAGAGAGGAATAACAACCATAATACACACCGTACACTGGGGAAATCTGGATGCTGAGCTCTGTCTTCAGACAAGAAACAGTGTGAGTGCCTGCCCACTGGCTCACAGGAAGTAGGAAGGACACAGCCTTCCCTTGCCTCACCCACCTCATGTTCTGTCCCTCAGGTTAGCTGAATGAAGGCTAACCTTGATACAAACTGGATGTGGGCTCGGCAAACAAGGTAATAAAAGAAGGTAAAGGAAAGTTTCATTCCCCGAGGAGTCAATCCCAAAATCTCCAGAGAGAGCCAGTGTTGCTGATCCATTTGTTATTTTCTATTTACCTTTCTTGTTGCTGGTGGAATGCCACCTTTCGACATTTCCCTCCCCAGTCCAGCAAGCTGGAAATTCTATGCCAAATCAGGCATCCACGAAGCTGCTAAATGTTACCATATATTTTGTGGATAAATGTCTTTCAAAATTACTTTTCCTAGTTTTAACTTGTTAAAGGAGGAAAGCATAGACAGAAGGTCGTGTGTATGCCTAACTTGGAGAAACCCCCACGTGGAACTTGGAAGCCATTCCAGGATTACCTGGTTCTGACTAAAACAGTCCAGGAACAGCTAAAAAGCCTAACCTGCATGCTATTGTTTTAATACCTCAATAGACAACATGGCCTCCTTCACTCAAGTAGAGAGAAGCATGCTCACCAAATACAGTACATGCTCCCTGACATTTTCCAGCCTCTCTTGAAGGTACATTAGGGCCACTGACTCCTCAGGAAATCAGGCTGGGAGCTGAAGAGATGCCATGGTCTGATGCACTTAGGACTAGTTGTGAGTCCCCTACAATCTCTCTTCTGCTCCCTGAGCAACCAGGAAGCTGGTTGGCATGCTGAGATGCTGCATGAATGAGGCTTCCCTGCTGTAACCACCTGAAGTGACTTCTTGGAAGGGTCCCTTTCCTATGGTACCCAATAGGATTTCACCAAGGCTACCTTCCTATAATACAACCCACGAAACTAACTTAAGTCAAATCTTCATTTAAACCTCCTGACCCTTCAAGTTCACCATCCACTCACTGGATTGTTTCTCTACATTCTCACCCTCGTGTCATGTGACTGACTTCAATCCTGCTTCCTCAGGATGACCAGTGAGTAGTCCAAGAATATCAAACCAAAAATTTCTTCTTAGCAATCATCCTTTTATTTCCCTGGAACATTTGGCATTCAGCATTCAAAACCAACCTTGTTTTTCTCTAAATTCTCAATTCCCTGTTTTTGTGTGTATGTGATTCTATTATATCAATTAACCAACAAGTGTCTGCTGAGCAACTATGTACCCTAAAACTGTTTGTATCACTTGGGCTCTGTTCCCTCCAGACTTTCCCGTTGAATTCTCTTAGCTCTATCCATAGATTCCCTAAGCGTTGGTTTCGTAATTGATAAAATAGGAATGACAACATTCTCCCTTTCAGTTTCTATGAAGGTTAAATGAGAGTGTTTATAAAGGAACCTGTGGCAAAATACAAACCATGGGAATTGTGGAGTCAATCTCCTTTACTGCTGCTGTTGTGAAGTGACAACTAACTATTCAAACTACTGTCTGCAGTCCTCATCTTTCCAGCAATTTCTGGTCTTCCTTCTTAATTTCTAAGGGACACTTCAAATAGAACATTCACATTCACCTCAAATTCTAATAACTGAGCTGACAATTCCCCACCCCACTCCTATCACAACCATCCACCCCCTAAAAAGTTTCTATTTTTTTCCAGTGGTACTAGTACTAACCCAGTCATCATGGCTTGAAGCTTAAGAGTAAGCTTCACTCATTGAAATCTCCTGCTGATCTCTTCATTCTAGTTCAGCTTAGTCGAACAGTAACTGAGCCAGAACACTACAACTGGCAACATTGCTATCAAGCAGACACAACCCCTGCCTTAGGTTGGAGAAGTATAGAATGGATTTGTCAAAAGAGCAAGATGAGTGAAATTTGAGGGTTTAGCAGAAGAGGCCTGTATGTTACTGCAACATGAAGTTGCAAAGAGATAATGATAGACTCTCAAAAAACTGGAGGTATTGATGAGATGGAAGAGAAATTTTAGTGGAATTAGGGCTCAAAGGAACTGGGGAGGCTAATAAGTTGTTTTGTTGTTGCCAATGAGTGGGTTCATAGAATGGAAGAGTCATGGGTACTGACAAAGGCCAGTTGTGGCCATGGGAGAGGACTGTTAAAAGGCAAAGTGTTTTGTTTTGTTTTGTTTTAAACACTGAAATTAGTTGTCAGGTGCATTATCTGTGGTGGGGGTAGGGAGAAGAACTGTAAGATTATGTCAACTTCCTCAGTAAGAAGATATGCTGACAGGAGGCAAAACATAAGAGATGCTGAACTCTAGGAAACAAACTAAGGGTTGCTGGAGGGGGCGTGGACGGGGGGGAAGAGATAATTGGGTAATAGGCATAAAGGATTACTTGATGTAATGAGTGCTGGGTGTTAGATGCAACTGATGAATCACTAAATTCTACCCCAAAATTAATAATTCAGTATATGCTATTTAAATTGAATTTAAATAAAGAATTAAAAAGAAGAAGAAGAGGAAAATGTGGTGACCAGAACACAGCAGATGATAATCAGAGGCTCATTCAGACAGCGTGAGCCTCAGGTTATTTTGTGTAAAGTTGGCTTAGTGTGAAAGAGGCAATGGGAGAGCTAGGAGAATGCCTTCTGTGGAAGAGCTCCAGATCTGCACCTTTTTGTAATGGAACCTCACCATTCACATTACAAATGTGGGGTAGAGTTAAAAATTGGATGGGTTTCTGAAGTAAATGAGACACCTCACTTTAAAAGTTTCTCATATAGGAAGATTTCAACATAGATTTCAAAGGCGCCATTAAAGAAATTTCTAGCAAATTTGCAATCTGTTAAAATTATTTACCTTAAATAAATCTTGAGAGTCTTCATCGCTTCTAACTTACACAGGTCACTAACCAAGACTAACAAAGACCACCTACAAAGAAAGCTAAAAATTTTATTGGCTGCATCTTAGTCGTGTGGATAGCATCCAAAGATTTCTAGTCCCCAGATTTCATAGGATTGTGAATTTATATAAACCACTAACATTCTGAGGTTAGTGGTGCAAAGAATAAACAGAAAGCTGAACGGATAATTCAAGCTGTGTAGCAATTTGGAAAAAGTAGTTCTATCTCAGATTAATAAAATGGAAATTTGCTTCTAGAACTATGTTGCTTCCTGCTACTGCCAAATCTCTTTTGCATTTGTATGATCAAAAACTCATAATCCTATTGAATGCACACAAAATTGGATAATAAAGTTCTCCAAGTGTTATTGTTAGTATCTGCTCACCAATACCAACACAGAGGGAAAGCTGCATGCATAGAGGATGTTACAATACTATAAAATTCTGAATATTTTTAATATTTTATTTTCAGTGTTCAAAAGATACGTCCAAATTAAGAATTGCAAAGTCATTCGATCACACAGAATAGTCATATCTATCACATAAAATAGTAATGTGATTAGCTATTGACTGTATGGGAAAAATAGAATTGTTACAATTTGCATTTTTTGCATCAAGAACTGAAGTAAAGTTTGGCTACAAAACCAATAGTTGTTCTGAAATGGCTTATTTTTTCTTTTTTTCCACAATATTATGTTTAGGCTGTGAAGTAAGGTTTTATCATATACCAATACCATAAAAGGGGAATCTGTGCAGGTGGATGAGAATGTGTTAGGGGGAGGGACTGAACGCTGATGATGGTGATTAACAGAAATTGATAATACAATACTGATTTTCATTTCCTTTCTCATCCCAACTTTGCCATCAGACAGACCACACAAAAACCCGTAAGACAGCAAAAGTTATGCACATAAACTCTTTCATCAAATCCAAACGCAGCATCTTAGAAGAATCTCAAGGGCAAATGTTTCCTTTGGAACATTAAATTGGTACAACACCAAGTGCATTCTTTTATGAACCTTTAAAACAATATGACTCACAGAAATTCTGTGAAGTAGGACGTAAGTAGGGAGAGAGAAATCCTAATTTCAGCTTTATCTGAATTTCAAAATCATTTGAGTAGGAGGGGGGTAAACTTATCTCTTACAAAGAGAATACAGTACTTTAAAAACGAAAGGGCAAGTTCCGTTTCATTCAGTTTTGTTTTGTATCTGGAGTTAGAACAGAAATTGAGAAGTTCCTAGATTTAATTGACTATACCTACTCCGTGGAGGTCATGCTGGTATTAAATAGTGCAGGAAGAGGAAGGGTGAGGTGGGATGTGTGCAATGGCATTCTGTAATGCATCCCCTGTTCAACATTACTGAATTATTTATGTGCCAGTTGTTTGCCACATGTTTATCATATAGATTATGCATATACCTTTTAGACAATGAAGAAAAACAGATATAATTTCTTTTTCATCTCACTCTGGAGACAAAAGAAGTTTGGAATCATTAAAGACATGTAGCTGTGTTCCAAAATAGCTTAGGTGATGTTCAACCAAAGAAGCCTGCATGTGTGATGCTGGCATTGACACTCTTCTGTGCCATTCTTCATTTAGTGTCTCTAACTAATAATTTTATTCCATCCAGAAATCACGGCCATTTTGCTTTACCGAAGACACAGTATTCAGCGTCCACATGACTTCTCTCCTCTAATTCCAGCAGAGAAAAAGGAAAGCTTCATATTTAAGAAAATGTAGCCCACAAAATTAAAGTTTACAAAAGAAAAAGCTGAAAGATTCCCTTAAAAAAAATTTTTTTAAGCCTGAAGTATTCATCGTAGATGGAGTAGAAAGGAGAAAACGACTAGGCAGTGTGAGAGAGAAAGTGGAAAAGAATAGAGAGAAGCCTAGAATGATATAATATCCTACAGTATTAAATTTTTAATCTCTTACCGGAGCAAGCCATTCCTCTCTGTCGGACAGTGTCACCTTAATGCAACCTCCCAATATCCTGATGACTTAGGTGACCCACAGAGCTTCTCTTGGTTATGTATAGTTTTCTAGAAATCTGGGTCCATGGTGAGAAATCACTACACTAAGTTTTTCTTGTTGTTAAGCAAAGGCTAAGTAATTAATTTCTTGATATTTGTTTCCTTCCCCACAGGTTTACGATCTGTTCTTCTTCTCTTTTTGAAAAAAAATTACAGCTTCTAACACACGTGCTGGAGAAAGTCATCAATAAAATGTATTTTTATGAAGACTGACAATAATACCTATCAGTTTTACATTAGTTAAGGTAAAGGCAAGCCTCAAAGATGAAATAATCTTGACATTTATTCAAAAAGTTTCCAAAATTTTCCATGTTTCTCACATAGGAAATTGCTGGATGGGGGGAAAAGAATATTAGAGATTAGCAAGAGAAAGACTTCGAACACTATTTAAAGGATTAAAGTTATGAAGACTCTTCACTCGTATTCAAAAACCCCACTGGTTTTAAGGGAGTTTCCTTATACAACTGGGGCTAGGGAGCTAATACACAAGAGCCCGGGAGACAGTGATGAAATAATACTGTATATGCTCCAGTGCGCATGCAAACATTTGGCTGAGGATATGTATGCTTTCCTGACATCAGAGTATGACATTCCATAGACCTACCATACGGCTCCATTATGCAGAAGGATCCACTAGAGAACTCCTGTTATGAAGCAAAGCTGAGATATCGGCCTCTTTTATGCAGGCAATATTCCATTTTAAAATGTTTTCCAATCTGGCTCGGAATAACCCCCTCTGTGAACCAAATGTGTTCGCTACCAAATATTCTCCATGGTTTTCCTCCAAGGACCAAGACAGCCTCCAGGTGTTAGTAATGACCTAATCACACAAAAGCCAGCATATTTATCTACTCTTACCCCAAGAAAATGTGGTTATGCTTCCTTCTTAGTCTACTTTGCTTCGACAGCCTTCATACATCGGCTGATTATATATTTGTAAATCTCTCCTTTTATCTCCCCAACAGATGCATGCTGTGATGAGAAATGCCGAAGCACACATTAGAAGCAATGATGGTTATCAGCCTAGCAGAGGCTGATGGGCTTCCTCGGATCTCGCCATGGAACCAATGGAATGCCAGAAAATGATTGGCTGGGGAGCTCTTCCACATTGTCAGGAGCATTGGAAAAAAGTCTGCAAGAGAATGATGAGAAAAAACCTGGAGAATGGCAAATGCTTCACTGAAGCAATCTGTTATGTGCCTCCTTGCAGAGTGGGACGCCTGGCCTGAGATCAGAGGAGAAGCAAGAGGGCTGGGAGGAAGCGAGCTAAGGAAATAGAAGCTGAGGAGAGCAGGACAGAGAGCAAAGATTTGCAGCATGTTCCGTAACTGCACTCATATTTTCGGCTTCTCCTGAGTTTAATCCAACTTCCATGCTACTGAAAATATATTATTTCCATTATGCATTAGTAGAAAAGAGACAGAAAATTCTAGCAGTATGAAAGATGGAAAGAGATGGGGGTGGGGGGGAGGGGGACAAAAACAAAGGGAACCAGGAGTCTAATTCCTGTTTCTCCTTCTTTTGTCAGACTAAGTAAAACCTTTAAAATCATCAGCCGATATTGACTGATTCTCATCATTTTGAAAGTGGCCTTTCCAACCTTTTAGAGAAGGGCCTGGTCCTTGTGCCAGTTATTGGCCAAGGTATGACATGCACTAATAGCACTTCAGGGACAATGGCCTTTCGATGACCATCAGGTACCAGTGCCTCTAAATTGGCCAATTTCGTGTGTCAGGAGGCCAGAAGACATACAATCACATAAGAAAAACACTTTAATCCAGTCATTATAAGGTGGGAGCCAAACAGAGTGGCTGAGGTGTTTATGGGTATTGCTGTAATTTCAGCCTAGGTTCATTCAGTCAAGAAGATTGTTTCCAGTCTACTAGAAAACACTTCCAATAAGCTTGAATTACAACCTCAATATCTTTTTTTTTCCCCAGGTTAACATGTGAAATAAAGAGATTTCCTCTGTCATACTTACTTTTACTGCCTCCAAACCAATGAATATCTTCCCTCTAGAACAAAATACTATTGTTTCATTTTAATCTCCTATCAGACTGGTAGTAGCCAAATTGGTTTTGAATTTTCCCTTTTCATTTATTTTTCTGCAATTGATTACTGCCCTTAAAAAGATGAGAAGATAAATTTCAGCTGCCATCTTCTATGGTGGTTCTCATTCGTTAGTTGTTTTTCTTTTTTCCCCTTCTTTCCCTCACCCTCCAATCTCTTCCTCGCCTGTTACATCAGCCACAGCTCTCACCGCAAGCTCACATAATTCCTGTTGTGTGTCTTTGCGACATCTAATTTGTTATGATGTATTATGCATGCAAATGTAATTGCAGAGGAGGAGTTAAGCAGAATGACAGCTTAAAGAGGCATATTTTTTTGACTCTGTCACTCCCAGAAAACAGCATAAAGAGATCTGGGACAACTAAATGTCGTGATGCAACCATTAGAATGTCAGGATATCAAATTAAACAATAGAACTGTCCTACTGAACCTGCTTCATCTGTCATAGGCAATGAGAGCCCCAAACAGAGAAAAAAGCTATATGAAGTCAAAGCAGTTATTTGTCCTAAAATCTGCCTCTAATTCTTACATGTGAAAAACAAAATGAAAATTGTGCTTTCAGCACAACACTTTTGGTGAGAAATGTACAAACATACTTTGTCACACTATATAATTACTTATTTTTGGACCACTTAGTTTGTGAAAAATCATATTAACGAAAACAATAACCTGAAAGCTAACTGAATAAATCTTAATGGCACCAACCACAGTCTTAAAACATGAGGGATCTTACATTGATCCTATGTCTGAAGAAGACTACGGTGATATAGAAAATAACTTACTTCTTATATCAAGTATCAAAGAACACGACATACCCATTAAAAGTTAAGAGGATTTTTTAAAAGATTTTATTTATTTATTCATGAGAGACAGAGAGAGGCAGAGGGAGAAGCAGGCTCCCCGCTGAGCAGGGAACCCGATACAGGACTCTATCCCAGGACCCCGGGACTATGACCTGAGCCAAAGGCAGATGCTTAACCATCTGAGCCACCCAGGCACCCGAGGATGTGTTTCTTAAACTACAATGCTAAAAAAGTAATTTCAAAATTATTAAGTTTAAGTTGTTAATATGAACTGTAAAATATGATCTCAAATGGAATCATTTTATATGGAACAGATTTCAGGCAATAAATTTCAATTTCAAAAAAAAAAAAAATTCACTGACCTGGTGTTTACATGGTAAAAAGTGAAACGGAGACTTCCTGAACAGGCTCTTACTTTGGAGCACCTTCCCATGCAAACCAGACCTCTCCCTTTTTCAGATCCACCATTGCATATGCTCATTATTTCTGGAGACCCAGGCATGTTTGGAAGATATTCACAGAAAGGGGTTTATGTAGACCAAAAGTCCATAGTTGGGTAGTAGCCTCTCTACTTGAGCAAGAATAAAGCTAGGAAATGGGACACTAGGCAGCAAGTATTTCTCTACACCAGCTAATTCCATTGTCCTGAAAATTCATTCCTATCCAGTCATGTTTTAGACATTCATGGAAAGTAGAGGATGAAGAAAAACAGGAGTACAGGAGAATATGGCACTGAGAACAGAAATTTAGCAAGAGTAGTAAAGCAGAAACTCAGGCCTGAACTGGGGTTTGGCAGAATTCTGAGAAGCTGGGATTCAGGCGGGTGACTGGTTCCTTATTTCTTTCTCTCTTTTTTGAAATGTATATATCTATCTTTCTTTCTATCTATCTATCTATCTATCTATCTATCTATCTATTTCTATTTTAGGCCAAGGAATCAGTCTTGTTTTCATTATTAAGCTTAAAGCCAGACTGACATTATTCAACATCTTCATACTAGAGAAAACACAAATCTTGGGGAAGATCCAGACAAGCGTTGACATGGCATTACTCTTCACTCTTCAGGTCCCTGCTTAACCTGAAAGAGAGTCTCCCTCTTACATTATCCTGGAATACAAGATGGGATACGAGATGGGTGAATGAACGAATATAAGATGGAAACCAACTCACACAGTGACCTGTACTTCCAACATATTTTCTGCTGTAATAACAATGAAGAAATCCACCTGCGGCTTCCACTTCTCTGCTACACGAACTCTCAGAAACCCATTTTCAACTTTTTTTATTCTTATTTATGGAATAAGTGCTACCCAAATACACCATAATTAAAGGGAGATTGACTTTGCAACTTGAGACAAGTTCCAATAATGCTGGAACTTACTGTGTAGCTCAGATCATCTTCAAAAAAAGGGCAGTTCAGACAATGAATGAGTGCTAGGTGACCCTTATCAGCGCATCCAGGAAGCGATCAAATACTAAACTGCACTAGACTGGAAGAGGGTAAGAGAACACCGTCTCCTGAATGGCTTGGGATCTAAAGCAGTGGACATTGCCTTGCAGGACACCACCACTGTGCCAGCTAGTCTTCTGGTTATCTAACAACCTTGTTTCTTTGACCTGAATTAAAGCAGGGCTTAGCACCAAAATCTAAATGACAAATATAGCTGTTTAAGCCTTACAGATAATGATGGTTCTCAGGAGCAAGATGGTTCATCAGAATGCATCACTGCAAGAAAAAGCAGCTGGGCAGCGTTATAAAAGTGTCTTTTTTTTTTTTTTTTTTGGTTGCTTTCTCAGTAGCCCTACTACTCTGATTCCGCTATGTCCATAGCAGCCCTTCTTAACCTTTGTGGCCCTCCTGCTAGTGAATTACTGTATTACTCTCATGGGAAGAAGAAATGGCTAGAAAGATTAAGATCTAATAACATGTCAGTGGTAGTATCCAAAAATTTCTCTGTAATGACTTAAGTCCCTCCATGTCTTAGCCTACACCTACCTTCTGGTTTTCCCTGCTACCCACTCTAAACTTCAGTAATGACTAGCTGATTACTACACACTGAATGGACTATGCTATTTAATAGCTTCACTGCTTTGTGTATGCTGTTTCCTCTGTGGAACACTAACACCCCTTCACCCATCCTTCCTCTTGGCCAAATCACTTTCAAGATACTTTCTCTGACTCTCCACTAAAAGAGCCCATTGGGGATTTGCTTGCTGCAGGTGACTCTGTTAAAGCCTCTGCCACACTACCCTTAAACTGTTGACTCACCCCTCCTGCACTCAGATAACTCTCAGAGGTCCAGAGCTCTCGTCATTATACCAGATTCTTCTAAGTCCAAATCATGAGTCTCAGGATAGAGGAAGAAGGAAAACAGGAGTAATTTAGAAAGAATCCAGCTACAACTACTTGTGGACAGGGAGAAAAGTAAAGTCAAAAACAGTTTAAAAAAATCTGTCCCAAGGGTGCCTGGGGGGCTCAGTGGGTTAAGCCTCAGCCTTCAGCTCAGGTCATGATCTCAGGGTCCTGGGATAGAGTCCCACATCGGGCTCTCTGCTCAGCAGGGAGCCTGCTTCTTTCTCTCTCTCTCTCTCTCTCTCTGCCTGCCTCTCTGCCTACTGTGATCTCTTTCTGTCAAATAAATAAAAAAAAATCTTAAAAAAAATATGTCCCATAATTGCACAAATAAGTGATATTTAAAAGCCACAGTTTTAGGCTACCACTGGTGCTGCGGTCTGAAGAGGGATGCACTGGACCACGGAGGCAGGACTGAGGGAGCAAGAGACCCGCCACTTGCACACTCTCTGCCTGAGTGTAGATGAACCAAGGGGAATCAAACTGAGCAGTTAAAAAAATCAAATAAAATAAAAAAGTAAAGTAAAATAAAATCACAATTTTATCAGTGGTGAAAGAAACCTGCAATTTTTTTTTTAATGTCAAAGTTACAATTTTAAATCACACTGCCTAATGTTACTGTGAAGTCCAAGAAATATAATCCTCTGTAAGTGCATTGATGGCTTCTGATATTTAACACATATTTTAGTTAGAACAGTTCTGCCACTGATATCAGCAGGGGAACAAAAGCTCTTTCCTTTAATAAATGGTAGTTGGACATCCATTTGAACAGTGTGAACCACCAGCCACCTTTAAGAATATTCATCACCTGCCTTGTTAGACTTAGATGCCATCCTATGCTGGGAGGCAAACTGGTGAACTCTGTGACTTCTCTAAGTCCTTCTTAGCCCTCTGATTTTAGTTCTTTGATTTTCTATTTATGATCTTCCAGGGCAAAGAAATGGAGTTGATTTATTCACATTAAGCCCATTGATATATTTTGAATAAGGTGTAGAGGAGGGTTTTGAGTGACTCCTCACTCATGCGAAGGTCTGTGACCTGTGAACTGCCTCAAGGCTCTCTCTTCAACCTCTCTTTGGGGTATTCTCAACCTTTTCAAGCTCTTTCTTAAGCCCTCCACTCTTTGGATGAAGATTTTATTTTCAGTATTTATGGAATTAGTCTACCCATTACCAAACATGTGCCTACTTCACTAATTAGTAGGTATGTCTAATAAATAAGCAAATAAAGCAGTAAGGACAGAGTTTCATCAAGAATATCTCAATGCTCATTGAACATCTGTGATCTCAGTGTGTAAAGTACATAGCCCCCAGGTAACACTACCCTCTGAACTGAGTTAGCTCATATTTTTTTCCTAGCCCATCTGTACTTGTCAAGTAAAAGCTTGATTCAAAAATGTGCTGCAAGGAAGGGCTTTTCTACATGTTAGAGTAGTCATTTCACATCTCCCACTCTAAACTCCAGACTCCCAACTGCCCACATACATTCCTTTCTTATTCCTCAAGGAAACAGCAATTCTTCTGTGATAGCAGTAATTTCTCTAGAAAGGCTATTTCTAGCAATTTGAGAAAAGCGCCCCCTTTTTCCCTCTTCTGGGGTGTGTACTTCAGGGCTGATGGTTATGCTACATGAAAGGGGGACTGAGTGCCCTGTGGAGGTGCTATCACATCTTCTGAATCTACCCAGAAAAGGCATGCCATGGTAACGTTTCTAACAACCATCAGTTAGTTGAATAGCAGAACCAAATGGCTTTATTGCGTCTGTACTCATGCGGTCAAGTTTGTTTTAGTAAATCCTGTGGAAAAATAGAGCCACATAGGTTTCTTTGAAAATAACACCCACAAATTGAAATGAAATATCACAGTTCATGAAAATAATCCTTTTACAAGATGATTTTGTATAAATGAAAAGTATTTTGTTTTGTAACTTGTTTTTGAAAACATAATTTGGAATTGTATAATGGAATTTTGATCAAAAGTGTGACTAAGTTTTCTGTAAGGAACTTATATGGAGCCTTATATGCACTCTATTTCAATAGTAATTATTTCTCTCAATCACAGTGTTTTATGATTCTTATTCTTAAAAATAATAGGGAAAGCTACTGTGTGACAGTATCGTTGTGAGACATCTGTATTGACAAAACTTCTGGAAGTTACTTTTTAGTTTTTTCATAAAGAAATACTATTTGAAACAAATAAATGCATATTCTTTTTTGTTGTTCCTGTATTCCAAAAAGACAATGGAAAAAATAAGTCCAAGAAAGTTAAAAAGCATTTATTAAAAATCTATTGTGAATCTGGCCCCAGAGTAAACGTAGAAAAACAGCTCAAAAAAAAAAAAAAAAAAAAAGAATTGTGCAGGGAAAGACATTGCTATGTTAAGGGTCACCTTTATTTCCTCCACTAATGCTGGTTAAAAAAAAATTTGCAACGTATATTAGTTATTATAATATGGATGCTGTAGCAAACCAACTGCTAAATTTCATGGCTTAACCCAATAAAATTTAACTCATGGCTCACGTTACAGTCTAATTCCACTGTCTCTGGTGAGCATGCAGCTTTCTAAATTTTAATTTACAGATAAAAGCATTTTTATATTGTGGCTCTGTCTTCTTATAGAGTCCTGGAAGGGTCATCAAGGAAAGGCAAGAAAGATCACACGCAAGGGATGTTGAAGGATCAGGTCTGAAAGTTGTGCCTATCACTTCTGCCTACATTCTCTTAGCTAGAATTAGGTTGCAGGGCATATCTAACTGCAAAAGGACAGGGAATGTAATACAGCTGTATGCCCAGAAGAGAGGGAGAGGATCTGATGAGCAGCTAGCCACAAGATGACTTCGTAGGAAGAACAGTAGGTAGAAACTGAAAGTCAGAGTTTTAGATTTTGTGGTACTTCATCGTAGTATATGATGCAGGGTAAATTTTTACAGTTTGGGGCCATAATTTTTGTATAAATGAAGTTAGGTGTGATATTCCAATCCTACATCAATAAAGTGTAAGAGCAAATTTATGGAAGCATTGTCAAGTTAGAAGGAAATTAAAATACAGTTGTTGCAAACTGGAAAGTGTTATAATAAATCTGTATAAAACATACTTCCTCAACAGCTTTATTGAGATATAACTGACATACAGTGCACATATTTGATGGAATCACCTTAAGTTTTCACACACATACAAAACCATCACATCAAAATTAACATATCCTATGCTCCCCAAAGTTTTCTCTTGCTACATCCATGCTGCATTTCTAGGCAACCACTAATCTATTTTGGCCACTTTAGTCTGCCTATTCCAGAATTTTATACAAACAAAAACAAACTCTTTTTTTTTTTTTTTACTGATTTCTTTCATTTATCATTGATTTGCGCTTTCTATGCTCTCGTTGTTGTATATATCAATGGTTGCATGTATCAATGGTTCACTACTTTTGATTGTTGAATAGTCCAGTGTATGGATATAACACAATTTGTTTATCCATTTATCCGTTGGTAGATACATGGATTATTTCCAGGTTTTTGCTATTACAAATAAAGCAGCTATGAACATTTGTATACAAATACTTCTGCAGGTATATGTTTTCCTTTTGCTTGAATAAATGCCTAAAAGCGGAAGAGCTGGATCATATTGTCCTCAGTTTCTGTTTTCTACTTTTTCTGCCTTCTCTTGGGTTAACTGATCAGTTTTTCTGATTCCTTTATATCTCTTCTGTTGAATTATGATTTGTATCTTTCTTAACCATTTTGATGGTTGCCATAGAGTTTTCCAATGTACATTTTCAAGCTATCTGACTCTATCCTCAAATAATATATCATTTAAGCTGTAATGTTAGGATTTATAAAACTACATTCCTAATCCCTCCCTCATGTTCTTTGCACCACTGTCATATTCTTAAAACATATACACTAGAGCACGCATGGCACCATTATTATTTCTGACTTAACAATCAGTATCTTTTAGAGATACTAAGCTATAAGAAAAACACAAATTTCATTTTATCTTAATTTATTCATTTTTCAATATGCCTCATTTTTTCTGATTGATATCATAATACTTCTGTCTGAAAAACCTCCTTAAAAACAAAAAACAAACAAAAAACCCTGCCTCCTTTAAAACATTAATGCAGAGTAGGTCTACTAGAAATGAATTACCTCCATTTTTGTATGTATGAGAAAGTATTTCTCCTCCACGTATAGAGGGTATATTTGCTGGGCATAGAATGCTGGGTTAACAGGTTTTTGTTCTTTTTCTATCAGCATTCTAAAGATGTTACACACTTGTCTTCTTCCTTCCGTGGTTTCTGATGAGAAGTCTGCTGTAAATATTATTTCATTCTACCATACATAATGTATCTTTTTCCCTCTGGGTGCCTTCAAGATTATCTTTTGTGTTTCATTTACAGTGTCTTAAACAGAAATTTTCTGGATGTGGTTTTATGATATTTATCCTACTTCATGTTGCCTTATCTTCTCAGACTAGTTTGCATGTACCTCACTAATTTTGCAAAACTTTTAGTGTTTACTTCTTCAAATATTTCTACTACCCTACTCTCTTTCTTCTCCTTTGAAATTCCAATTATGGCTGTATTAAAACATTTTGTATTGTCCCACAGCTCTTGGATGCTCCGTTCTGTTTTACTTTTTATTCCCTCACTCTTTGTACTTCAGGTTGTGTGATCTGTTGCCTTCTCTTCAAGTTCACTGGCTCTTTTCTTGACTGTATCAAGTCTACTAATGAGCGCTGAAAGACATATTTCATCTCTATTAGCAAGTTTTTCACTTCTTGCACTGTCATTCGATTTTTTTTTCTACTTTCTATTTCTTTGTTGAAATTACCCATCTGATCTTGCTTAGCAAACTAACTTTTCCATTAGAGCTTTTAACATATTATTCGTATTTATTTTAAAATTTCTGTCAAAGAGTTTCAATACCTGTATCATACTGAGTCTAGTTCTAGTGACCGATTTGTCTCTTTAGAATGCTTTCCCATGTCTTCTTGGATGCCTCCCAGCTTTTTGTTGAGAGCCAGACATCTTGTGTGGGACACTAGATATTGAGATAAATACTTTTATGCTTGGAAATAAGCACAGCTTTTTAAAAAAATATTATTATAGTGAATTAATGAAGGGTTTGTGTTAATCTAGTCAGGATCTGGGCTGTGTTTGAGATTTGTGGTTGCTATGATTGGTCTGGATGCACTACGTGCTTCAGATTCCCTGAGCAATATCTTGGGTTTAGAGTGTGGGATGGTTGCCAAGGTAGGTTTCAAAGTGTGCTCCCTCCTTGGTGTTGTGTTTCCTAGTGCATTTCTCCCCAAAGAGAATCTGTTCCTTGCAGCTCTCTCAGCTATATTCCACTGTTATTTTTACTCAACCTTTGTTTGCCTTAATTTTAGGTGGACACATTGTCTATGAGTCCAGCTGGGGTCCTTCAAAACACTCCTGCCTCTCTTTGTGTCATAATGCTGAACCTGGAACTACTTCTGTTCCTCCCTGAAGGTGGTGCTTTTAAAGAAATTCCCTTTTCCATATTGCACTGGGTTGCTACCAGTGCCCTAAAACAACACATTTTTGTTGTTCTTCACCACCACTACCCACCCTCAAAAGTTAAGGCTTTTGGGGCACCTGGGTGGCTCAGTGGGTTAAAGCCTCTGCCTTCAGCTCAGGTCCTGGTCCCAGCATCCTGGGATCGAGCCCCGCATCGGGCTCCCTGCTCAGTGGGGAGCCTGCTTTCTTCCCTCTATCTCTGCCTGCCTCTCTGCCTACTTGTGATCTCTGTCTGTCAAATAAATAAATAAAATCTTTAAAAAAAAAAAAAAAAAAAAAGTTAAGGCTTTTGATCAGAAAGAGAAATAGGAAAAATAGTTGTGCACCTAGTTTTGGCAATGGCTGTCCTTCCCTTCCCCCAAAGAGAACCATGAGAAGACCTATTTCAGGACTCTTGCTATCCTTCTTAGTGCCTTGTGGAGTTAAGGCTTTTCTTGTAAGAGTGTGAGCATATTATTAGTATCTGAAGGCCCAGGACCTTTTTGCTCTGATGCCAACCTTCATTCCATCTTTAGCAGTTTATTAACAATTTTTAGCTATATCCTCTTACCATCTTTTAAGCAGCCAATGGTGCCTGCCCCAGGTAAGCAAATGCTTGGATCCTATTTCTCTTTGTAGTTGTCTTAATACCCCCAATAATTCCCATTGCAATTCTCTGGTAAATTCAAAAAACATCATTAATTTACAGTTTGCATTTTCTTATTGCATATTACATGTTCCTGTTATCTCCAGGTTTCTCCATCTCTAAGCTGAAATAGAAGATGACCTGGTTACAAAATTCTTCCTTGGCAGTTTTCTTTCTTTTTTTTTTTTTTCACATTAGTATTCTTAGTTTATGAATCCTCTCCTGAAAAACCTGCACAATCACCACAGATAAAGCTACGGCAGCATCTTTACTTCTTCTCTTGTCCAATCTCTAGTTCACTTCTTTTTCTCAGCAACAGTGGCTTTTGCAGTCCCCCTGCCTTTCTTCACTCTGTTTTGCATTCCTCTTGCTGTTGTTTTTTAATGTCTTTTTCTTCTCATACAGGCCATGTCTTGCAAGTCTATGTTGAGTTCATTTTTCTTTGCATACTCCAAGGAATAATAAATCATGCCAAAGCAAGTTGTCTTGCCAATATGGGTTCTGAATCCAAATACAAATATGACATCTGGTGTGGTCTTGTACATTTTGGCTAGTTTTCCCCTGAATTTCAGTCTTATGTGCTATTGCCTTTCCAGGGTGAAGGACATCAATCAATGACCATCTGAAGCAGTCAATTGGTTATGAACTTCCTGGTCTGGATAGTTAGGCTGCCTGAAGTTGTCCTCCAGCTTCTGATGATCTAGTTTCGTTGTTATTATTTTCTTTAGAGTCCTCTCCGTGTCTTTTCATTTTCCATAGCTTCTACTGATTGATCTGAAAGTTCACCAATCATTTCTTCTGCAATGTCTGGTCTACTACTAATCCCATCCAGTGTATTTTTCATCTTAGACATTAGTGTTTTCATCTCCAGAAGTTTGATTTTGGTCTTTTCCATATCTTCCATATCTCTGTATAACATTTTCTATTTTCCTCTGGCTTTTTGAACACATGGAGTATAGTTATAATAATTGTTTTAAAGTCCTTGTCTACTAATTCTAACCTCCACTTCAGAGTTGGGCTGCTTTTCACTGATTAATTTTTCTCCTCTTTATGTATTTAATTTTCCTGCTTCCTTTCATGACTGGTAATTTCTTGATTATATGCCAGAGTATAAGTCATAACTTTTTGTGTGTTGGATATTTTTATTTTCCTCTAAAATTCTTGATCTTTGTTCTGGGATCCAGTTAAGTCACTTGGAAACAGTTTGATCCTTTTGGATCCTGCTCTTAATATTTGTTAAGTTGAAGTAAAACAGTAGTCGATGTCTCATTTTTCCCCTCTACTGAGGCAAGACCCTTTTGAGTATTTACCCAATTCTCTGAATTAGATGATTTTCCAGTCTGGCTGGGAAATAAGCAATATTCTTGGCCTAGGGTGAGCTCTGACTACTGTTGCTTTTATTGCTATCAGCTAGTTCTTCCCTTGGCCTCCAGTAGTTTTCTCACACATATTTGCTGAGCAGTACTTTCCTAATTACTCCAGGAGGATTCCCTACAGATACCTACAAGTATTTTTCATTTGGTTGGTTCCTGGGTTTTTGTGTACCTCAGTCTCCCAAGACTCTCAGCTCCTTTCCTCCCAAATCAAAAAGTCTGCCAGGCATTGTCTGGGTTTCTCTTCCATCCACTGCAGCCTGGAAATCCTCTTATACCAATAAGCTGGGACAATTATAAGACTCACTTTATATGTTACCTGACTCTTAAGAATCGCTGCCCTTCATTCTCTAATGTTCAAGTTCTTGAAAAAATTAATACATTTTGTCTACTTTTTCAGCTATCTGGACTGGAGAGGACAAAACTGATGTCCTATTACTCCATCTTGATTGAAAACACCTTGATCTTAAAACATATTTGAATACACAAAATATGTGGAATCTTTACAGAACGTATAACTTCCTCATTAGAAACAACCACAGCATAATGTGCTCCTGGTGAAGTAATGACATGGCGTAGTTTTAGCATTTATATTAGATAGTTGATTTTTTTTTCTTCTACCCAGCATTCCATTCCCCTTTCCTATGATTACACCAAAATTTCTTTGAAGATTCTACCTTTCTGACTAGTCCGTGTGGTTTATTTGGGGTTCTAGTCCCAGTTTAAATAATTGAAAAATAGTATTTCAGTATATTTTACATTTGTGTTCATGTCATTAACAAGGTTAAGCAAATCTTCATATGCTAAAGAATCATTTGTATTTCATTTTAAATGAACTGTCAGTTCATATTCTGGGTCCGTTTTTTCTTTTGGGTCGTGTGTCTTTTTCTTAACAATTTCTGTAAGCATTCTCTGTAGCTGAAAGATTGATCCCTTTGTCTCATATACTGTTGCACTGACCAATTGTTTGCCCACTGAGTTTTATCTTTGCTTAAGGCTTTTTTTTTTTTTTTCACTTTGCAGATGATCTTCATTTTATATAGTAAATCTTTTCTTTTTTGAGTTCTATATTTTCAATCATAGTTAGACTTTTCAAACTCCTAGGAGAATTTTTCAATGTCTCATTTTAGTATTTTTATTGTTTTTTCTTTAACATGACTTCTTACAAATTAGTTTCTAACATTTATTAACAATTTTCCCCAAATATTCCAGTCATGATGGATTGGTTTTGAATTCTTCCAGTGATGACTGGCTCACATCATTTATTATAATTATTTGCTTTCTTAATATTTTTATATTATAGTGTTTTATGTATGTCATGGTCCCAAACTAAATTATGAGCTTGTGACAAACAGATCACAGTTTTTCTTCCTTCATGAACACAAAGTCCTAGTACAATGCTAAACACAGAATATAACCTGAGAAAGAATAGTTCTTGGTACCAAAGTGGAGAGGAAGGTATTGTGTTTCCCATCTTATTAATTCCCCAGCATTTTTGAAGTGGTATGTTTCTAATGACTGCTCAATTAATATTTTTAGAAAACTGGACTGTAAGTATAATAATTAAACTAAAGATGGGATTCTTTGTGCTATAATAATTTGATAAATCTAATAGCACATATGACATATATGATACATGTGAAATGATAAATATATAATTTATAATAACAATATTCCTGCTATAATTCAATGGACTTTATATGGTTTAATTTCAACTTCAAATGACTTTCACAGTGATTTTTCCTATGATTACTTTCTGATTTCTTCAAGGTATAACATGATCTAATTTGAGGCCTATGGTTTAAAAAATCATTTTCATCATATTTCCTAAACTCCTGATTTTCTAAATATTATATATCTTAGACAAGTTAAATAAATTTCCTGAACCCATTTCCTTACTTATAAATGGAAATAATAAGATCTTTGTCTTTTTCAAGAAGTAGGAAAAAAAGAAAAAGAAGAAAAAAAGAAAGAAATGGAAAAAAACAAAAAAAACCAAAAACCTAAAACTTAAATGCCTAGTACAGAGCCTGGGAAATAGTCAGTATTTATAAAATGGTATTATCATTGTTATGAGTATCGCCATTATCTTTATTCCCATTGTTTATTTTAGTTCTTTTTTTAACCTCTTTCACATGTGTGATTCCTTTCATCTTTTCTATCTTTTCTACTTTTTTCTATTTTCCTGTTGTTTTTTCTTTAATATGCTCACTTGCTCCAGTCTTGCTTTAACTTCACTCTTCTACTCTGAGTACACTTCTGCACTTCATCAGACATCTTCAACTACTCGGAAACACGTTGGGCTTTACTCAAATGCCCAGTTTTAACTTATTTTTATCTGTATTAGGTAGACATTATCTAAAAGACGTTCAACAAATGTAGGCACCCAGCATGGGCACTGAGTCCCCATTTCCCAGATGCAAGAGGTATAATCCTCCTCTCCTACTCCACCATGCACCCCTTCTCTCCCACCTTCCCCTTCTCCCTTTAGCTCCATCACTGATGTAAGCAGAGAACATTGTTCTCTGTGTAGAAAAGTACCATGAAAGGCACCTCAGATCTGCCATGTGATGACCACTTTGCAAGAGCTTTAACTGCCACCTCTGAAACAATCATCTTGAATAATGAATCATAAAAGTAACTACCATTTACTGAATGTTTGCTACTTAGCAAGCAATATTCTAAAAGTTTTATGAGTGTTGTCTCATAAAATCTGTCATAGAATCTTTGACAGCATATTCAGGTAGATATTCTGACCTACTTACAAAGACTTAAGAGATGTTATGTAAGTTACTCAAGGTCACACAGCTGGTAGGTGGCAGGCACAATTGAACCCAGACATGTATACCTCCAAAATGCATGCATTCTGCCTACAACACCAATTCTATACTTTAAGAAAAGGAAGTACACTCACCATGTCACTTGACACTTCTCCTCTCAAAACAAATACCTAGTGAGAATGACAGACGACAAAAGAACTGGCTTCGAACCTGGAAAATGCCCAAGAAATAGCCAATCAAATGACCTCTGAACCACAGGCAGATATCACAGAACAAGTTAAAAAACAAATGCTTCAGTGAAACAAAATTTCCAGGAGGGATTGAAAACGCTCTTTCAATCCACTACAATATTTTACTAAGGGTACAGTATATTTTCCCTTCAGTCTGGAAGTGGAGAATATGAAAGCTTTGCTTTCATATTTCTTTAAGTTCAGGATGGTCAAATATTGAACTTTAGACCCTCTCAACTGATAAGGTTTCAATATCTCTTGAACTCCTCTTACAGTATGAACAAAATGAATTTCTATTGTCTGTTGTTTGTTCTAAACTCCTGCCTATTTTTTTTAAACTCTGTTTTTAAATTAGTAATTTTCACTACCTCATGCAATCTTCTAAATTACTTTTTAGAGTGCTGGCTATTAATATTTTAGGTAGCTTTGATGTTTTACTTTATAGTCTTCAATTTTATTTTACATTTCACAGGTTTCTAGTTGCAAATAATCCTACAGGCAATTTTCTCACACTGCACACTATTCCTTGAAAGATATGCTAATGCAGCACGACACTTGCAATACTGGGGGTTAAGTTAATCACCCAAAATGAGTTGTATTACTGTCAGCAGTGTATAAAGACATCCCATAGTGAATTACAAGGAAGGCTAGCTTTAAAGCTGCATTTCAAAAAACACCCAAAGCTAGAGATGAACAAAAATAAGCATTTATTTCAAAGTCCATTGAGCTAAAGAATCAAACATTTGTTATTTCTGGTCTCAAAGTTACCCAATATAAATAAAGGGATTCATATCCTTTTCAAAATTTAATTACCAGGAAAACCTTTACAGATCACACACTCTGTCTCTGGGCAAGACAAACACTGCAAAGCAGTTTCTGCCTTCATATTTGTCTGCAGAAAAAGGAAGAAATCACTATTTTGCTCTCTGTTTAGCTGAACCAACATGCCGTCTCCGAAAACCTGGGGAGCAAATTGCCATCCTCTCCTCCCTCAGTGAAAGTGACACTCATGGCAGGAACACAATCGAAAGATGACTTGGCCAGAAATCAGGAGGCAGTACGTTATACATGTATTCATCTATTTCACTCCACCATTCAGCTTTTACTTGTGCTTTACATCTGGATTAGATAAAGAGACTTAAGGACCTGCCAATTATGTGACCCTTTGAAATCTTTGAAATGCAAGCCACTTGTAAGACTATTTTCTAACGGTCCCATAACAGTAAGGACACACGTCCAACCACCCTAACTTCTTGCTTCCAATATTCCTGACTTTGTTCTTGGGAGAGATTAATGATACCTTGCCCCCATGCCCAGATGCAGAGCCACACTGCAGCTCCATTTTCTACTTGCTCTCATACACACAAAGCTAAGGGCAGCCATCAGTGCCAGCCCTGATGCTGACTGGCAGCATCATATGCATTGCTGCAGTGTTTTTCCATATAGGCAGCAGATTAAGGACTTCCAGGAAGCCTTAATCCTTTCTTTCAGAAGCATACTTCTCAGTAGACTGGCTGCTCAGAGGCCAACTGAGGTAGAGTTCCGAGCTGCATTTTAAAATAGCGGCAAGTCTGCACTTACAATGATCTAGATTTCTCTTTTCTGCCTTGCAAAAATATTGAAATAAGATTTAGTTACACTGTTGTGATACGCATTTTTATGAGAGAAGAAATATATTGTGAAAAGCACGTTACTTCACTTGAAAAGATCAAGACAGTGGGGAAGGAATAAAGGTTTACCGGGAACATAGTATTTATTTGCCATGCATATTTGATATGAGTTCATTAAATACGCAATAGAAGTGTCAACATCAAGTGCTGTTTAGATCAAGCTATGAAAACAAACTGCCCTGGTATTAACATTGGAATATACTGAGCTATGGTTAAATATAAGCCTATTTACTATACGGTAAAGAAATATTTTATTGACTGTTGTTAAATAACCATCTACTTAGCCTAATTGAATTTACCCTTTTTTTTTTTTATAAAGACTGATGGATCGAATTCTAGGACAGTGTGGTTGGCACACATGCCATCCCTTTGCCATTACATGGATTTTTCTTTTCTCACCCATTGACATTCAATAATTAGCAATTATCACCAGTCCGTGCCTAATTTGAGAGTATTTTCTCAGTCTCCCTGGACCATTGCCAAAGCTCTATCCAGTGAGGAAGCAAAGAGCAGAAGCATCTCTTTAAGGAACGCTTGCTGTAAAACTGCACCACAGCGTGAAAATCCACTCACTGGCACAAGTAAGTGTTTCATAAGACAGAGTTGACTCGTTTGAGTCTCTTCTGGGATTTGAATTTAAACATAGATATTTCGGATTAAAAGGCAGATACCTCAGGCAGAAGGAGAAGGCTGGGTAGTCTTCCTGGCACATTGCCTTACTGACGATCATTAACATAATGCAAAAGTACGAAGCCGGGAGACTATTATTATCCTCATGTCTCATGCAATATGCAGGAAAGCTAAACCTGCTGTAATTAATACTGACCCTTTCTTTACTGGTAGCTCTCCTACCAATTTTGTAGGACAGAATATCAGAAGAAGAAATGCATCGTTAAAATTTTTAAAAACCCAGGTTTTGCCTTACAAATGATTTCTGCTCCTGTTCTGACCCTGATCCTTTAGGGTAATAGAAATAAAGGCCATGAGTACAGACGCTGCTGTCAGGATATATAAACACTTTAAAAACATAAGGAAAACATCAGAACTTACTCAAACTCATTTCTAAGATGTTGGAACCATGTATTCAAATGCCGTTTCCCCAACTAAGGTTAATAATGCAAAAAGTACACTTATCAAATAGTCTCAATTTTAGCATTGCATTTTTTCGTTTTTGTTCACTTTGTGATTTCTGAAGCATCTATTAATGGAGTTGTTGATGTGAAGTCGGAGATAGTAGTTTTAAAATTATTTTTAAATTTAATGGCAGTGCATATTCTTCCTTTGCCTTCCTCTACTTAGTCTTTCAGTTTAAATAGTTTGAAAGGATAACTATTTTTCAAGGCTCAAGATTCAAAAGAATGGGTATAAACTCTAAAATTAACTTCTAGTTGTAGTGATGGAATAGTGGATTCAAATTATATAGTTTCAGTTATCTGTCATTCTTCTTTAATTATTTTCTGCAAATTTCCCACTGCCACCTAGACTAAGGAGTTTCATGTCATAGTGGGACTCTGATAAACATGACTATTAAAGTATCAAGGTTCTCTCTCTAGAGGGAAAAACAGGGTTTTCATGTGACTAGGCAACATACAATTTTCCCCAGTGATTTCAACCAACTTATTTTGTACAAATACAAAGTCATTACTTTGTACAAATACCACTTTAGACAGATGTAGACCAAAAAAAGACTTCATTTATAGTTTTTTCCCTTCAGGACCATTTACCACTTAAAATCTCAGCAAACAAGTGATACCAATAACCAGCTAAGATGGTTCCAAATTAGCCAATTTCTGGTAAACTTTAATTTTTGGTTCATTTTTTAGTTGATACACTGAATATAGAAAGTCTTTTCACTAATGAAAAACTGGTCCATTGTCGCAGAATTCTCAAATGCATTCAGTACATCGAGACTGGCAGATGCCAAAGAACTGTAAAAATTCACCACGATCTTCTCCATTGCACCCCCTTCCACCTTCCTTTCCCAACATATAGCTCCTATGCTGGGTCCCCCTTCTCCTTTTAAAAGAATCACCATTAATTCAGTCAACCAAGCTGCAAACCCCAAAGTCATCTTTGATGACTCTTCCTTCCAGCTTCCGTTGTGTGGCCTGTAGGCCCTCTTCCCTTCAATCCATCCTCTCTTGTTGCCATTCACACCATTCTAAAATGAGGTTCATATACAGGTGCAAGCCAATGTGGTGTGGTCGAAAAGGAGAGGATATAGGGTGATGATAGTATTGATCACCTTGTTATTTACATCATTGATGTTGCTACATCTATTCAGTTCAAAACAAGAGTAGGTTTTTGGAATCAAAGTTATGACTTTGGGTGTAACCCTTAAAATTAGGTGCTCCTTGAAAACTACTTGATGTTTATAAGCAATGCTTTCCTCATCTGTGGAGTGCTCATAAATTGGAATCCCTCTTAACCAAAATGTAATGTCATATAATTTCTTGTCAACCAAGCCTCTTAAGTGAATAGTCTATATTCATTTTTTTGTAGTTTCATAAAATCAATCCATCATACGAAAAATCTAAGAGCCATTTCTACCCCCCCAACTAAAACTGCTCTCGTCCAAGTCATCCATAAATTCTTTTTTTAAAGTGATCATAAATGCTAATCCCAGACTCAACAGACATATTTCAGACTACATCTTAGTGAACCTATACATGGGATTTAGCTCTACTCCTTTCTCATTCTAGTCCCTTTCATGGTTCTCTGTATCTGTTTGACTGTTCCTTCTTTATATCCTTCATGTGCTTCTATTTTATTCAAATCCTGATTTTCCCTCAGGGTTCCATCTCAACAATTATTTTGCCTTACCTCTGTTTCAGATTTGCATATGAACTTGACTGGTGTGTGTGGGGGGCAGGGATGGGTCTCCAAAAAGTTCTAATTCTCCTCTTAGATATTAACATGAAATTTTCTTCAATCTCCAAAGGAAAAACCTACCATTCCTACTCCTTCTTCATTTATCACCATGCACTTAGTCACCTAATACTTAGAATTTTCTCCTGAATATTTCTTTTATATAATACCTGCTTTCTATTCTTATTTTCACTGATCCAGATCATCCCCCGTTTTTCTGAACCAAAGCAATAGACTTCTAATGCATCTCTCTCTCTGGCTTTCCCTACTTTGTGCTGTATACTCCCCACAACAATAAAGTGACAGATCTAAAATCAAGTCTGACTATTCCTCTACTCAAAAATTTTCAGCGGCTCCTCACTGCCCACGGCTTCTTAGCATGGTATGTCCCTATCTACCCACACTTCATAGTCCACTCTCACTGCCATAAACATTATATTTGTTGTATTACACAACATTGTTATACAAATAACACATACCACACTTCAATCTTTAAGCTCTGTTAATTCACCCTTGTCTTTGCTTTGCTTGGCCTCTCTGCTTGATATATTCTTCCTACTTTTCAACTTCAAGATCCATTCTTCAAAACTCAGCAAAAGGAATTTTTCAATAAATTTCTAACCCAATTTAAAAAGATTTTTTTTTCTATATCGTTCTTACCACCGACCACAATAAAAGTGAAATTATAATTTTATGTCAATTTCCCCTCCTAGATATAACCTACTCAAGGACAGGATCTGTATCTTAATCAACTTTGCACCGTCAGCATCTAGCACAGTACTAAACGCACAGAGATGATTCTATGAAGACACCCAATTTCAGTCTTGGGTAACTGAGTAGATGATGATGCCATTCACTGAAACAAGAAATAAAGGGAGCTACAGACATATGGAGCTAGACTATGTATTTGAGATGTTAAGGGACAAACAGATGAAAATATCTAGTAGGTAGACAAGTATATGAGTCTAAGGCATTTTGAAGGGATGCAGGCTGGAGATAAAGGTTGCAAAGTCATAATTATATAAATGGTAATAGTGCAATAAGGAAATTTGTGAATTGTTTTCTGTTTAAACTTCCATGCTGAAAGCTAATTATTTAGACCTTGTGCTTTAATCAGAGTTGCTACTACAGAAAATCATTTTAATTAACTCAAATACTCAAGAATCTGGATGCCTGCAATATCCTTTGGTCTGGATTAAGAAACACAGTTTTGATTTCAAATAGACCGTTATGTTATTGTTTTGGAATTGAGAATTACCCATATGAAGCTATTAAATAATCATGACAAAACATATAAATTGAAAGGTTGAATTAAACATTACTGAGTTCTAATAGGCATGACACTAAAGAATAAATGTTGCTTTGTGGTACAAAGGTGGATAATATGCCTGTAATTCTAACATCCTTATGACTTCTAAACCCCTCTTATTGGGGCTCTAATAAAATATGAATTCACTTGTATATGCAAAGGCAGTATAAAATTGTCCAGCTAGGTAATAAAAAGGTCAAAGGCATACTAGATATGCATTTCTTTTTTAATTCCTAGAACTATGAACAGGATGATGGAAACCTATAAGGGACATATAATGGACAAAGAATTATATAATTCATTTATTCTTTAAATATTCATCAAATGTTTTGAGTACCTGCTGTATGTCATAACTGTTCTGTGTACTAAAAATAGAGTAGTAAAGAATACAGAGAAAATTTCCTATCCACATTGAGCTGACAGTCTAGGTAGAAAGGTATGTCATAATAAGATAAATAAATAAAATAGAAAGGATACTAGATGGTGATGAGTCATATGAAGTAAACTGAAGCGTCAAAAGGGAATATGGAATGCAAGACAGGGGCAATTAATTTGAAATGTGGCAGACAACAAAGTTGCACATTTTAACAACAGTCTGAAGGAAGTTTAAGAGTGAGCACTGTGAATATTTGAGGGAAGAAAATTCTGGGCAGAAGCCAAAACTGTATGGTGGAAAGATTGCAGGGAAGTCCAAAGAACAGCAAAAAGACTTTGTGTGAGAGTCAAGAAAGCAAGGGGAAAGTAGTCAGATAGGTAATGGGCGCCTTCTCAGGTCAAACACTTAGATCCTTTCAAGAACATTGGCTTTTATGAGCTTTTATTCTGAGTGGGAGACACTGATGTGAGCTGAGCATAAGAAGGTCATGATCTAACCCATTTTTTAATATTTCTAGAGCATTAGTATGGTGTCTATGCTAAGAGTACACGGTGGAGATAGAAGAACTTAAGTAATAATCCAGAAAAGAGGCATGGTGGCTTATACTAGTGTGGCAGCAAAAGACATGCCGGGCAGTAGTCGAAGTCAGGATATATCTGAAGCTAAAACCACAGCATTTAATAACAGCTTGAATGTAAATTATAAAAAAAAACCTGAAGCATGGAGAATGACTATAATATTTTTGGTCAATCAATCAGAATAATGAAGCTGCCATTAGCTGAGCTGGGGACAACTACAGAGGCAGCAGTTTTGGAGAAGATGGTAGGGGGAATCAGTTCTACTGTGGGTCTATTGAGGTGTTTGTTAAACATTTCAATAGAGATGGTGGGTGGGCTGCTAGATAAAGGAGTCTGGAATTTAGGAATGAGGACTGAGCTAGAGATATAAATTTGAGAGTTGTAAATACACAGATAGTGGGAGAAAAACAGAGAACATGAAATAATGATGTAGGAGAGTTAAATAGTAAATGGACTAAGAAAATTCACTATGACTGCCTAGCAACACAAAGGGCCCACTTACCTACTTGATCATAAATTTAAAGTGAGACCAACGGCAAAGTCCAGGTGCAGGTACAAAATCAGCAGAGATCGACTTAACTACTATTGTACTTTTCCCAGCCGTGCCATATGCTGAGATGGAATTTGGAGTGTAAAAATTTCCTGGGAAATAATGCCTCTGAAATGAAAGAGAAGGAAGCAAGATTGGAAAGAGGGAGCCGGCAGACCCTGATACAGATGGACAAACCTCACTAGTGGAATAAGAAGCCCATTAAAGAAGTCCTGCATTGAATGGAAATGGCTAGACCTTGAGACCATCATTTGCTCAGTCATTGGCTGGAGTCATCGGACCACTCCAAGGAGTTCACAGCAAACCCATAGCTGTTAAAAGCTGGAGACTATCAGCCAACTATATGCCCTACCATTTGACAATTTCTTTCTCAAAGGGGGATCTGAGCAACACATCTCCTCAAGCCTACCAGACCAATCTTTTCATAACTCAGTGAAAGAGCTGAGGGTAAATGAAAGAAGGTAATTTTATTAATTGAACATGAAATTTAAGGTGTCTAGGGAGGACTTGTGAACACAAGATATGTAATGGACACAGTGGATGTAGATTCCAGCAGGACTTAAAGATTGTTGGGGTAAAGATATTAGAAGAATTGAACTGAGAATATAGGAGGTGGTGGCCACCTGAATTTAGGATTATGGGAAGGCTTTTAGTAATGAGAAGATTTAGGATGTGACCCTGAGAGTGAATGAATGGATGCAATCAGGTGAGAGACAGAATCAGTAAAGGAAGAGGTTAAGGAACTGAGAGGTCACATTATAGGAATGATCACCCATAATAATATTAAAATTACTGGAATGCCTGAGTAGCAAAGTCAGTCAAGCGTCCGACTCTTGATTTGGGCTCAGGTCACGATCTCAGCATTTTGAGACAGAGCCCAGCATCCCCCTCTATGCTGGGTGTGGAGCCTGCTTAAGATTTTCTCTCTCCGTCTCCTTCTCCTTCAGTCCCTCCATCTCCCTCTCTAAATAAATAAATAAATAAATAAATAAATAAAATTGCTGAGACTGAGGATGGCCTTGGATTGAGAAACAAAGAGCCAGGAGCAAAAATCTTTAAGAAATGAAGGGGTGTAACCCGAGATTGGGAGCTGACTTCAACAAAGCAAAGGTGGTAAAGTGACAGATGACATGGGATTCAAAGCTGGGAGGAGAAAAGGAAACAGTCTTGAGGAACAGGGTAGATACCTACCATACAGCTATGTAAGTGGAGTGGGAAAAAACTGAACATCCACTTAGAGAGGGTTGCAGAAGTAGCCGTGTTGAGAACCGGGTGGCCAGTCAGAGGGAGAAGGTGAGGTGAGTGTTTAAGAATGTGCTGAATGTACAGGGGATTCTGTGGATCATTACCCATGATTTCTTCAGGGCCCTGTGGCAGGATTTCCTGAACTAATACAGGGTGTTAGAGTGCAGGAGATGAAGGGTGGCCCGGGATTCTGGGGCATTTTATGGAGACAAACATAACAGAAACCAAGGTATAACATGGTTTGAACTGTGAATCTCAGAGCAGCTAATGGTGGTGAGACTGGAGTGACAGTTGGAGAACAGGTAGGGTCTCAAGTCTCCACTACTGTTGATGGAGACACAAAACACAGGGGAGGGTACTGAAGGCTTATATTATACACAGAAAATTATTGTTTGATGCTCTTGATTAGATAATGATATTAAGTACATTTGCATTTTATGTATGTAGATATTTTTACATAATAACCAATGCACAATACTGATTTTGAGAGAGAATGAACCCAAAGCAATTTTTTGAGTAGTCTGAGAGGTGGAGTTAATTGTTTTCACATCCTTTATCTCAATCAACTTCTTAATACATCTATTAGAAGGGTATTACTAGTTTTTTACACATGAGAAAGCTGAGATTCAGAAAGGTCAAGTGGCTTGTCTAAGATCACAGCTAATTCTCAACAAGAAGTAAGATTTTTCAATTACATCTGTCTGACTTAAGGCCTGGACAACGTTTGCTATGCTATGCCTTAACACCCATCTTACAGGATCCCTCTCTATCAAGGTGGTTTTAATATTTTGTTTTTCTGAAAATAGTTCCATTTTTGACATGTGATATTAAATATATTTTGCTATGAGTATAAACACATGTATGTGTGCATATATGTAGTGAAATATTATCCCTTATAATAATTTTAAACAAATTAGCTTATAATTCTACCAAAAATGTCTAGTTCCCTATGCGTTATGCATTTGTTTTCCAGACTATAGCCAATTTGTCAGAATCACTGGTCATCTTAAATTTACAGATGTAGCAACAGATTGGATGAGACTGAATAGAGAAGTTTGAGGGTCAGAGCATCCACAGCTCAGATTTCTATCACGAACTGAAAAGGAGCTCCATGTGACAAGAGCTTCAGATCTGGAACCCATATGCACTAGTAAAACCAAAGGCCCAGATTCCATACAAACTATGCATTTTCCAACTATATCAAACTAAGTTGTTACAAATGTATGTACTTTCCTACATTTATGAGACTGGATAAAATATCATATATATTAAACTCATTATACATATATATATATATATATTTTTTTTTTTTTTTTAGATTTTATTTATTTATTTAACAGACGGAGAGCAGCAACAGCAGCAGCAGAGGGAGAAGGAGAAGCAGACTCCCTGTCGAGCAAGGAGCCAGATGTGGGGCTTGGTCCCAGGACCCTGGGATCATGACCAGGGCTGAAGGCAGATGTTTAACCAATTGAGCCACACAGGCGCCCCCTCCTTTTTTTAAAGATTTTATTTATTTATTTGACAGAGAGTGCCTATTGAAATTATAATAAATAACTGACTTTAATAGTAATACAAAAAGGACTTCGAATAATTACACAAACAACTCGTTATAATCGTAACAATTCTTGTCTATAGTGTGGCCATTTTTATCAAATGTATTTTTATTAAATGTATCATCCATTATTTTGAATCATTCTATACTCAGACAAAAAAGAATGACTACACCCAGTTATATTTAATAGAAGGGATTATTATACTGTCCTTTTTTAAAAAACAAAATTATCCCAATGTAGTATCAAAATAGGTGCCCTAGAAATGACGTGGATTTTTTTTGGATCTGTCAACAAAGGCATCCACAAATATTTGCCAAAGCTTGTTTCCTAGGTGCTCTCATCCTTGTAAGAGCCAATCAGCCAATTACACTGGTGACGAGGAGAGAGGAAGAACTTGAAAGTATATTCAGTTCCCAAAGAGAATAAACGTTGAAAATTAATGCTACCGTATTTCATGGACTCTACAATGCATACTTTCTGAAACTGGGGTGCCTTTTTATAATCAAAATCATCTTAGATTTGATAAAATTTGTTAAATCATTGAATGAATTTTAATCAATTCAGTTTGGCACAGGGAGAAGCAGGCTCCCTGCTGAGCAGAGCCCAACATGGGATGGGGTTCCTGGGGCTTGATCCTAGGACCCTGAGATCATGACCTGAGTTGAAGGCAGAGGCTTAACAACTGAGACACCCAAGCGTCCCTGAAGTTAGAATATTAAAAAAATAATAATAATAATAAAAAAAAATCTCACACAAATATTCATCTATATTCCCTCAGATCTCTCATGTTCCTTGTAATCCAATTACCTTTGGGCATATTGCAATTTCCCCATATCAGAAATCAGGATTAACTATGTATTAATTTAGAATGATAGTTATAAAATGGTAAATTATAGTAGGAAAGTAAAATAATGTGTACAACTGAGAAATTTCTATTTTTGGACAGAATTTCTAGCATGTTTTTAGTGATAAACCAGTCTCTTGTTAATGTCTTAACCATCAGTGAGTGCTGATTGTGATACACTTTACTCATAATATTTCACTTACTCTTCGTGGCAATGAAACAGATATTATAATCCTCATTTTTACAGATGACCAAAAAAAGAAAGACATTAAATAATTTGCCCAAGATGAAATGAGCAGCATTTCTAAATTGGCCTTTCAAACCTCAAAATCCATTTTCTTAACCATTACACTATACTCCCTTTTGGCCCTACTGAATTGCCATAATGTAATTTGAAGGTGGGAACGCAGTGACATTACAAAACCAGGAATTGAGAATGAAGGATGTAGGAATCCCTATAATCAGCTATTTCTGATTGCTCAAAATTTTTCAAATGGCATGTCACATCCAGTTAAGACAAACTGTGTGCCGACAGAAATTAGTCCATAAAAGGCAAGAGTGCTGTGGAAAAAAAGAGGCATTCGTGTGAGGAAACAAGTTTTTAAAAAATAGGATAGGCAACTTAATTTTTCAATTCCTTGAGTTTTACAGTGAAGATTTAAGTAAGAGTTACAACATGAAATGTTCTGAAGTTTTGAAGAGCAGAATTACTTTCCAAATTCCTCTCAAAGACATGAAAGATTACAGAGGGCTAATATTTTTAATGGTACTGAACAAATCTCACTAGAACATTTAGATTGCAGAAAAGAAGCTTCTCAATACTAAATACTTAGGAAAATCTCCTTTCTTTGATGTGAATGAAGATCTTTAGCATGAAAACACTTTACAGCCAGGGAGACTCTAGGTCAAAATTAGCAAAAAATGACAATCCCTGGTAGGTAGTATGTTGTTGCACGTGGATGTGGGTGAGATGTGAGAGGGAGGAAAGAGAAAGCTATGTGGCAGGAATGACATCTCTATGCTGGCAGCACCTGCAGACACACACAAAAGACTGCAAAGGTATCTGTGAATCTCCAACATTTACACATAATCTTCAGTAGAAAAATTACTCCTTCAAAAATAAACGAATCTGGAATTTTTTTTTAAATATACAGGTTTGATAGGTAATTCAAAATAGCCTGAGATGTGAAAGATCAAATTCTAATGATATAATAATCTGATAATTAGATTAACAACCTAGGCTAGCAATTTTGACAACCAAATAGAAGTACCAGTAGTGGGAAGTCAGATAACATCTAAACAGAACCAAGTCGTCATCAAGAACTAGTCATGAGCCAACTGTTAGTTGGTTTTTTTTCTGGAGGGGGGGGTGGCCTCCAGTCTCCTTTCATCTCCTTTCATACAAGAAAAGTGAACCCTTACCTCCAAATCTGTTTATCTTATTTATCTGAGTTCTCAATAATTGGAAAATTTCAGGAGCTACCCCAAGGTAATGACATACATGTGGTTCCAGCAAAATCCACATCCACCTAAGTAGAAGGATCTGCTAAAGAAGACTTACAGATTTTTCCCACCAGTCTGCCCTCCCATTCCTTGCTCCAGGGATCACTCCTCCTAGCAGCCCTTCTCTATCTTTCATCCCACCCTGCTGGAATCATTTCACATAATTTGGGGAAATGTTTCTAGCAGTGCTCATATCCCACTGTTGCCACAGGTTTGAAAGAACTGTTTTGATCCCCACTTTGGCCAAACAGACTCTGACCTATACAGAGGATATGAAAGTCTATTATAATTCCAGGTACTATCTCAAATTGTTGGGGAAAAAATGAAGGTGGAAACAATCAGGTTTTATTCTGAACATATTCTGCCAATTCCAATTAAAAACAACAGCTATAGATATGTCTTTTCCAACTTGTGGGAAATCTACTGCTTTCTGGTAACAACCTCCTACTTCCCTCTACAAAATTGCAGCTTATAAGTGAGGAGATAATGAAAAAAAAAAAGGCAGGCTCCAAAGGCCTTAATTTGTCTGAACCTGTTTTGTACTGGCACAAAGAGCCAGAGAGGGGCAGAAGCCTGCAAGGCAGGCAACTAACCCCCTCAGACAAACTGAAGGGGAAATCCAGCAGAAGGGCTGGAACTTACATTAGTCCTCCCAGACTATGGCACTGGGCTTCTTAACAATGCTGTGCCCTTAATTTTTCTTTTCCCAGAGCAGAACCAAAAGGAGGGAGAGAAAAGAGAGGAAAGTTGGATGTTACATCTCCAGTAGTTTTTCAGTCCAGGAATTTAGGAATGGTGCTAAAAGGAAATCCAAGCTGGAGCACCTTTAGCTACAGACCTTTGGGGAAAAAAAAAAGTCTTGTCTCCACAGCCTCCCGCACACCAGACATGGGTGTCTTTATTTTATGAAGACATCACTCTACCATCCACGAAAGTGCTGGAGGTGACTGATAATAATTAATATATCTCTTCAATTACAGCCTCTGACAATATTACTGATAGGCATGTCATGGGTAACGTTACATAACAAAAGATATGCTGAAAGTATTTTGTTACATGACTATTCCATCACTTAACATTTTCTACATCTGCTACTCTCCTTTCTCCTACTAGGATTATGTAACTGCTTCCAGTGGCATTTGCAAAATTCCAGTTGTACCTCTAGGACCAAAGCTTCATGGAGCACTGCTATATTCACCTGCAGAAAACCATATTCTCCATTTCCAGAGATGGATTTGACTCAAGCAAAAATATCACCTAACGTGGCATGCAGATGTTACACTTTCTTTAACTGAGGCCTGGGACTAAGGGAGTCTGAATTATGAATCTGTATTTTTTAATGCGAGAAAGCCAACTCTGTGCTTTTGAAAATGTAGCTCTCAATGTATATTTTGTTCTCAAGGGGAAACTCAGGCATCATTGTGTATTTCCTAAATTAATCCAATTATAATGATTTCTATATTTAACGATGAGCCACAAATGTTTTTAATCATGTCTTTCTCCCTATAGTGCAGCTTACACAATACCATTGCATACAAGCTACAGAACAGCACAAAAATATCCTTGCACACTAAAAGAATACCTGGCAAGTCAAGGAATTCATCCTCAAAGCTCAAATCACTCTCTGAGAGGGCAGAAGCCATAGACTTGAAACCAAACTAAAGTCTGTCATGCTTGTGTTTTCTTTGGCTTTTTCTATCCAGCCAAAATGGATGATTACAATAAAAAGAATTCACCTTGGGGTCTAAAATTATGCCCTTAAAATTAACAGGAAAATTACCACTTTGATTTCTCTTTTACTCTAAAGACATAGAGTTGTTTTATGGCTTCCTGGAAGAAATACTAAGAATTTTTTTTTTAAACATTTTATGTATTTGAGAGAGAGAGAGAGGGAGCACAAGCACAGAGAGTGGCAGAGGGAGAGGGAGAACCAGGCTCTCCGCTGAGCCGGGAACCTCATGTGGACAGCATCCCAGGACCCTGAGATCATGACCTGAGCAGAAGGCAGATGCTTAGCCAACTGGGTCACCCAGGTGCCCCAGGAAATACTAAGAATTTAATAGAGGGAAAAAAAAGTATCAGGATTAGGACCTCCCTACATTACCTTGGGTGCCAGCATCAAAATACAGATTGATGACCAGGGGTCCTGCCTTGAAAAAACCAGAAGGCATTTGATGATTCTTTTCATTTGTGATCTAAATATAGTTACATAACAGTGTAATTAAAAATGAATTTTTATCTAGAGTTAAATAAAAATCAGTAGAATTAGTTCAGTGTGTTCAATAGGATGTTTGGTAAGAACCAACCAGAAGTTACAGGATGAGTTAGGGTGACATCTTAGTCATGTGTGGTCATTTGGAAGCTTTGGCTCTTTAACTTTTGAATATTCTCCAAAGGGAAACAGTGAAGGAGATTGTGTTAGTTTCCTGGGGCTGCCAAAACAAAGTACCACAAATCAGGTTGGCTTAAAGAACAGAAATGTATTGTCTCATAGTTGTGGAGTCTAGAAGTCCAAAATCAAGCTGCCAGAAGGGCTGCCCTTTGAGGACTGAGGAGAACAATCTATTCCATGCCTCCCTGCTAGCTTTTGTCTTACATATTTCTTGACTTATAGGTGAGGCATTCTCTGTGCTTTCACACTGTCTTCCTTCTATAATTGTGTCAAAACTTCCCCCTTTTTTGTGAATGCTAACCACACTGGATTAGAACCTTCCCTAATGAACTCATCTTAATTTGGTCATTGACAAAAACCCTATTTCCAAATAAGGTCATATTCAGAAATACTAGGGGTTAAGACTTAAAATATTTTGGGGGGGTGCATAATTCAACCTGTAACAGGGATTAAACTATTTCCAAAAACACTAAGGATCTATTCATCTAGAAGTAAGTTTCCTAGAAAATTATTTTCCACCATGCAATATCACCTGCCCTTGACTGAGTAATATATAGATAGATGAGTGATTCTCCACCGGCCGAGCAATGGGAAGAGTAGATAAAGATTAAGGAAGACATGGTGGGGAGTAATGACTAAATATCATGGAAGAAAGATATACCACAGATGAGTATCAGAATCAAAACGAAGAGCCCAATGAAGGGCTTGGACGGACAACCCTGAGAAGACCTAAGCTGAGATACAGAGTCATACATTCAACTGACTGAGCCACCCATGTGCCTGAAAAAAATAATGATTTCTAATATTAAAGGCAAAAATTAAACCTCAACAAAGTATTGTTGGCTGGTGGAAATAAATGAAAGATATTTCTAGTCTCTTCTTGTCCATGTTACTCCTCTAGGATCAATGTATGGCTTGGGAGTGGGAATTTTGGAGGGTTGCACACCATTAATCTCCTGTCACTGTTCCCTAGAAACAGTAGCCTCTCTGTCTTTATTTCAGTCCTCTGGTGGTCTACCAGTTCTCATGGCACCCCTGGACACCCTCACAGAAGCCCTGTGACATGCTGGAAATATCCACATCTGAGGTGTCTTGTGGAGTGGGAGTTGGTGATGTATAATCTGAAAGCCAATCCAGCCTACTACTTGATTTTATAAATAAAGTCTTACTGAAACACAGACACAGCCATCCATTTATGTATTATCTATGGCAGTTTTTGTGCTATTACTGCAGAGTTGTATCATGTAGTCCACAAAGCCTAAAATATTACCCGAGTTTTAACAAGATAAGTTTGCTAATCCACGCTCTATATGTTTGCAATCTTTAGTTGTATACCCAAGGAGGTTATGCTACTACACTACTACTACTACACACACACACACACACACACACACCCCATACATTCACAGCCATGTTCCTGGACTTCTCAGTAACATGTAGATACTTCTGTGATACTCCTCCTTCAATTTCTTCTCCCAAAAAAGGACAATAAAACACGAAGTATAATTCTTCACTTTACTTTGGTCTTACTTTTCCTATAACTCAAGAGTGTAAGAAGGAGTAGATCTTCTTCTTTATATCCTGTTCTTTTATTTGTTCCAGACACATTAAAAAACAAAAACAAAACAAAACAATAACTTCTATACTCTAGTAATGCATGTCTGGGTCCTGTAAATAAGGGCCAAAGGAAATGGAAAATGCTTTTCTTTTTTGAGATTGTCTGGATATCACTATTACAGCCTTGTACTCACAACAGCCAGCCTTAAGATTCAAAGCACATCAATGACCTTATGGGTTCCAGGAAGGAGCCATTCTCTCTCATTCCCTAAAGCAATAAGCTTCACCTCTCAGCCTTAGGAATGGAATGCTAAAAGGGAATATGATTTAAGCTGACAAATACATTGGTTTAATATCACAAAAGTATTATCACAGTTGCATTAATGTGAATCATCATGCGCATGATGTATAGGAAAATAGAAATTGCAGCATCCTCATACAGCCTTTAGGGTTTTTTTTTTAGGGGGGGGGTCAGGCAAATGTTTTGTCAACCAGCCCTCCCCTCCACATATATCTCAATAAAAATGAGACTGTTCCTGTTGCTCTAAAATTCAATGGAGGTAAATAGGTCACTGTGTCATATTTATAACATAAATCTTCAGCAAGATAACAAATTTGCATAAACCCTCCTTAAAAGTTGGGAGGCCAGCCAACCTACTAAGTGGGATAAAATATTTGCAAAACATATATCTAATAAGGAGTTAATATCCAAAATATTATATGAAGAACTCAAACAACTCAATGGCAAATAAGAATAATAGTAACCAATTTTAAAAAATAGAGATTTTTCTAAAGAAGATATACAGCAGGTATGTAAAAAGATGATCAATATCCCTAATCAGAGCACTACAAATCAAAACCACAATAAAATATCACTTCACACCTGTTAGAATGGCTGTTATAAAAAAGACAAGAAATAACAAGTATTGGCAAAGATGTAGAGAAAAGGAATCACTGTGTACTGTTGGTGGAAATGTAAATTGGTGCAGCCACTATGAAAATAGTAGTAATATACATATATATTATTCAGCCATTAAAAAAAGGAAGTCTTTCTATCTGTGACAACATGGACAGACCTTAAAGGCATTAGGCTCAATGAAATGTCAGACCAAGAAAGTTAAATGCTATGATTCCATTTATATGTATAATCTAACACTAATAAACAAAACAACCAAAATTAGTTACAGAGAGCTTGAGGTGGGGGGGAGGGGAGTGGGCAAAATGGGTGATGGGGTCAAAACGTACAAACTTCCAGTTATAAAATATATAAGTCCTGGGGGTGTAATGTTCAGCATAGTGACTACAGCTAGTAATACTCTATTATATATTTGAAAGTTGCTAAGAGGATAAATCTTAAAAGTTCTCAACACAAGAAAAAAATCAAAACTATGTGTGTACAATAGACATTAACTGTACTTAATGTGCTGATCATTTCACAATATATATAAATGTTGAATCACTACACCTAAAACCAATGTTATATGTCAATTATATCTCAATTTTATTTTATTTTTTTAAGATTTTATTTATTTTAGGGGGGAGGAGGGGGAAGGGTAAAAGGAAAGGGAGCAAGAAATCCAGGCAGACTCGGGACTGAGCACAGAAACCCACACAGGGCTCGTTCCCACAATCCCAAGATCAGACCCCAGCTGAAATGAAGAGTCAGATGCTTAACTGACTCTCCAACCAGGTGCCCCTACATCTCAATTTTAAAAAAGAAAAAACTTTGGGGGCTGGAGGAGATATAAATATGTGTTTATATGTTTATATTTGTATATAATACCACACAAAATAATGATAGCTCCTACTTACTGGCTGCCAGGAATGTCATTAGATTCTCTACATCCATGTATCATTTCATTTGTGTCTCTTCATGTTACGAAGAAGATATTATTAACTCTGCTTAACAAATAAGGAGAACTGAAGCCAACTCACCTTATCAAGTTGCCCATAGTCACAGCATAAATGAGAAATAGAGCCAGGATTGAGCCCAAATCTACTGAATGCTAAAGTATAATCCAAGGAAATGCTTTCCACATTGAGCCCTTACAATCTAGTGACACTTTGATAAGATGTGATGAAATTAACCTTTTAGGCAAAGGGACTCAGAAAGGGTCAATTGATGAGGGAGAGTGACGGGAAGGCACTTCTGAGTGAAGCATAGATGGGGAGCAGCTGGCTCAACATTTTTAGGGAAATATAGGGGCACTACGTATCTAAGCACAAGGGAGTATCTTCATGGGAAATTGAATACCTCAGAGTGGGTCTGGTCCCAAGAATTTCTTCTCCTATTACTTTTTCAACTTATCCATCTCATGCACAACAATTTGCAAAGCTTATTAGGCAATAGTGACTAATACAGATCAATGATCCTCTTCAGCAACTGGAACTCCACTCTTAACCACTAGCTAACCTTCTACTATGCATCCAAATAGACCAGTGGTGTACTGGTTAATGTTTATCAAGCAAGTCTCCGCTGAAAGACAAAAACAAAATAAAAACAAAGAGAAAAGCATGATTTGTAGTATTTGCCATTTTCCACATTATAAATATTTTCCATTGTGACCAGTATTCACTACCAACATGGCAACACTCAATTCAGAGTTAGGGAAAAAATACCCATGGTTGGCCTCTGGGAGATGGCATGAGCTAGCTCCAGCATACCACTGACCCAAACGGTGTCCTTCTACCTCCACAGAATTTTCTTCCCAACCACTTTATCCCACATTTTCTTCTTTTTCAAAATACCTACGGCTTTAAAGTCAATGGCACATTGCTTGAAAGTCTTTCTTTTATGGCCATATTATATTCCATGTTGTATTACAGTAATCTCTGGCTACATCCAGCCTTAGGAAAAGGAACAGCTGATTTATCTTTCCATTCCAAGTGTCACTTTACAGATAGTTTTGTCTATTTGTGCCTGGTATGATGAATGGTTAGTTTTCTTTTAGAGATAGTTCTCAAACTTCTTAAGGACAGAGAAAATATCTAATATTTCTTATTTATTTCTCAGAGAATACCTAGGAATGTGCTGGTGGTTAATAAATACTTGTTGACTGATCTTTCTAGGTCGTGTTCAGACCTTTGAAACTACTACAAAGTTACGAACTGCAGCTACTGCACATGTGTTTTGGGAACTTGCAAAGCTTGCAAATAATACAGAGTTTTGTTTTGTTTTGTTATTTCCTTCCGCCTTCATAAAGAAAACCTCAGGCTTTAAAGCTGAGGTCCTGAACAACTCACTCTGAACCAAATATATCCAGTGCGCTCTCTACCTCTACTCTAAAGTCTGCTCACTGCTTAGTTCCAAACATCTCTAGGAAGTCTGTTCCACAGAGCATCTATGAGAAAGGAAGAATTTGCCAATTCAGGTTGGATCCTCCTTGTTGTAGAAATTAAAATCTAGGATCATAGTTCAAAAATTTAATAGCAGTTTTGTTTTTTTTCCTTAAGAGAAGATAGTTTCCAGGTGATCAGGGATCTTTTCTGGTTTGTTAACCCTTAAATCTCTAGAACCTAGAACATTGTAGATGTTCAATGAATATAAGTGAAAGGCAGTACAGCCATAAAAGTGAAAAAAAGAGAAAAGTGAAATGAAACAAAATGAAATATTGGGCAGAAACTCCAGTATAAAGAATATATAAATGATATTCAGGTATGAATTTATTTTATAAGTTTGAATTCATAATATTCACTCAGGAAGACAATCGATAAGAAAACAAGGTTACTAGACTGTACATGAAACTTTGAAACGAGGCACCACAATTGATGGTTGTAATCTAATTTCAGCATGAGTATCCAATTTATTTCTGCATTTGTTTTGGTTGCAGAGGCTAGAGAAAATTCTGATTTACACAGATGATGAGTAAATTATTTTAACATCTTTCTTTGTAACCTCAGAAGTCTTCAATTAAACACATCCAGAATCTTGAAAGAGGAGTAGTACAAAATCTGTGTTTGCAATACGAATGATTAGTAGTATCTCAGAATTACATTTGATGGTTTTTTCACCAAGTTTAAAATTTTATATATATATACATATACATATATATGTGTGTGTGTGTATATATATATGCGTCTGTGTGTATACATTATATACATCTCTTGAAATATTATGAGACATTCAGTAATGTCACTGAAGAATATTATACATTTCAATGCCCATCTCAATCACATATTTACTCAGTTTTATAAGAATCAAATTTGCTTTGTTTTTATATTGAATCCAACTTTTAAATTTCAATTTTATTGCTAATTTTATAAGTAGTTGTAAATGAGATTAACATGGCATGCTAGCATTGTCATACTGAGTTTCTTCAGCTTATTAAAAATGTCAACAAGAGACACAAGCAGGCAAAACCATGTTTTAAGAGAGGCTCTGTTAACGGTGCTATTACCAGGAAGGGGAAAAAAAAAAATTTCTTGTCTCTTTTGAAAGATTTGCATCAGCACTTGGCCTTGGGAGAAGTAACTTCAATTGAAAAGAGAATTTTGGAACTCATTTTATGCGTGCGCGCGCGCGCGCGCGCACACACACACACACACACACACACACTGCTAAAAATTCTGCATTACAAAGAATACACCTTCAAAATTTGGCAATTTCTATCAAAAAAATAAAAGATTGTTTGAAAGATGCTTATTAACCCACTTCATAGCAAATGATTGTCTACTCGATATACCACAATTATTTGAACTCATTTTGGCAACTGCTCCTGTATTACAAATCCTATAGTTTTTCTAGCCATTACTTTCTCAATGCTAATTGCATACCAATCCATTTTTGACAACTGCCTTGATGGAATTTTTTTTTAAATTAAAATTAACTTAAACACTTTCCCTGTTGTATGTGCTTCAAGGATTTTATTCAGTAATGTATATCCTTTGTGTTTATTTGTTTGGTCCTATCTTATCAACAAATTGGTGTAATGCATAGTACTCACACCTTGAAACAGGTGAATTAAAATGGTTTCACATATTTCACTTTTTGAAATAAACAATTCTTTATGAGCAGTTTCTTGGTATCTTTTTCACACAGTATTTTAAAGGAATGGCAATAAGTGTGTAACTCATTGCTTGCTCATTTACCATGACTGTAGCAAAATCAATAGCATAGGGTTGAATGAGTATTTTCCTGATATCTTGTGCTTTTCCCCTTACTTACATGATAACTTCAAATGGTGCTGTAAATACTTTTTTTACTGACAGATTTACATTTTTAAGTGTACTTTTTCAATAACATTAACTGGTGGTTCAAACTGTACTAAAAGATGCTGGGAGACTTATTTTTTATAGTCAATCTTTCATTTCAGAACTTAAGAACACGTCAGAATTCACAGAACAAAGAACTTTGCAAATTTTAATTTCACGAACACAATGAAGACTTTGTGTAGAGGACACTGTATTGGGGGCTGGTGTAACTTAACTTGTGTCATCTGATCCTTATAATTTTCATAGTATTAGCCAGGAAACTCTATTTTCTTTGAAACTTCCTGTTTTTAATTAGTGATTGATTTCTAGTTTGAACAGCAATTATCCCACCTCAATTTTCACAGTTACACTTATGTGTATATTTAATTTAGGCAAGTAACATCTGACACTTCATTTGGAAAGTAGGGCCATGACGCAGTGTGTAGAGTTCACCTGTTATTGCACAATTGTCTAATAAGCCATGATAAGAGCATGAGCGAGCAGATGTGCCTGAGCTCTGCTAGGCATTTACTGGAGCACAGTACACATGTGCTGAACTAGTGAGCTCATTTGTATCATTTGACATGAGTAGACATGTACAGGCTTGAATTCAAGGAAAGACCAGAGAAAAGCTCCCTCCTTCCTACTAAAGTACAGACTTGTAGGAAGGACAAATATACACATAAATAAGCAAAAGGAACCATAGCTTAAAATCTGCATGAAAACAAGATAAACCCTGTGTACCTGGCATGCTCCACAGTCTCTAAAGTGCTAAAAATTGGCAGATACATTGTAGAGTCTGTTGTTTTAGCTTTAAGTTTTCACTTTGGTTTTGATTACACCTTTTAAAATAATGAAATATAATTTTTAGTTGAATTAAACTTGAAACTCTATAGAAGCATCTTGTAGAAACCTGAGGTTTCCCAGAAAGCAGTTTTGATTTTTGTTTTTTTTTTAAGATTTTGTTTATTTATTTGACACAGAGAGAGACAGCAAGAGAGGGAACATAAGCAGGGGGAGTAGGAGAGGGAGAAGCAGACTCCCCATTGAGAAAGGAGCCCGATGTGGGGCTGGATCCCAGGATCCTGGGATCATGACCTGAGCCCAAGGCAGACACTTAACGACTGAGCCACCCAGGAGCCCCCAAAAGCATTTCAAAAGGACACCTACATCCCCAAAACACCTAGCCCAACATAAGGCATAGTCAAACTATTTGGCTTGTCACTTCCCAAGTAAAATGACCTGCTGAGAACAGGCATAAGGAAAATGGAAGGTCATGCAAAGGAAGAAGGAAGGAAGAGAAGGAAAGGTATGGAGGGGATAGGGGAGAAGGAGAAGCGAGGCAAGAGATGGAATGGGGGAGGGTGGGAGACAGGAAAAAAGGGATGGAAGGGAAGGAGGAAGGAGAGAAAGAAGAAAAAGAATGGGTCTTGAGCTAGTGTTGTGTGACTGGTCATGTTCACATTCTCTTAAGCCTCTACCTCCACTGCTTCCCTTTCTTACCTAAGAGAAGTCTCCCTCTCTTACCATCCACCTCCCACTAGTCCTGCTCTCCGTCAAACTCTCCACACCCTGAGCTCTTCTTGTAGAAGCAAACCTCATTTTACTGTGCTTCACTTTATTATTCTGTTTCTTTTGTGCTTTGCTGATACTGCGTTTTTTGCAAATGGAAGGTTTGTGGCAATCCTGCATCTAGCAAGTCTATCAGCAACGTTTTCCCAACAGATATGCTCGCTTTGTGTCTCTGGGTCACACTTTAGTAATTCTCACACCATTTCAAGCTTTTTCATTATTATTATATTTGCTATGTGTATCTGTGATCAGTGATCTTTGATATTACTATTGTAATTGTTTTGGGGCACCACAACTGTGCCATATAAGACAGGAAACTTAATTGATAAATATTGTGTGTGCTATGACTATTCCACTGACCAGTTGTTTCCCTATTTTTCTCCCTCTCCTCGGGCCTTCTACTTCCTGAGACAAAACAATATTGAAATTAGGCAAATTAATAACTCAACAATGGCCTCTAAGTGTTTAAGTGAAAGGAGGAGTCACATGTTTCTTACTTTAAATCAGAAGCTAGAAATGATTAAGCTGAATGAGGAAAGCATGTCTAAAGCCAAAGCAGGCCGAAAGCTAGGCCTCTTGCATCAACTAGCCAAGTTATAAATGCAAAAGAAAAGTTCTTGAAGGAAATTAAAAGTGCTACTCCAGTGAACACATGAATGATAAAGCAAAACAGTCTCATTGCTGATATGAAGAAAGTTCTAGTGGTCTGGATAGATCAAACCAGCCACAGCATCCCCTTAAGCCAAAGCCTAATCCAGAGCAAGGCCCAAACCATCTAACCCCCTTCAATTCTATGAGAGCTGAGAGAGGTGAGGAAGCTACAGGAGAAAAGTTGGAAGCTAGCACAGGTTGACTCATGGGGTTTAAGGCTTTATGGGGTTTATGGAGAAGGCTTCTCCATAACATAAAAGTGCAAAGTGAAGCAGCAAGTGCTGATGGAGAAGCTGCAGCAAGCTATCCAGAAGATTTACCTAAGATAATTAAGGAAGGTAGCAACACTAAACAACAGATTTTCAATGTAGACTAAAAAGCCTTATACTGGAAGACAACGGACTTTTCATACCTAGAGAGGAGAAGTCAATGCTGGCTTCAAAGCTTCATAGGACAACTTGACTCTCCTCTTAGGGCAATGCAGCTGATGACTTGAAGTTGAAGCCAATGCTCATGTACCATTCTGAAAATCCTAGAACTCTTAAGAACTATGCTAAATCTACTCTGCCAGTGATCTAAAAATGGAGCAACAAAGCCTGGATGACAGTACATCTGTTTATAACATGTTTTACTAAATATTTTAAGCCTACTGTTGAGAACTACTGCTCAGAAGAAAAGATTCCTTTCAAAATATTACTGCTCATTGACAATGAACCTAGAGCTCTGGTAGAGATGTACCACAAGATCCATGTTGTTTTCATCTCTGCTAACACAACCTCCATTCAGCAGCCCAGGAATCAAGGATTCATTTCGACTTTTAAGTCTTATTATTTAAGAAATACATTTCTTAAGGCTATAGCTGCCATAGATAGTGATTCTTCTGCTGGATCTGGGCAAAGTCAACCCTTCTGGAAAGGATTCGCCATTCTAGATGCCGTTAAGAACATCTGGGATTCACAAGAAGTGGTCAAAATATCAACATTAATAGGAAGTGAAGAAGTTGATTCTAACCCTCATGGATGACTTGGAAGGGTCCAACACTTCAATGGCGGCAGTAACTGCAGAGGTGTTAGAAGCAGCAAAGGAACTAGAATTAGGAGTGGAGCCTGAAGATGTGACTGAACAGTGGCATTCTCATGATCAAACATTCATGGGTGAGGAGTTGCTTCTTAGGAATGAGCAAAGAAAATGGTTTTTGAGATGAATCTACTCCTAGCGAAGATGCTGCAAAGACTGTTGAAATGACAACAGAGGATTTAGAATATCATATAAACTTAGTTAATAAAGCAGCAGGAGGTTTTGAGAAGATTAACACCAATTCAGAAAGAAGTTCTGCTGTGGGTAAATGTTATCAAACAGCATCACATGCTGGAGAAAAAAAAAATGTTGGTGAAAGGAATAATCAATTGACATGAAAAATGTCATTGTTGCCTTATCTTAAAAAATTGTCACAGCCACCCCAAACTTCAGCAACCACCATCCTCATCAGTCAGTAGCCATCAACACTGAAGCAAACACCCTCACAAAAAGATCATGACTCCCTAAAGCCTTCGATGATGATTAGCATTTTTAAGTAATAAAGTACTGTTTAGTTGGTATGTACATTGTTGTTTTAGACATAATGCTACTGAACTCTTAATAAACTACAGTATAATGTAAACATAACTTTTATATGCACTAGGAAACAAAAAAAAACTCATTTGACTCACTTGATTGCAATATTCACTTTATTGCAGTAATCTGGAACTAAATCTGCAAAATCTTGGAGGTATGCCTATAATTTTCCTTCCCACAACTCTAAGTCATTTCATGAGGTGTGGTGTGTGTCTACCCCCAGAAGACACAACAGAAGAAGGCAGGAGGTGTTATGTTCTTTGCTGGACTGGTAGGGGACTAACAATTTTTATGAAGTTGCAATTAACCATGCCAATAACAAAGATGACTTTTTTATTTCATTAATCTGTGACTACAGGAAACATTCATTAAACAAATGCTTCTTGAGCACCTATTGTATGGGAATGAGTGTTAAAAAAGATTGTAATGACCATTTATCAACCACTTATTAAGTGCCAGGCACTGGGTTAAGTGCATTCCATACATAATCTTTTCATTTTTCACAACACTATGAAACAGGAAATATAATCCTCTTTTCTCATATGGGAAATTTTTGGCTTAAAAACATCAATAGCCTAAAGTCGAACAGTTGGTAACGGGATAGGGAGAGAATTCAAACTATATCTATGTGATACAAAATCTGTGTTAATAACTCAAACTCCATAACTCTTCCTTCAAACTTGCATAATCTTTAGCTCACTGTATCTCCGACCAATTAATTGCTCAGGAGTTAAATTTTCCATCTGATGTAGTCCATTGTTGCAGGTTACAATTTATTTTAACAGATATTTTTTCTGTATCATCATTTTAACTTTACACTTAACCTACCCAATGCAGTAGAAAGGACATAGAGACGTAATTTTTTTAAAATACTGACCGATTTCAAAGTGTATTCTTAAAACCCAGGATTTTAAAATCCTGCAATTGTAACAATGGTCTGAAATCAATAGGAAACTTTCATCTGCATCTATGCTTCACCAGAAAAAAAATCCTGAACGTTTTTCAACTTTTAGTATTCAAGTAAAACTTCTGCCAAGAATTACTGGGAAAGCAAAGGAACTGCAGCTTAGCTAGATGTCTATCTCTCAGTGGGGAATGCACACATGTGCAGAGGAATGGAGCTGTCTGAATGTGCATGCACACATTCACACACACGTACACACACTCTGCACTTGGCTTCTCATCCCCTCACTCTGCTTTCTCTGCTGAAAGATCCTCTGCCTCCTGCTTTTTAATCCAGAGAAAGCTTTCTAAATGACCTCCTCACAGTACAACACAGTACAACACTGCCAAAGTTAACCAATAGATTCTAATACTCCCCAGCAGTCAGTGACACTGAGTCTCCTTTTCCTTCTCAGACATCCTCTACACGATCATTTGTAAGCATTTTCCACAGTACTCCCTATTAGGTAGAGATTGAGCTCCTGAAATTGATCAGCAGATAGTCAATTCTTAGAGCTGTGGTTATTAACTGTGTCTCTCCTTTGTTCAAGTCATAGCTGGATAATATTTTCAAAGTGGGAAAGATTTTGCCCAACCCCCTTATTTCACAGATGAAGAAACTATGGCTCATTAAAGCCTAGAGAGGTAAAGTGCTAGGAATAGTCAAGCCTGCACAGTGAAGCTGCTGGAGTTGGAATCCTGTACTGCAGGCAGAGCTGATATATTCAGCAGTCCACTCCTGCACACACAGTGTAGTGCCTGTGGCATACCACCCACAAAGACAGAAATGCCATCTCAACTATTACTACATAGGTCTATAGCCTGACTCTTAAGCATTAGCTCTTTTATCAGACAACCAACTGGCAGCTACTTGAGCAAATGAATTCTGTGTCTCATTTTGTAAAATGATTTTATCCTTCCTTTATTATTCTATGATGGATATTCTTTCACATTCATATTACTCTGGCGTGATACACTCATGCTGGTTTATGGGAAAAAAAAAACCCTACTTTAGAGTAGACTATTATTATACAATCTTGATATAACCAGTGTCACTTCATATAATGAATGAGTTAATAAAGTACACAAAATGATTGCTTCTCTTCCCCATTTTCTGTATATCATAGTTGAGGCTGCTACAAATACATGTGATACAATAATTATTATTGTATTCTATTGTCAAAATATATTGAAGGCTTAACAACTACTGATGAGCAAATCTCAATGGGGTTAGAGTTGCAAACTCTTTAGACAAAACAACAACAACAACAATAACAAAAAACACTCAGTAAAGTAGACTTCTCATAAAATCCTTAGGGTTCCTTAGTCTCCACTGAGAGAAAAATTCTGTAATAACATTTTTCTTTCTATTTCTGGCATATACGATTAAAATCATTGCCAAGACTGAGTTATTAGCTTAAATTCTATTCTCTCCAAACCCTCACTGTTAAAACTTGTGCTTCAATCAACAATCCTAACGCTGCTTTGCATCTTTAATCTTTCCAGAGAATACTATTTATTTTTATATACAGTATTTTTCTGACGTATACCCTAGGTTTTAGGACTCATGTTTCACACCTGTAACAAAATTTTTCCTTCCATCTTTTAGTATTGTCATTCTTAATCCCAGTGAAGGATGATTTATGTAATTTTTCACAGACGATTAATCCACATTCAAGTAGAAACAACATTTTCTTAACTAATTAGCATATACACAGCAGGAATGGGAAATCACCTTCTTAAAAGTTGAATCCAGGTATGCCTGGATTTACTTTATCTAGTTCTTGGGTCAAATATCAAACAGCAATGTTGCCATGTATGCCTAATGTTGTAAAAATGCAACATCACAATACATTGTTAATAACAAAATCAGGGGGTGCCTGTGTGGCTCAGTGGGTTAAGCCTCTGACTTCACCTCAGGTCATGATCTCAGGGTCTTGGGATCAAGCCCCGCATCGGGCTCTCTGCTCAGCAGGGAGCCTGTTTCTCCCTCTCTCTCTCTCTGCCTCCCTCTCTGCCTACTTGTGATCTCTGTCTGTCAAATAAATAAATAAAATATTTTTTTAAAAAATCAGAAAATATCATAAACTGGATATGTTACCCAACTACTTTCTCTCATCTTTAGTATTCTTTCTAGGTCCTTCTCTTTAGCCTCTTTTCTGTGTTCCTTACCATTCCTTAACAAATATTTATGGTCCAGATACTATGGCAGGCACTAGAAATACAAAGGTAAAGAAGTTAAAGCACACCTTCCACTTCTGTCATTTTTCAATATGCCATTCCTCAATGTCATTTCCCTCTCTCTCTCTCTCTCTCACACACACACACACACATACACACATATACACAGAGTCTCATAAACACACAAACACACACACATAATTCTCTCAAACTCAGCTCGGGTCTGTTTCTCTCTGAAAAAGTAACTGCCATAATTGTTCCAAGGGAACGCAGCCACACACCCTGGGAATTCAGCACATTCCCTGCTGACTAAATCTGAAGAGATACTTTGTGGTCTGGCTGTAACTCCTGGTTAAGACCCTGCATAAGAAGTCCCCCTGAAGCACAAAGGACTTCAATTCTTGCCTTGCCAAGCCATCTAGATAAATTCACCCTCCAGCACTACTTTGAGCACCCCTCAAAGGAATGGCATAGAAAACTATGTGCTGTTCTACTCTACCCTCCATGGGAGGGAAATTTTGAGGTAGCCAAGCCCTATCTTTGCCTACACAAACAAAATTCTGACTATTCTATTGTTCTCACATGCCTGTATTTCTTTCCAGATTTCCAAACAAGACCTTTCTACTTCAGATTTTTCTCTCAATCCTGCTAAGGTTTCTCCCTTGCTATTGTCTTCCCATCCCCACCTCTGAAGTCCTGGATCCCTGAAGGACCTAGGCATGTTCCATCTCCAGTCTCATTCCCACAAAATCTCTCCCTTGCTCAAGGCTCTCTCAGCCTTAGGAACTCTCCATTCTCATAGGCAGTGAAAACTCCTTTTACACCATTATCTTGAGTTGTAGACATCTAAAGCTTAAAATAAATCCTATGCTCAGACTTGCTCCAATCTGGACTCATTACTCCCTAGGCCTCCTGTTCAGCTGGGCTTTCACTTCATGATTCTCCTGTATTGCATTTTCTTGTTTTCTAAATCCTATGATATTTTTTCTTTTAATTTTTCTATCACTGTGCTGAAACAGCTTTTAGTATATTTCTTAGAGAATTTGTTTCTGAGAATTTGCAGGTTTGAAAATGTCTTTATTCCAACTCTCATACCTGATTGTTAGTTTATTTCTTTTTATATAGGATGAAAGTTCTTTCCCTTCTATACATGAAATGAATCACTCCATTATTTTCTAGCTTAAAGTGCTGCTAATGAGTAACCAAGTAATATTCTCCTTTACCCTTCACATTACTTGTCATTGTTGTTTCTCTGTGTGAGTTTCTAAGTTCTTTTCTTTATCTCTGGGTGTGGTAGAGGCTGTAGTTGCTCCTTAATTAACTTCAGTCTCTGCTCTTCCTTCAGTAGTTTGAGCTCTAAGATTTAACCAGGCACAGGGCAGCCCAAACTAAGGACTGTCATTCCCAGCTTCCCTTGTGGGCGGGATGACCATGTGACCAACTCTGGGCCAACCAGATATGAGCAGAAATTATATATAGCTTCTAGAGTGGGCCCTGAAAAAAAGACGGGCAAATGGCCTCACTTTCCCTTTTGTCTTCTTCCTGCTAGCTATAAACAGACGTGACAGTGAGAGCTAAAGCAGCCATCAAACCAAGAGAGGAAACCACATTTTAAGGATGGCAAGAGCAAAAGATGAAAGCAGCTTGGGTTCGCAATACCATGAAGCAGCTTGTGTTTTGACTAAGATTTGAGTGACAAATTTCCATCTTATTTCAGTCACTATTGTTTTAGCCTTTGCAGCAAAAGAAACACTGTAAGATAAGTAATATCTTTTTCCTCATAAATTCATTCATGGTCATTGTTATGAGCACGTGGTAGTCTCTTTGAGCATGGAGACCTTTCTTTAACAATAGTGAAATCTACCTTTGTATAATTTCTTTGATAATTTCCTCCCCTCTATTTTTTGTTTCTCTCTGGAACTAGTTGTTGGATCTTTAAAATTGGTCTTATAATGTTCTTAGTTATTCCGCCCCCCCCCCATTTTCCATCTATCTTTTTATTCTAATTACAGGGAGATAGACTCAACTGTCTACTGAATTTTTATTTTGAATATTATACATCTAAAGCCTCTTTCTTTTTATTGCTTCTTTATTTTTAGAATCCTATTTTGCTTCATAGATACAGTATCTTTGGTTCTTGTTCTAAGAATACTATGACAGAGCCTTTTTTCAAGTATTTTCTGCTTCCTTTATGGCTCTGCTTCCTAAGAGTTCCATTTTACAGATTATTTTGTTTTTTTCTCTTTCATGGCAGAGACTTTCCTCCATTGACTGTCGACCTTCCCTGTCCATTTTTATATGTTTAAGAGTCAGATATTTAAAACACTCATGAGAAGTTCTATGTGTTAGAGTAGGTCTTGTTAAATGTTGAACCTTGAGTGACAAGCTACATTTTTTTGTGGAAGATCCCACCAATGTCAAGATCTAAAGATTATTATTTATTCTTTTAGAGCTATTCTGCTTTTTCAGAGAAAAGTTCTCCAGGCTTTTACCTGGGTATAGGAGTGGAAGGGGGTTGTCCTTCTGGCTCTCTGCATTCTAACAGATGAGAGAATGAGAGAGAGAATAAGAAAGGGAGAGAGAGTGCAAGTGCAGGAAAGCAGAGTCCCAAGCTGGCTACCCAACAGTTTAATATGCACATGTCAATCTTTCATCCTATTTTCATCACTTAAACTGACCCTACCCCCAACTAGGTCTGCAGTACCTAAAATCAGACATGCTAGTCCAATTTCAAAAGAAGTTGAACCTCTAGTCATGAGTGAAAGTTACAGATTAGCCTGGAGATGTGGGGTGGGGTAGGGGACAGGGGTGTAGAGAGTAAGAATCAGGGTTATTGAGGGGATCATGTTGGGAAGGTGACCCAGGGAGCCTACCTGTTCCATATGCAGAACCTGTATGCTCATTGCCATGCCTCTTTCATGTCTTCTGAGGTGGCCGGTGCCTCCTTTCTGGAGTTCTGCAGAGGAAATTTAATCCCTTTTCTGCAGTATCCTCTGTTGCACCTTGGCCTAAATCAGATTCAGTCCTCAATCCTCTCTCTCCCCAAATTCATTGTCTACTATTGCCTTCTCTTCTGGTATTTTTCTCATGTGTATGTGTGCTTTATTTTTTCTTTTTTAATAATTCCTTTACTGGTGCTAGGCTTTTGAGTGAGAACTTAGAGAAATGTGTATTTAATCATCCAGATGACGTGGCACACATTTAAGCTATCTTGGAGCATAACATGTTGCATCTATGATATCTTGGTGTGTTTCAAATGGCAAATTCCCCAGATTATTGTGATAATTGCTTCCTAGCATCAAATACAGTCCTTTACCTAGTCTCAATACATAATTTAAAAATATAAATAGGTGATTCAGGTTTTTTTTTTCTCATTTTAGCCAATTTTTCTAGAAAGTACATATATAGTATATATTCTAGTACATAAACAGCATAAATTCTATCTATAGAACAAGCTACAATTATTTACTTAAAAAGAAAACAGGCTTTTTTCCTCCGTGAAAACATTTTACATGCATGACTTTGTTTGCAAATTCACTTACAAGTGAAGATAATGTTGGCCAAAGAAGCACACTAAGACTGACCCCAGACAACTTATTTCCCTGGAAAACTTCCTGTTAAATTAGCCCTGTTCCTCCAGGTCAGGCCCTTTGGGTAATGGGAGAAAGTCATTGGTAGCTACTGTTTCAAAGGGTCCCTAAGATATAAATAAGTCTACTGGAGCCTCCAGGACAAGGCATGCCTGGTCTTTCAGTTAAACTGTGGTCCTCAACCTCAAGTCACTACCCAGTCAAAGAAGCTGATAGAAAGGTGTCTGCGTCTCTGGAATGCCTGCTATAATGAAAATCTCGTATCATCTTTTGAAGGACAGACTCTGTCTTTGCTGAGTGTCATTACAGGAAATTTACATTCTCTGGTGAATAGAAATTAGTCCAAGGAAATGACATCTTAGGTTTAACAGTTACATCGTGTTGGAAAGCTATTGACATTTAATTTCTGTTAGTGTTCAAACCCTACAAACTTTGTATTATAAGCCACTGAAAACTTCTACCTCATTTAATCCATTGCCATAATTCAGAAAAAATCTGCCTTTGGGACTTTTCTGAGGTGTTCTGTTGTTTTTGTTTGTTTGGCTGGTTGGTTGGTTGGTTGGATTTCTTTGTTGTTGTTGTTGTTGTTTTTTATTCCTCTTACATGCTCTATGTTCCCTTTTGCTCACTCATTGGATATTATTTTACCTATCATTCTTCTTTCAATTATTCAATTATATTCATTTTAATTGTACATATCCTGAACACCATTCCAGGTCACACACTCAGCTGGTTTTCATCAGAATGTGAAGTTATGCTAATTTGCCTGTCCCTACCCTTTCTGTTCCAGAAATCATGACTTTCTCTGCTCCTCTCCTCTAACCTTCCTCTCTCAAATTGCCTTCTGACTCCCTTGGAGTTCAGTCAGCTTTTCATTCCAGTTGGAAAAATGTCAGGATTATTACTCAGATACTTGGTTGAAAACTTCACTCCTGAGAAAGATTTTTTCCCCCCTCTCAACACTGTGATGGGAAATATAACACTGAGACTGTCCAAGGCAGGAACAACATAGGAACTAGGCCCAGTGCCACAACCGTTATGTCACAACTTCTGATGAAGCTCAGCCTTCCACAATTCAGGCACTTTTGTAGCATAAACAGATTCCGGAGTCTACCCCAGACCTGAAAATCATTTATGGTCTACTTAGTTTGCCCTGATGAATGTCAATGCCCTAGTCTTCGATTCTTCCTTAAAATAGTTCTAGATGACAAAAACGCACCATTGCATGTCTGCAAACCCCAGGCATGTTAGATTCCAAATATGTACGTCAAATATGACAAGTTCTCCAGGTTGGCCAATGAAACTAATGAGATGAAAATAGCAGACAAAGGGATTAAGCACAAGGGGAGATAGGTTTTTTATTTTAGCTCATTAAAGTCCCATGACACTGTCCTGTTACCAAATTATGAGTAGGTTATCAGACATGGCAGGATGCATTTTAAAGCTCCCACACTCTAGATTCAGCTATGTCTGAATTTGTTTCCCAACTCTGCCTCTGAGGAATGTGTGACATCAAATGAGTTATTTAACCTCTCTAAATGGCCATCTCTTCATCTGCAAGTCCTAATAGTAATAGGTACTTGGAAGCTGATATTCAGAAGTCACTGAAAAAAATAAGCATTAATGACAAAATATGCAATGCAGATAGCCTGATGCAACATAAGTACCCAACAGGTACTTATGACATTAACATCATAAACATAGTATCATTGTCTCTCTTTGAGAGGTTGCCAAAAATCATCCTAAGTGTCATTGAAAATAAAACAAAACAAAATCACCAAGTCAGGCCTTATAAGAGAAAATACTGTATGCTGACACTGACCTATAACCTTACTTGTACCACTACAACCATTTTTATTCTTTAAAATGTTACATAATAATGGTGCGCATACTGAGCAGAAGCCAAATATGTTTGAAGATTTTTTTAAAAAGAAACACAGCAGCTTTTATAGGAGTTAGAGACTACTAATTCTGCCACCTGCCAGAATTAAATTTCTCACCCCCTCATGTTTAATCCTGGTTATGGTAAAGATACACAAATCAAAACTTGACAATATCTGAATTTCAGACATAAATGTTAATCAGTACATCCTCATTCCAGTTAGGGTCTTCAGTCTTCACTGACTATCCCATATTCTATTCAATGTGTCAACTTTTTAGTTAGGTGGTATTTCTGATGCTCTGGAGATGACAGGTAGATAGATAGATAGATAGATACATTGTATAATAAAGATTTCATATTATTAAACATATAATTCAAATACCAGTTTCAGAAAATTTAATGAGTCCAGCTAATCTGTTTTTTCAGCCTTCTTTAGGACTGAAGAAGTGGTTATTACTCATAATGTGTGTAAAAATATCCTGGCATGCTTGTTAAAAACATGTTTTCTGGCCTGACCCCAGAAATTTTGATTCGATATATGTGGGATAGGGCCAAGAAGGGGCATTTTAATAGATGTCCCAGGTGATCTTCATGGGAGTGTCTAAAAGCTCACTTGGAGAAACACAGGACTAAAGGCACAATTGATAATACTGTGCTTCCATTTCATATGAAATTCTCAATAGCATTACAAAAATCATTGTAGATTCCTTTAAATATCACATCTTCTCCCTACATACTCTTTTACAGCTGAAAAATTGTGCTCTTACACATACACAAATATGCCTACTTTTCCCCATTTTAATAGCAAGCTTGCTCAATCTTACTCCAATATTCCAGAAAACAGATATTAAGAAAATAAAACACACAAAAACACTGAAGCTAGAGACTAGACAAGTCAAGGTATGTTTTGTTTTGTTTTGTTTTGTCTTTTACGCAGGTATTTCTTTTTCTAAAGGATATACTCTGGATTTATTTGAATACTGAGTTCTCAGACACATAAGTGTGTATCACTTAATACTACTTGCTATAGAGTCTGTTGGGACAGACATAATTAAAGTTAGAGTGGCAAGGCCACAACCAATTAAATATCAATCAGAAATGAAAATAAAGGAGCTCTGAAATTAGAATGTAAATTCAATGTAAATATATTCATCCATTCTTTTTATTAGCTACTATTTATTAAGCACCCACTATATGCCAAGAGATCATGTTTCAATTTATTTTAAAAAGACCTCTATTGTATAAAGCAAAATATATTCACATGGGATAACAGAGTGACATTTACAGGCTCTTTGGGGTATATTTAAATGTATGTCTGATCTTCAAGAGCAGGTCTTTGAACACAAAAAAAGGGATGGTGCTGAATTAAAATAATCACAAAAATTATCACTAAAACCTTCACAAAGTCTGCCCATCAATTTTTCCCAACCTTCCACAATCTTATTTTTAACTTCCAAAGCATGTAGCCCATAGCGTTAGTTCATGTTACTTATTTTTAAGCTGACTAAATTCGGTTTTATAATAAATCTCTATAAAGGGACAGGCTACATGTCCTTGACATTCTTCAATATTCCTCAACAACACTCAAAAAACCAGGAGTCATCTTTAAAATGAAATTAATAGTATTTTTTAAAAAACACTGCTGAGATATCTGGGGAGGAAGAATTTTTGAAATTGTATTATTTAATGGCTGTCTGCACAGAGTATTACTACATGTGTAGCCCTGGACAAGACAAAGAACTGCTCTGAACAACAATGTCTTCACGTGTTAAACAGGACAAATAACATCTCATTGCAGGACTGGTGTGTAAGAATTCACAGAGGTAATGTATGTAAAATAGCAAGTATAGAGTCCGGCAAGAGTAAGTGATCAATAACTAGAAGTTGGGTGATGAGATAATGAGGCTGATGTTACTGCTGAATTGGTCTCTAATTGTTTCCTGTGTGTATATTTTATCTCTTCTACTAGACTGTAAATTATTTGAGAGCAGGAATGATGTCACTTTTTTTTTAATTTCCAGCAAATCTGGTATAGTATTAAGTAAATAATATCCACTGTATGGATATTCATGTAATTGAACTCACATCAATTGACAGGAGTGTAATTGTTTTTCTCTTACTAAAAGTGTGAGCCATATCTTACCTAAGAACACAACTTGAAGTGTCTCAAGTTTTGGAACAAATGTCTCCTGAAGAACGCTAAGCACTACAATCATAGTAATAATAACAAATTGCATTTTGGTGCTCTCTATGAGCCAAATGCTGTTCAAAGCACTTCGCATATATTAACTCATGTAATCCTTTCACCAATCCTACAAGGAAAGTACCATTATTATCCCTGTTCAATGAGTGACAAACTGGGAATGTGAGAGGTTAAATGAATTCCCAAGGTCACACAGCTAGCAGTGATGGAAGCAGGATATGGAAACCAGAGTGCTGGGCGCAAGTCTGCACCTAACTGCTATTCTGTACTTCAGCTATGCTAGATTAAGGGGGTGGGGGAAAGGCTAGGGGAGGAGAAAGATTTTTGGTCTTAAGTACAGGAAAAAACAGATTTAAATCTAAGAAGATGGATTGTTGACCCTTATGCTCATCATTTCCTTTTTAAATCTCAGGACAGTGAAATGATTGTGAGGGTGTTCACTTCCTTCCTGAGGAACAAGTTTGTGCAGAAAAGTACCTTAATTAATACTCATCATGCAGTTCAGGCAAAGAGACACATATATATCATTATGGAAGAAAGCATTTTGTTGCATTTGGAACCACCCGAAAATTAGTGATGCCAAATTTAACAGCAAGTTCCAAACTCAGTGAGCTTGGAGTTCCCTTGCCTCTAGCAACATACATGTTCTAGTCTGCTACAGAGTTTGGGGGTGAGAGCTCTTAGTTTATGATTGGTTGTTTTTGTTTTATCTTCTTTCCCTTCAGTTTTTATAGACACCGGAACAGAACTTCTCTCAAATATCAATATATTTCCAACTCCTGAAAATCTTCAAACGATTTGGAAAGAGAATATTAACTATTTAAGATCACTTAATAGTGATCTTAATACCAGTTTTATTAGGGCCCAGCAAACTTTTTCTATAAAGGGTCAGACGGTAAACAGTTTAGGCTCTGCTGGCGAGACAGTCTCTGTTAAAGCTACTCAAGTCTGCTTTTAAAGTGTGGAAGTGCGAAAGCTGCCACAGAAAATATATAAGTGAATAGGTGAGGCTGTGTTCCAATAAAACTTTATTTACAAAGGCAGCAGATGGGCTTTGAATCCCAAGCAATGGATCCCAGGCTATAAACCTAGGATCCCAAACCATAGCCTGGGATCCTAGGTTTAGAGTAGCCCACGATCTTACAAGTCTAATTGTTTTTGAATTATTGCAATTTGCCTGCCACTTTATCCCAACCTAAATTATCTTATTCAATTCTCCCAGGAACGCTTAAAGGTGGAAAAAAAGCGGGGGGGGGGGGGCTGGGCAGATCAAGTGGACAAAAATTAAACATGTAGTAACTTACGGAGAAATTACAAAGCAAAAAATAAATAAATAAATAAAAATCAAACCCAAATGATTTGTTTACAAGCTTTCATTCTGCATCTCACTCTGCCTGATACACAAGGCCAGAGCTCTTATGGAAACTTTAAAATAATACATTCAAATATTTTTCATTTAAATGGGTTGTAACCAGAGACAATTGGTTTCAAAAGCAGTAACTTTGAGAGAATGGAAGACTGAATTATTGACCAAAATACTTAGAATACGGAGCACTGAGCTGGCCTTTGACCAATCTTGTCATAAGAATAGAAAAGAAGGCTAGAGAATGCATGCCCGTCTGATACTTCAAAACAGTAAGGATATAATTAATAGCTAGACTGAGTATAAAGTCCTTATAAAAACTGTTCCATCAGTTTTATATTTAATCTGTGTTTTAGCATTATGAAATTAAATCCTAACTACTATGGTTATAAGATAACTCTCTTGGGACATTCTGACTTCTTAAGCTGCAACATTATATATTGCTAATCTCAAGGTTATGATGTATGTTTTACTTGTTTGTTGTAGGAAAGTATATTTATTCATTATGCAGTTGATAGATGATATTAAGTTTAATTTATTCATAGACTTTATACTATTTAATCATCTATGACTATGAAGAAAAATGCCTTCTTTCTCTTACATAGTTGTGCAAATAAAAATTATAATTGTAACAGAATCTTTTTAAAAATAATACAGAACCTTACCATTTTCTCATACTCTCCCTACTAATTTCTCTTATTCCAATACTTGTTGATCTATACTGAGAATATCCAGGGTTGGTCACCTTTGAAAGATCTGCTTTGGAATTCCGACTTGCAACTTTTTTTTTTTTTTTTTTTTTTTTTTAATGGTGGGTGGAATGCAACCATATCCTGAAAACTTTACCTAGATACCTGTCTGTGGAAAGGATAATATTCCCTAAGGGGTAGAGTTTTTTTAACTGGTCTTTTAACTAAAAACTTTGTAAAGGGAAATTTTGCAGTGTCATATCCAATCGTAATTAGAAACCATGGTTTGAGTTTTCTAGTTGGAACATCATACAACACTTTCAGAATAGTGAATTGACCACAGTTTTATTATTCTTAAAAAAAAAAAACTATTAGAAAATGTTCAATCAACTTGATGAAAAGGGAAATGCATAATAGGTCATTAAGCAGAAAAACGAATAAAAGGAAATGGGTTGTTTTTAATTAACACAGTGGTGCTATGCAAAGTGGTCATCATTAGAAAGGATGGAAATGGTGTCATACTTGGTGTGAAAGCCTTGTAATTTGGACCCAAATTAGCCTAAGAACAAGACGAAGAGGAGGCAGATACTACTCTTCTGTGGGTAGAAATCCTATATCCCATTAAGTTGCTAAGGCTCTGCCATCAGACTTCAACAGTCCTAAATTGAATCTCTAGTGATAACTGTACTTTAAAATGTAACTCTAACCCAATCAACACTTAAAAATAACTCCAGGGGCACCTGGATGGCTTAGTTGGTTGAGTGTCCGGCTCTTGATTTTGGCTCAGGTCATGAACTCAGGGTCCTGAGATCGAGCCCTGCATTGGGCTCCTTGCTCAGCAGGGAGTCTGCTTCCTCTCTCCCTCCTCCTGCTGGTGCTCTCTCTCTCTCTCTCTCCCTCTCTCTCTCTCTTTCTCGTGAATGCACTCTCTCTCTCAAAAATAAATAAATAAATCTTTAAAAATAATAATAATAACACCAACTCTATTAGTCAGGATACTCCAGAAAAATGGAATCAATAGGATGTGTGTGTGTGTGTGTGTGTGTGTGTGTGTGTGTGTGTGTGTGTGTAAAAACATATATGGAAATTACATACTGGCTCAGTTGATTATGGAGGTTGGCAAGTCCAAAGTCTATAGTGTGGGCCAGTAGGCTGGAGACCCAGGAAAGCCAGTGGTGCAGTTCTAGTCCAAAGCTGGACGGACATAAACCTAGGAGAGCCAATGTTCCAGGTCATCTCAAGGCTGTCTGGTGGAGAATTTTCTTTTGGTCAGGGAGGCCAGTCCCTTGTTCTATTCAGGCTATTAACTGATTGAATGACTGCCATCCACATTATGGAGGGCGATTTGTTTTATCCAAAGTTCACTGATTCAAATGTTAATATGATCCAAAAACACCCTCCAAGTTGACACATAAAATTAACTATCACACCAAGGATACCAAACTCGAAGGCAGGAATGTAGTAGATATAGAATTAGCTGCAGATCCCAGAGATAAAATATACTAGCTGTCTGACCTTAGGCAAAGCACCTACTCTCTCTAAAATTCAGTTTCCTCATTAGTGCCTACTTCAGAGAATGGCTGTGAAAATTAAACGAGAAAATAAGGATAAATGCACTCAAACAGGTCCTTGCTACCAACAGGGTTTTTTTAATATAATTTAAAATTACTATTATCAGAATTACTGAAGGAATCCTAACTGACAGAAGTGTCCACAGTACCCATTAAGTAAATAAAGCATTTCGAGTACTGACATTGACTGATCATCTTTACATTTAAATACATTGCCTATGCCTTGGAGGGAGGAGGAAACATGGAACTAGGAAGGAGAAGTAGGAATACATTTTTTTTCTAGACAGATGTAATATGAATTTGCACACCGAGATATGCTATAGCTCACCTGGAACACTGCATTCAACTAAACACCATCATAACAAAATTAAATGAAGTCAAGGGGAGAGAAGGCAGAATGCCTGTGAGGATAGAAGGTTACTATAGGAGAACGATGTTCAAAGCCCTCAGTCTAGAAAGGTGACGGCTTTGGTGGGAAACTCAATCAAAGTTTACAAAATCAAGAAAATTACAGAGGTACCTGCCTGAGTGTCTTAGTCAGTTGAGTGTCTGACTCTTGATTTCAGCTCAGGTCATGATCTCAGGGTCTGAGGATGGAGCCCCACGTCGGGCTCCACGATCAGTGAGGAGTCTGCTTGAGATTCTCTCCCTCTGCCCCTACCCCTGCTTGCATGCATGCTGTCTCTCTCTAAAATAAATAAATAAACGTTTTAAAAAATCAAAAAAACTAGACAAGAAATTAAGAAAATCAAGACAAAGGCAAACAAGTCCACATCTAGAAGCTGTACAAGGATGATATAAGGACAATTCATTATGTATACACTCCATATGCAATACATCAGCAAACCTTGTTGGCCCATGGCCTTTCCAGTATTCTCCAAACCCAGCTACTTTTCACCACCTCCACGGTTGACATTCTTGTCTAAGCCATGGTTCTCTCTCACCTGAGTTATGTCAGTAGCCTAATTCATCATTCCACTGCCAATGTTGCCTCCTTGCAGGGTTTTCTCAACAGGGCAAACGAACTGTTTAAAACCAGTCTTTTCTTAAAACCCTCAAATGATTTCCTATCCCAAAGCAAACATCGGGGTTCTTTAATTGGCCAACACAATGCTGTCTAGTCAGGACCCTGCATATCCCCCCACTTCGTCCACTGCATGCAGCCTCCTTGCTTTTCCTTGAAAATACCAGGCCTGCTCCTTCACCAGGGCCTTGGCATCTCCTCTTCCCTAGACCTAAAACTTTCTTGCCCTAGATGCTACATGGTTTACTCCTCACCTTCCCTGGGGCTTTACTCACATGCCACCTTTTCAATGAGGCCTTATGCGACCACCCAATTTAGAACCATCATCTCTTTCTCCCCAGACCTGAAACGCCACCCTCCCTCCTTTCCCTCCCCCTTGCCCTGTAGCTCACTTATCTCCACTTATTTTAATGTTTTTATTATGATGATCTTTCCTTTGGAATATAAACCCAAGGAGGGAAGAGATTTTTATCTCCTCAGTGCCTGAAGCAATTACTCGACACAGAGCAGGTGCTTAATAAATGTTTGTTAAATAAATTAATGAATATCTTCTAGTCAAGGTATGGAGCTCTGAAAGAAAAAAATACATATGCAAACAACAACAACAGTGTTCATGTATTCTTGGATGATTAATCCTCAGAGGGTTTTACTTCGATGTCAGGGTTTCTGCTATGCAAAGCCACCATGGCCTCCAGGAAATCCTTCTCCTTTGTGTCACTCTAAGATACAAAACACAAAGCTGAATAGGCCGCGTCATTGATTCAGTACAGCACGTTCTATGTTCTACTCTGACATCTAATAGTACCAGCGTTCTCATAATACCGCTTCTGCCCCATTTTTATCTACATTTTGAAAGGTGGCATTTAAAATGATAGGTCGCTTTATATCTATCCTCCTCCCTCTTCAAAAAGTAATCATGGGATAAGCACTCAATAGCAGGAAAACAAGCACCATGGTAAATGCTCAAATGGCAAGGGGGAACGCCAGGAGGTTTCAGATTTCCCGCAACACGCCTATAGGAAAAAAAGAGGTTTCATAATCCAAATCCATTCCTTTTTGAATGCCTGCTGCCTGTGTAAATACTGCTTAGATAAATGACTCCTTGTCCAATGTATTTGTTCCCCCACAGTTGTTAACAGTTCTCAGAGCAGTTGCTGCCTCAATCAGTACTAGGGGCTCTCTCTCCACTTACCAGAGTCCTCACACCCTACTTCTGTCTCCCATCCAGATGGCCTTCATTACAGAGAGAAATTTTGCCAACAGGTGCCTCCTGTGCCTGGAAATGCCATCTGAAATCCAAGGAAGAGATAATCTTCTGTGTGTGTTAGTGATGTGTGTGGGTTTAATTGTATGCATGGTTCGAGAAGCCTATACTCTGTTGACATATTTCTTGACATTCATAGGTTTACTTCTTGCTCTTGGAAAAATCTAATCCAAATCACAGGAAATGCAATCTCATAATCTTAATTTCACTCTTGTAGGGCTAGATGTCACTTGAAGAAAGATAAACTCCTTCATAAGCCTGTACAAACCAGGTATTCCTACAGAACAGTTGAAATGGAAAGAATAGGTTATTATAGAAGTTCTTGAATATTCATTAGTAACTTTAACCAAGCTCATTCCCTCACGGACATCTTCTAAATTGCCAAGCAAAATCTTCCATTTCAAAATTAGTGTCTCCCTTCTCTTTCTAGAGTTCGGTTGTTTTGGTAGTTCCATAAGATGGGGTTCGTTGGTCGCACTCTAAATCCAACTCCTAATTCCGTAGCTGAAGGACACTGCTTTCACCACGTGCAAAACAACTGTTTTGCTATGGAAAAAAACAAACAGACACTCAGCTCATTGATCTTAGAATAAATTACTGAGATGGTGGGGGAATCTGTCCTGACAAGAAATGATTTTAGGGCTTCAAATGATCCAAAATTCTTTCTGTGGCACACATTAGCGATAATCAGAGAGCGTTGCTATGGTTCAGTAGAAGTCAGCACTGAACTTCACAGAACTCTTTCAACCTTTCCTCTCTCACTGTGTAAATGTGAAAGTAACAATAAATCTTGTTGACAATTACTTCCACCTCTATTGGCAGGAAGTCAGCAGCAGTTTGAAGAGTATTGTGAGCAATATGTGCAGTGGAGCCAACACCCATTAACTATCTCCCTAGTTTCTCCTGTGACTTATAGAACATGTTATTTTTCCCCAGCGAGCAACGCTTCCAAATGTTGAATTAGTAATATTAGCACCAAATACCACTAATTTGTCAGCTAAGCTGTGTTTTTCCATAGCGCTTACAGTGGGGTCCGATTACCCCTTTGCAACAACAGCTGAGCAAAGACGAAAATCTGAAGACATTTTATTTATATAATTTCGCTAGGCTTTACAAAAACACATTAAAACAGTCACAGAGGTGATTTAGTTACAGTTCAAAATACTCACCCAGACTACAAACAGAATCCTGACATTTCAACCTAAGCCTCCGATGAAGGTGGCATTTTGGCAGAACCATGAATTCCACAAACTAAGTTTTAATTCTGTAAGTTATTTTTCAATGTAAAAAATCCTATGTTCATTCTGAATAGAGAAATTAGTTGTTCTTCCTTTGAAGCTATCTTGGAGTTTTATGAAGAACTAGGGGTGGATAGCTGAGTGTGGAAAGGGAGGAGAAAGGTATCTTGAAAACCCACAAGTGTTTCCATCTGACACCACTGCCCAGCACAGGAGGCCAAGGCAGGATGCGTGTTCCCAGCTGCGGTGTCAGCTGCTCTGCGCAGAAGGGGTGGAATGTGTACTAGCTTGCTTGTTTCTAAGAGCACAGATGCTGCCGAAGTTTCAAATTCGAAAGGGTTTTCAGCGTCAATTTGGAGTCCTGCATGGTTCATCAGAAACTGTACTCTGAACTTCATTTAATCAAAATATCCCACCTTAGTTGGGCAACAGATCTCCCTTGCAGATCTTTGAAAGCTAAAAGGCATGCAATTCCCTACGCCCTCACAAATATCAGCCAAGGCAGCAAGCCCCAGGGGGACAGAGCAAGGGGCCAGAAGAGCACTCAGCAATGTAGACTGCCCAGGGACTCCATGTGTCCTCAAACACCTTTCCCACATGGTTTTCCAGGGAAAAACCCATTACCTTAGAGAAATTAGTTTTAAGGGTTTTTTTTTTCCTTTAAGTATTTTGTTTCCCTATAACTAGTGAAAAATACCTAAAAGTAAGATGATTGTATAACTTATTGCCCAGATCAGAACATTTTTGAGAATGCTAACAGGTGCTAGTATATATGCCAAGAGGATGGGTGTAAACCAATGCCACCAGGGAAAACTGGAATTTGTGGCTCCCCCATCCAAATAAACGCTGAGGTCTTTGGGGATGGGAAATGTGCTCTTAGATGGTTGAGGATGGAAGGGAAGCTTAATTCTTTGCTCTTTGGCAGAGGACTGAGAAAAGGGATAGAGTGATCCAAATTTCTCCACACCCACAAGCACTTATTCTCATCCAGAGTTTAGCACAGTACCGGGTTTGTGATCATATCCAGTATGTATCTGTTCAGTCCCAATGTTTGCAGACATTAAAATTTACCATCCTGTGAGTACAACCTTATGAGAGCACCTGCTACTTTGGACTCCCCAAACCCATTTCCTGGTCATGGAGCATATCTGCTCTGTAGCTTTGGGAAGAGATTTGAAATCTGTAGATTTGAGAAGTAGAATGAGAAAAAGGCTACAAATACAGGCTTTGGGTCGGTATCACACATCCTTACTCTCTACATGACTTTGCAAGTGACATAACCTTTGTGAGTTTTCAGTTTACACTTCTGTAAAGTCGTGATAGTACAACAACCTTTCAGGGTTCTTACAAAGATTAAATGAGATAACTATGTGCATTTAATTGTTGAGCACAGGGGCTAGTACTTGGAGTTCAATCGGTAAACAACAGTGGTTGCGAATAATAATGTTATTCTCATCGTTAAGTGTCAAGATGAGTGGCCTCAAGTCTGTGCTGCTGCCTTGGATTTCTGTTGCCCGAAGTTAGCAGTCTCGGTCTTTTTGTCATTCTGTGGTTCAGTGTACACAAACTGTAGTTTCAACGTGGAAGACAGTAGTTTACAAAACAAAGACTGCCTTGGTGGAGAATTCCTTGCTCTTTTGCTTGCCCTTTTACTGTTAAACACAGGTTAACTGATCAACCATAAGGACTAGTCAGTTTCTTAACATTTACTTAATAGACTTATGTCTTGGCAGCAGCTTTCCCCAATTTTTCAAGTTCCGACGTGCGTGCAGATACTTGCATGGTCACCTACTGGCATTTTTACTTGTACGGTATTTCTTTGTGTAATTCCTTAGGAAGTGGCCCCAGAGAGTTTCAGATGATCCATCAGGCTGCATGTGGAGGGGGGTAGGAAAAGGCCCTACAGGGGTTCTCCATTCAGAACGGGAAGGGGAGTAAGCTAACTACGAAAAATCTAATACAATTTTGCATGGTATGTGGTTTCAACTAGCTGCTCAGTTCTTTCCCAGATGCTGGAAAGCCAGAGAACCAATAGATCTTCTTTCAGCTGACAGTTCTTCGCACCTTGTAATGCCCTTAGCAAAACTGTTTATAAGTGGTGACAACATCTACAGACAGTTTGTTCGTTGTTCTCGCACCTTCCCTTAAAAAAAAAAGCAGTATGTCCAAACATAAATTTGAAATAGTAGTTCTTTCTTACATGAGTCAAGTCCCAAGTGATGAAAATTCAAAACAGCAAGGGAAAGTGTGTTAAGGCCCCGGAACAGCTATGCCCAGATCTGAGGATGGCTTACTTTCACATGAAGGCAAACATAGTCCTCTTTGTCACAGTTCACCAGTTATATGCATACAATAACATTGATTCATATGACTTTTATTAATTAATCTTCTTAAAGAGGTAAAGATAAAAATTTACAGGACAAATACATCAAAAAGAACAGCAGCAGGATATCCCTTTCCCAGCCAGCCTCAAAATAAACCTTTAATTGACCAGCATCTTATAATCCTGATGACTCTGAAGGAGCAGAGAATTTTTCAAGATAGAACATCATAGAACCCCTACGGGGAGGACAGATAGATACCTCTCATACTGACTTCCCAAGTTGAGTTGATAACAGGGAAGCAATTCATGTCTTAGTGTGTCATGTGTGTTGCAGAATAAACATGGGAATAGCTGAGTTCTGACACAGGCACTTCAGTACCCCCAGGCCCAAGACTGTGCTGGTCTGACAAGGGTGGTGAGTTAGAAAATAGGATCTTAGGTCCTGCCTCAGAGCTGGCCGCAGATTATGTATCCAATTGATAAACCCATTCAACTATCTGAACAACTAGATGTGATTTTTCTGTATGTGGATGTTGGGCAGGATTCATATTCTACAGTGGTCTTTGTTCTCAAAAAAAAATCTTCATAAAAAGGAATTTTTTTTTAATTTGAGAAGAATTTTGGCAATATATCTAGACACAGGAGAAGTATTATATTATACTGGCATATTAACTACCTCTTTTATTCACAAAACTAGCATTTTTTTTCTTTTGCCAGTCACTAGGCTAGAGCATCCAGATGCAAATTTAAATGAAATACATGAAGTGTGATCAAGGAAGAAACACTTTAGCTGAGGAGCCAGACATGTAAGAAACAATTATAATGCAGTGTGATAACTTCTGCAAAAGACCAGCACAGGGTGCCATGGTAGTATCGAACAAGACATGGCACATTCATCAGAAAGGAAAATTAGGTCCTGACCTTCAAAGATAAGTAGGAGTTTCTAGAAGCAGGAAAAAAGAACTATGGCCTGAAAAATTAAATGTGGTAATAATATTATCCAATATTTTTTAGCCCACCTATGCTTCAAGTAATAAAACTTTACAGACATCATTTCAATTAAGCCTCACAGCAATTCACTGATGTAGGTATAATACATTTACATTATAGATGAGGAAGCTGAGGTACAGATAAGTCAAGCAACTTGCCCAAGATCACACAGCTACAAGGTAGTGGAGCACTCAGGAAGGCTTAAAAAATCGTAACATCTTTATGAACAGGCCAGGGGTCTGATACAATTTAGACATTATGCATGAGATTAAATAGCAGAGGAAGAAAGTGTGCATCACCCAGGAGAGTCAGAAGTATATCAGTAATATATCACAGCATTATAATATTATGGTATTATTTACCAGCAGCACTAAAAGCCCACTTGAAGATCTTTGTGATGAATTTGAAGTGAAGCCATTCTGTGTGATGTTGTGTTTGTCTCTAATCTCTTTCAGCTGTATGGACATAAAGTAGGCAAAGGGTTGTAAAGAATCAAAAGTCGTGGTTTTCCTCAAGTGAATACAATACAACAAGAGTGGGGTAGGGGGTTGAGGAGCCCAGTGTTAGATCAACCCTGTGCATACTGAAGTCATCACAGATGAAATCATGAAGTTGGAAGTAATACTGGAGAGACAGGCAATGAGCTAAGTGTGAAAATTGTCGTGCTAAGAGGGGATCACCTGGAAGTTAGTAGATGACAGCAACAATGGGGAGTAGCTGACAAATGAGATCAAACTTGGGATTTTTAGAGGGGAGGGGAGAGAGACTGATGTGAAAAGGGCAGGGAGGATCAAGGGCACCTATTCTACCTGCAGGCCAGTGGGGAGAGGACTGTGGGGAGAAAAAGAGAACTCCCACTTGAAAGGGATGTAAGGAAAGCTGTCCTTAGAACAAAACCAAATTTTCATTCAAATGAAACTATGAAGGGAACATTTAGAGATAAAGTTGGGAGCACAGGATATTTCCCTAATATTACATTAGAATCACATTGGGAGAATGGCAGGAGTTTGCAGGAAGGATATGGGATATAGGTGAGTTTGTGGGGTAAAAAGGGGTGACTTGCACCCTGGGGGCTCTTGAGGTGACTGACATAGTCAGGAAAAAGTATGATGGGTTCAAGGCAGATAGTGGTAGAAAGACTTGTGATGGGAAAGGTAGGTTTCTGGGGCTTCCTTTTCTAACCATGAAGATGGAAGCAGAAATCTGTGGGAAGAGGGCTCTCTCAGACTCAAGAAAATTCAAATTTACTACAGTATTCCAAACTGTTTTCACTGAGCTTATAATAAAAGAGAAAATTCATCTGAACCGGAAGGTAGAGCAATCCTTTTAAGTTCTGTAAGTCCAGAAGAATAACGGAAGAGATGCCTGCTCCTCAAAGCTGAATGTGGCAGGAGCCACAATCCCCACGTGAAGGGCTCACATACTGAGCCTGACAAGCTGCACCCTCTATGCTTTATGTCACTTCTCCAGTAGCAACCCCTCCTTGCCGTACATTCTTTGTCCATTTCCCTCTGCCTAAAATAAAGGCAAGATTGTTACAAAATTATTTATTCCATTTGCTTTTTTTTTTCCAGTTGCGTTTGTTTTAAATTATCCAAGAATCAGAGGTTACTCCAACAGTAAACTAAGAGAATGGAAGAGGAAGGATTAACGACGCTCTCTCTAAAGAACAACGGATCAGATTCTCATCCGAAAGACAGTGGTCGTGGATACCATTAGGCAAGTGGAGAAATTTTAACATGAAGAAAATTAAAAGAAACAATCCAGAAGAAAACAAAAGGTCAAGGAATCGTCCTATCCTTTTTAATGCTTGGGGCCTCTGTTGAGCAGGGAAACATTGAAATAGACATTAGTGTCATCTCTTGCCTCTGCCTGTCCCATTTTGGTTGCTTTATCTCCACCTATAATTTAGAAAGAGCAATTATAAACAAATGGGGCCCAGCATGAGCACCTCTCTGCCAGCCTCTCAGGGTCAACTGTCTCCTCCCCAGTTCCTGCACCAGCAGAGTGATGCATAGCTCCTGGATGTCAGCATGAGGAGGAACCAAGGAGGCAAGCGGCCTGTGATTTAAACCCATGCCTGCCTTTGTCCGCTCTGCATGGAGTTGCATCAGGAAGGGAGCCTGGACTAAGCTTTGCTACTTTAGAATACAGGAATGGATACAGGATATATGATGAGCATACAGAGTAATTTAAAGGGAAAAAAAAGCGATGGAAATCATTTCCCATTATAATCCCCGTGAATTGCCTTACATCTCTAATATAGATCGCCTGGGAAATAATTTAAAAGCATTTAAAAATATCTTCCATTTTCTATTATGAGCCTTTGGATTTCCACAGTTTGAAAGAGGGAAGAGACTGTAGCTTAGAAAACTAATTACAAAACATAAAAATGCTCAAGTCTAATGGAACATATCAGATTGAAGGAAGATTCTAGCAACGGCAGGCAGTATTACAAATGTACCCCGAAAGAAAGAGCCACATCTGAAGCAGAGACAGCAGTCCTACCTAAACGTCTTGTTCTCAACATCTTTGTTTTACATTTTCTTTGTTCCTGTTGGCTTACTAATTAGCTGTGATTTTTTTTTAATGCCCCTTACAGTAGGTTAATTTTGTCTAACTCACCAGCAGGGGTTTTTGTAATACATAATTCACAGAGCAATGTCAATGATTAAAATTCTTTCATTAACACAGCACCTTAAAGATAATAAATATGAAGCATTTAGCTCCCAATCTATGGGTGCAGAAAGCCTAATTCTGCATGGAAAGAAAATGCATGCTCAGATAACTTGGCACTGGAGAACAAAATGAAATCTGTTTTAGGGTATTGCAAACACAAAGTCAAACAAATCATAGAGCACTTATTTTGAGAACAATAATGTAATGGGGGGGGGATTCAGAGAAGGAATTCAAACAATGTACTTGAAGAATACAAAACAAGCAGCCAGAAGTGCTCTTCTCTGGCACTGTTGTGGGCAGCTCTATGCCACTGCAGATGCTCAGCCAAACAGAGGGTCAACAACATGGCTTGGGCTGAAAGTCGTCAGTGGTGTGGTGCCAAGTTGCTTTGGTCTCCATGTCCATTACTCTTCATTCTCCCCAAGATTTTTAACAGATCTGATTCATCAGGATACAAGAAGAGCAATGCAATAATTAGACACAGGGTACGAGATCTCATTTTGAAAAGTTTTTATAACTCTTAGAACATCTGTTCCTCTGAACTTTATCACTTCCTTTCCACCTACACTCAAATGATTCTTATGTTTCATTCGCTACGTGCAGGCTCTGTTTGCTTCCATGTGTTCATCCTGATACAAAAAGGATAATAATTGCAGATGCCTTGGCAACAGCAGCCAAGAAAACAGAGAATCTGATCACTAAATGTGATTTTGCTTAGAGCTTTTCCCCCGATGACTTTTTTTTCCTACTTCCCTTCTCCAAAGATGAATCAGATTCTTTTTTGTTGGGGGGCGAAGGGAGGAACAGAGGGTAAATGTATATATTTTGGGGGGGTAGTAAGAACAAATATCACTTCTCCAATTCAAAATATTTTCCTGCTTTAAATATATCAACTGAGAGTAACTCTGCACAGAATTCCAAACAGCTTTAAGTTCAAAGACATGAAAGTAGAATTAAAAACCACAAAATTGTCACCCAGTCCAAAGGTTATGGCTCAAATTTAACAGGTGGCCCTGACATAATGCATTTTCTACTCTTAGCTATGGTTCTAATGGGTTTGTCTCTGGAACCAAAGTGCAGCATCAAACTAAGCCCTCAATTGGCATTTTGCGCTGAAGAGACATAGAACCAAGTGAGAGGAGATGGTTCTCCAACATGTCATCCATTCAAGTAAATGGCCTGTCCACTTTAAGAGGGAGGTCAGCAACAGGCCGGTCAGAGAGAATGTTCATGGCTTGTCCCAGCTCTGTAATTTGCCTGTGGCTAATTTCATAATTTCTATTTTTAGTGTTTGGTTGCTCCCATCACTCTCATAAGCACAAATAATTGCTCCCATTTTTTAAAAGAAAGAAAGCAGCAAATAGCCCTTTAGTAAGGAGAGCCACTAATTTTAGCTACTAAAATTAATACTGAATACCACTAAGAGAAATTTGCTACTGATCAACACATAACAGGAAAGTTGTAACAAATGGTTCTGTTTAAAAAAATGATAGTGAGGCAAAGTTAGTTCTTTTAGCCCAGGCAGAGTTTTTAAACTAGAAGTGTTTTAATTTCACACATATAAACCAAAAAAAATTGATTTTTTTTCCTTGTTTCCACTTATAGATTAAAGTCTGGGTAGCTTGCCAAGCTTGGTCAACCGATTACTGTTAACGATAACAGATGAGGTGAGTGCAGAGGGACTGATACCCGTAACTACTGGGCAATAGATACACATGATTCAAATAAATCAAGAATTTTATATGGATAGATAGAATCATAACTTGAGCATCTGAATTCATAGTTCTTCAATGCCACATAAAAGATGGTAAAAGGCTAAGAGTAAAGCCTTTATGTCAAATCAATCACCTTCCTCCCACTGAAAAGATTGACAATTTGAGAATTTTCTTCTTCCTAGAGCAGCCATGGCATGTCTAACCAGACTGGTCTTATTGTCAAAAACTAGGTTGACTATTTGTCAATCAAATACTCAAACCTCTATGTCCTGTGCACTCCATCTCCTCCACCAGAGACAACCATATTAACAAGCTTCACCTTGGCTTTAGAAGTGGGAGTAAAGGAGGAAGCTATCTACATAGGGCCTATAGGTCATATAGGCCCTATATGACCCTCACATCCAACCTTTCACACAAGGTATTTGCTGAGTTGCTACTATGGTCAAGGAGTTCATGGTAAGGACTTTGGATTTTGTTTTGAAATGGAAAGGATTTTTTTTTTTTAATTCCAGTACAGTTAACATAAAATGTTATATTAGTTTCAGGTGTATGTACAATAATTAAATAATTCTGTACATTTCTCAGTGCTCATCATGGTAAGTGTACTCTTAATCCCTGCCACTTATTTCACTAATGCCCTTCCTATATCCCCTCTGGTAATTGTCAGTTTGTTCTCTAAAGCTAAGTCTATTTTTGGTTTGTCTTTTTTTTTCTTCATTAGTTTGTTTTGTTTCTTACGTTTCAAATATGGCTGAAATCATATGATATTTGTCTTTTTCTGGCTGACTTATTTCACTTAGCATTACACTTTCTAGACCCATCCATGTTGTTGCAAATGACATTTCACTCTTTTTTATTGCTAAGTAATATTCCATTGTACATATATGTACCACATCTTCCTTATCCATTCATTAGACAGAGAATACTTGACTACTGCCATAATTTGGTTATTGTAAATAATTTTGCAACAAACATAGGGGCGCATATATCTTTTTAAACTAGTGGAAATGGGAAGATTTTTAAATTGAAGAGTGATAGGCTGTGTTGACAAGAATCTTTGTTGAGGCAAAGAGCAGTAAAGAAGACCAGTTAGAAGGCTAATGCAACAGTCCAGGAGAAAGACAATGGTGGCATGGACTGGATGGAAAAGGGATACAGATTATGGAAAGTGGTCATATTTGGATTTATTATGAAAGTAGAATCAACAGAATTTACTGATAGAATGATAGTGCTAGGAGAGACAGAAGTCAAGTTCATTAGAATATAAACTATTTTGAGAGGGTGTATGTGTGTGTGTCCAACTGACTGACCTACAGCATTTATAATAGAGACTGCAAATATAACAGGCCCTCAGTAATTATTTGTTGAAGAAATATGGTGCCTCCACCTCTAAGGTTTTGAACAGAGAAACTAGATGAATGACATTACTAATTACTGAATGTCCCCAGGAACAGCCGCAGAGGCATGTTGTTTTTTTTGTTCATGGAAGAGTGTGAATCAGTAGTTCAGTTCTGGGCATGTTAAATTTGAAATGCCTACAAGATATTCAACTGGAGAGAGCAAGTTGGTAGTATATGTCTGGAATGTGGAGAAAAAACAGAGAATTATTAGAGAATAGCTCTTATTAGAGAATAGATGATGTTTAGAGCAATGGGGAAGATGAGATCATCCGGGTTGTGAATACCAAGCAAGTTTAAGGAATGGACCCTGGGTCACTTGAGTATGTATAGGTCAGGAAAACAAACTTTAAAAAAGCACAGAAAGAGGAGCCAATGAAATGGAAGGGGAACCAAGAGTGAGTGGTATCTCTGACACAAAGAAAAAAATGTGTTCTGAAAAAAGTGTTAAGCAATTGTGTCTAATGCTACTGATGAGTCCATTAAAAAAAATATGAAAATTGATCACTGGACATACAGGTAAACAGTGACCTTGACAAAAGCAGTCTCAACAGCCTCAGCATAAATTAGCACTAAAAAATAAGTTGGATCCCTAGCATCCAGAACAGTGTTAACACAGCGGGTACTCAACAGACTTTTAAATGAATGAAGAGCATTATCATTCTATTTAAGGTACATTTAAAGTAAAAAATAAATAAATAAATAAATAAATAAATTACTTTTATGAGGATGGTACCAAAAGCTAAGAGGGAAGCCCCCGCCCCTCCCAAAGCCAAAGCCAAAGCAAAGGCTTTGAACGCCAAGAAAGCAGTGGTGAAAGGCATTCTCAGTCACAAAAAAAAGAAGATCCGCAGGTCACTTATGTTCCGATGACCCAAGACTCTGCATCTCGGAAGGTAGCCCAAATACCCTGGAAAAAGCGCCCCCAGGAGAAACAAGCTTGATCACTATGCCATCTTCAAGATCAGCCATAAAGAAAATAGAAGACAACAACATGCTTGTGTTCATTGCGGATGTCAAGGCCAACAAGCACCAGATCAAACAGGTTGTGAAGAAGCTCTATGACATTGATGTGGCCAAGGTCAACACCTTGATCAGACCTGATGGGAAGAAGAAAGCATATGTCCAACCAACCCCTGACTATGATGCTTTGGATGTTGCCAACAAAATTGGGATCATCTAAACTGAGTTCAGCTGGCTAAACTAAGTATAATTTTTGTCATCATAAAAAAAAAAAATTTTTTTTTAAATATTTTTTAAAGTGATTCACACATATCCCATGCTGGTCATGCCTCAAAAGGAGATTAATTTAGACCCTGAGAATGAAAATGTATTTATCACATAAATCATTAGAAATATATGAAGATTTGGACCAAACATGTCTATCAGAATATTATTTATAATAATAAAATGAATAATAATAACTGAATGTCAAACTATAATAGTTAATTTTAGCTTACCCACATAATGGACTAATAAGCAACCATTAAAAATATTCAGTGGAAAAAAGAAGTTTAGTGGAAAATGACATATTTAAGCATCCAATAGTATGGGTTGATATTATATAATAGATCAAATGATATAATATGCAAATAAAAAGGAGGAATCATAATTCTATACAGAATAACTTGAATTATTTAAAATGTTTATATAAGGGCGCCTGGGTGGCTCAGTGGGTTAAAATGTTTATACGAATTTGATGAGTATGTGTGTAGAGGCATGTGTGTGTGTAATTGTTTGTTTCTTTATGGGAGGAAGAGATTGAAGGAACATGCCAAAATGTTAAAAGATTACCTCCATATGATTACTCTCTTCCCTTTAATATTTTCTCTAGTCTTTATAATATATTGTATTTCTCCATTTTCCTCAAATCTGAATATTTTGCTTTTAAAATTCAAAAGAAGTAACCTTTAAATTTTAGTAAACATTAATTATTGTATATATACATATATGGTGTATATATAAAATTCAATAATTTTTAGAATGTATTTAATTGTCCACTAAACACCTGATATCAGTCAAAGACATCTATGATAACTAAAGTGAACTGTAGTTAGAGATATGTCCCCCACGAATTCTGTTTTTGTATCAACTATCAAAAGATGATGAGACCGGGTATTTATTAGGGGCCATGTCCACATTTCTTGCTGTGTATTTTTCATCACTATCTTAAGCCCTATGCATATGTACTGAATTTCAGAATGTTCATCCATTTTCAGTCTTCCAAGTGGACAAATCAGATTCAATTCATAGTTAATAAAAGTGATTCTGCAAAAATAATCATGAGACTGCCTAGAAAAAGAAATAACTAAAAATAATCGTTGATCAACTGTGAAGACAAATTTTTTGGCAAAACACCTAACACACTGACCCACTGATACTAACAAATAATGTTGTGTATCAGCTAACTCCAGATTCAAATTAAAGAGAGACTTTATAACTTTAGTATCATAATGAAATCTGGTCCTCTAAATTCTCCAAATTATTAACTACCCTAATAGGACTCACGAAATATTTTCCTTACAACAAAGGCCACTATTATAAAATTTTAATGGAATCAATTTTAAGCAAATGAGTAGCTAGTTTTTTTTTCTTTTAGTTGTGTGACTTAATTAGTCTAAAAATGAGGCTGAAAAATAGTAAGAATATTGTTGTTCCCAGATTATTTTATTACACTTAAAATGATATTTTAAATGTTCTATTAGATGCTTTTAAACTTCAGCTACATTTGAATAGAAGAAAGGTATAATTAATGAGAGAATAAATGAAGGGATAGATAGAGTAATGCATTTTAAAAACCACTATTATTTTCTACTGAACTCAGATTCAATAGCATATATTAATCATTTAGCCTCTGTGTTAGATTTCACATGTACTTGATTTTCTAAATAAAAGCAATACCTATTTTCTTAATACTCTCAGCCAAAAAAAAAAAAAAAAGAAATCCCTCTGTATAAATGACCAAATGAAAACCAAGTATTTTACCTAAGCTTTTTATCTTGATACATTTAAAGAGTTTGCTTTTTATCTTGATACGTTTAAAGAGTTTATTCTAATATAAATGAAAATGCTTATGGTTATTGAAAGGTATAATATAAAAATATCTGTATAAACCAGAAATAAGCCAGATATCCTTATTATGTCATCAACTCTATGAATTCACCTACTTTTCTACAGACATATACAGAAATATAATCCACTAAATAATTTCACTGTTATCTTTGACTCAACAATTTAGAGAACCCTAACACTAATCAATTGTCCTATTATTTAAAGTATAAGCCAAAGACTAATGATTTTTAAATACATTTTTACAATTATGAAATTTAATTCTTACTATTCTTGATCAGGAAACACCAAGAATGACCAAAAAATTAATAAATAAAGTCACACACAAGACGCCCCCAAAACATAATAGCTTTAACATGCAGATGGATCACTTCTGTGTTATTAATACATATATTATTTTCCATTTTAAAAATGGACACCTCTAGTGATGAAATTAGTCTTTTTGTTTTCAGTGAAAAACTATAAATAATCCCAGAATTTTAAGTATCCAGATATGAGATTTTTTTTTCAGATATGAGATATTTTTAATGGCAGCTTAGTATTACATCAAATGGATTTGCCGTAATCTGTTCAAGCAAGCCCATGACGAGTATGTGGATCGTTTCTAATTTTCTCCACTATGAACAAAATGACAACATTCTTTTAGATAAATATTTGTACAATATCATGATTCTATCCTTTGGCTACATTTTTTAATTTAGCTTATTATCGAGCTTCACTGTATTTCTGAAACTATAAAAATGCATAGAAACTTGAAGTAATCTGTTTTTTCTCTCAAAAAGTAGATTCTTCTTACTCCCCACTTTCTTTATTGGAAGGGAACCTAAGATTTTGCAGGTGCTAGTGCGAGGTGATTTTATAATCCTCTCAATAATCCTATCATCTCCATCTTATAGAAAAGGAAAGTGAGACTCTAAAAGGTTAAGAACTTTGCCTAAAGTCACGTTGTTGGTAAAAAAACAAAACTAGAATTTAAATTTAGGTCTGCATCCAAAGACCAAGCTCTCTTAATTCAAGCAAGTCACAAGCTTCTGTGGGTGGGGAATGACTTGTCCTATATTACACTCCAGTTCCTTTACAGGATACTGAAAACCTAATCTAAGAAATAGCAGAAAGTGAAAAATCAGATTATAAAATACATTGTTTTTCAAAACAACCACTTTGAGGAGCAGGATTTTGTTGTTTGGTTATAATCAGAATGCTGTATCATTGGCTTGTTTTTCTAACTTCTTTCTTTTCTTCGAAGTGGTTACGGTGGTTCCCTCCACTTTTCTTTTTTTTCTTTCTTTCTTTCTTTCTTTCTTTCTTTCTTTCTTTCTTTCTTTCTTTCTTTTAAACACTATGTCCCTTTGGGGGTTTAGAAGGATTGGAAGGAGCCTACGAGTCCAAACAGTTCAGAGCTTTCACTGTCCTTATTGTTTGGCCAGGCTGAATGTCTCAACATCACACTCAAGACAACCCTGGCATTACAATTAGCCACACTTCCTTTTGAGCACAATCCTTCTGGAATTCAAACTTCCCCCACCTGACAGTGCATGATTCCAGTAGTGTGGAACAAAGCTCTTACACATCACAACAAAGGTAAAAATCTGACAAGAGAAAATTCATGGTTCTCACTCTCTATGACGCCTTCCGATAGGTTTTCCTATATCCATGACATTAGACAGAGAGAACTAAAGACCTGAGATCACTCTTATATCATCCTAAGCAAAAAGATTCTTCCTTTCCAAAGAGGAATGAGAATGCAATTTAATTTTAAATTAAAACTAAAAAGAAGATAAGTACTCTATGGTTATTTTCCATCTGTTAAAATTAATCATAATTATGTTTGTCAAATATTAGTTTTTATACAATCAAACTGAAAAGTATATTATCAAAGTCTGCAAAGCATTTAATTAAAATTGAATTTTCTTTTACCCATTCCACCTCTCATCTCCTTAAGGTTCTTCTTATTTGCATGGTTTTTTCCTTATTTTGTTTAACAAATATATTTTTCAGGACCTTCAATCAAATTGTCCATTTTTCCTAGGTCTTAAATCTTCTCAACCACATATACCTGAAACTCTCTTTCTTTCCAAATTTATCTTTCCTTCATTCCTTTTTACAAAAATTTTACTGAGCATCTACTATAGCCCAGATGCCATTTTAGCTCCTCAAAATAAAAAGATTTATTTTTGGAAGAAGGAAGAATGAAATTATTGCCTTAGAATATCCTCTGAGGGGTGCCTGGGTGGCTCAGAGGGTTAAGACTCTACCTTCGGCCCAGGTCATGATCTAAGGTCCTGGGATCGAGCCCCGAGTCAGGCTCTCTGCTCGGCAGGGAGCCTGCTTCCCCTTCTCTCTCTCTGCCTGCCTCTCTGCCTACTTGTGATCTCTCTCTCTGTCAAATAAATAAATAAAATATTTTTTTAAAAAAAAGAATATCCTCTGAGTAACTGGAATTCATGAGACTATTTATCCCTCAACAGCAGTTCTGATACACACATTTCATGTCTCAAATTTCACTTTCCAAGCAATGTGTAAGCAATGTACAAACTACCGTATACCATATAGGTATGTGGTTCAATTTACTTTTTTGGTTGGTGTTGGCACTTGTCTGTGTATCTTTTAATCTGTTGATGCAGGTACTACTCATATGAAGCTTTTAGAGGTTTGGGGATCTATTTATATTTAACTTGGATGTGCATAAATCAGCAAGCACCAATATCAATCCAGATGGGTATTTATTGAGTTATTCAATAATTATAACACCCCTCAAGTTCTTAATATAGGAATGACTGTATTTTAGTGCACCACCAGTCAAATAGCCTTCTGAACACCAGCCACACTATTCAGGCATTGCCTAGGGACCAAAATTACACTGATGGTAGCCACCCTATTTTGATATGGACAGAAGATTTACTCATATATTTATCCATACAGCTTTTCACACTGGCCTTCAGCCAGGCTATGACAAAGTGAGGAGATCCTTGCCAGTTCCTATCTGGCAGATCCATGTGACTTGAAGGAATCTTTGGCCTAGAGTTTGATCGATAATGCCAGAATAGCCTAGAGAATTGAGAACATATGGGCAACTTCCCGGGCTTCCAAACATTGATTAACTGTATTTGTTGGTTGAAGAGATTTAATTATTACAAGAGATTTAATTATTACAATTATTACAAGAGATTTAATTATTTAATTATTACAATTATTATTACAAGATTTAATTATTACAAGATTTAATTATTACATTGGGACAATTTTAAAATTGTCCCAATGTGGTAATTTTCTTTATTGGCATGTAAAACTTTGGCATATACAGTTTTCTTCATTGGCAGGTGTAGTTGTTAAGTGTACATACTGGATATTGGGGTGATATGAGCCTTTTTAAGTTCCAGAGGTCCCTAAAGAATAAACTATTTTACTAAAATGCAAGCTAACATGATCACCACTTGCGGAGATCTGAGGTACCTACGCTTTTCATTGTGGAGTTCCTCCTTTTGGGGGATAGGGAGGAGGGACTTGGACCTCTCCTCAGAGGTCAAATGCCAGATACTCCAAATAGGAAAATTATCATATATAGTATGGCTAACAAAATAATAGGACAATTTTGTCAAGTCTGTTTTTACTTGAGTGGTTATCTTTCAAATATATAAATCAAAAAGAGACCATTACTTTAGGTTTAAAAAGATGATGGTAATTTATCTTCTGACCAAATGATGGTTCTTACTGGTACCATTTGGAGTATATTTTTCTTACCAGCTCTCTATGGTTGAGGAATTGTATTAGCCTGTCCTTCACATAATACATATAGCAACACTGATAGAGGGACCATCCTTCAACAGCGGTTCCATCTCTCAATCTAGTGGCCCAGTCCCCCTGGGGGTTTGCCTGTTGGCAGTTAAATAGTTGCTATAACCCCTTTGCACTAGGGTTCCTAATGCAATTGGCCAAGGTTTAGAGTGATGACACTGAGTACCTCAGAATCAAGGTGGTCCTTTTGGTGAGGACATCAAAGTCAAATAGTCCTGAGCCCTGCCATTCCTCTGAGATCAAAATGCTTTTTTCCATTCCAGACTGCCAAAAGATGAACATGGATAAGGGGAAAAGCCTGAAGAAATTAACTGGTAAATGTAACATGGATTATTTGCTTCTTCCCTTGTAGGAAATCATTAGGATAATAGATACAAGACTAAAATGGAATGTCATCAAAATAGTTGTATCTTTTTACAAACATACCTTTTCAATGCTATTAGCTACATACCTATGTTTAAACAGCATTCTAAAGATTTATTTATTTGAGAGATAGAGAGAGAGAGAGAGAGAGAGAGCAGGAGCAGTGGGAGGGGCAGAAGGATTAGCAGACTCCCCGATGAGCAGGGAGCCTGAGTGGGCCTCAATCCCAAGACCCTGGCATCATGACCTGAGCAGAAGGCAGATGCTTAACCAACTGAGCCACCCAGGTGCCCTTACATGAGCATTTTAAAGTTACTTTTAACTTTTATGAATTTGTTTCAAAGTCACCCATCACCAAAAGTTATATATATCAAAAACTTCACAAAGCTGACAAGAAGAAGATAGCTGGAAAAAAAAAATCTATAAATAAGTAACAAAATGCTAATATTCATAATATAATAAATAGTTTATATTTATGAGTGCTTTTTGGGCAACAGGCACTGTTCTTAGTGGTTTATTGGTAATACTTCTAACAAATCCAAGGGGTAGTTCAATTCCAATGATCCTCAAGGGAAAAATGGATAAGTAACTTGCAGATTACAAATAAGAGAATAGCACATGAACAGTGCCAGTACATGAACCCAGGAAGTTTAAAATCCAGAATCAGTCATTTTGTTCTCTCCATACCCTAAAATTAGTTTTATGAATCAGAGAAAAAAATGAACTTCTCTTTAGGGAGAAAAAAAGGTCAACCATAGGAACTAATGATTCCAAAAGGAATACAAATAGCAGCTGCCCCCTCTTAAAAAAGAAAAATCTCACCAGTTATGGTGACATGCAAATTCCCATCATATGCACACTGCTGTGCTGTGAATAGGTTCCAGGTTTGCCCGGACGTGGGTCTGCCCAGAGCCTTCAGCTGACTCGCTCTAATAGAAAGCATCCTAGCCTACTTTCCTCAGTGTGCCTCACAGATGTAATAGTCTCAGTGTTCTAGGACTTGAAAATGTCGGGCAGTTCTGATAAACATCTTTGATTTTCAACCAAAGTAATCTGTAGGGTACTTAGCAAAGTGCTAGGTACATCATAACCACTCAAAACTAACATTACCTGCTTTAAGCTGAATGATATACGCCACCCAATAGCCCACTAGCAGTTGTGAGAAATGTTTTATACCCATTTTTCCTCCTGCCAAATTGCTAGTATAAGCTAACCCACTACCCACTAGGGGATTTTTAATAAAATTGGTGCAAGGTAGCCATTATTAAATATGTGGAAGAACTAGTCTAACTGCAGGCCTGTACTAGCAGAATTCTGAGTTGGACACTTGCTCCTGTTACTGACTTCTAGGTTATGGTGAAGGTAATACTCTCTCATCTCAACCTCCACAAAGTAAAAATTTGCATATCATACAACAAAAGTACAAAAGCTAATTACTGTATCTAGTACTTCATAATGCACCAAGAAGCAGAACCTATGGTAAAAGCCTTACAAATATCTACATGACACATAGTATGCCATTTTAAGAACAGATGCATTTGTTTGATCTACTGGATAGCTTGCTTTAACACTTGATCATTGATCATTCCCCTGCTCCCTGGAAGGAAGAAGGGAAATGATGGACAGTAACAAGGGGAGAGAAAAGGAGGCGTTAAGTCATACCCAAAAGAAACAAATATAAAATGATTTGACAGTAACAATTTGTGAGTCAACAGGGAAGCTTTGTACAGTGAAGTGCAGTGAATCAAAATGATCAAATGATTTTATTAGTTTCGTTTTATTAGTCAGATCTATTACCTTTTTTTTATGATCAGGGAAAAACAGAATAATTATAATCAGTTTATCAAGGCAGACCCTGGTGGAAAGCATACCTAAGTCCCTGATTCCACTCCAGCCAAGCTATAATCACTGCCCTTGGACTAATACTTAGCCTCCTAATTCATTCACTCCACACACGGAGGACATTGGATGCGGCAAACAAAGGTTTCTCACAAAACGACTTCACAACATCAAAAGAAAAATAAAGTGTGAGCTATTGTATTTAAAAAGCATTGGAGATGGACACTGCTCAAAGCTGAGGGGTGGGGGGATTCTTAATTTATCTTCAAGCCCCAGACTGTAAATACACTGCCAGCACTCACAGCAGAAGCCTTTCTCACACTACCGCCCTCTTTCCCAAGCCCATGAACCTCACCTGGAGTAATCACATTCTCAGTGGGAGAGAGGGGATTCAGTTACCGTGATAGCTAATTCCTGGACCTCCCCGAAGCAAAGACGAACAGTCATTATAAGCCATTCCAAATTATAGATGGGCACTCTGTGATGTAGACTGGCGTAGACAGGGCTGAGACAATTACCAAATGAAAGAAATATTATTATTTTAAGAAATCTAACATTTTAATACAATCTGAAAAATGATGAGGGAATAATAAATGGAGTACATAAAAAGAGCTGATAATAAAAAAGAGCTTGGTGAGAAATCCCGCTGTAATATTTGCATTTACCCTGAAACTAATGCCATGCCATTTCTGAATGCAAATAATTCACGAGAGGAAGCAAAATGAGGGTGTTAATAATCATTTTTCCCTTAATGAGAAGCTGTTCTTTGACTGAAAGGTGCTTTAAGATGGACTAAGAGGGGCTTAACAAAAGAGTTCCTTTTGGGGGGAATGCATAAATGAAGGCAGTTGAGTTTCAGTCTGGGATTCAAAGGCAGCAGCATTAACATTATCATCACAAATATTATTTCTACATTTTTAAATAATAAAAATTCACCTTGTCAAATTAAAATTCCTCCTTGTGCTGATTTTAGCTCAAAGTGATATATCTTGTGGGATTTCCAGGTATTAAAAGCCTCTTTCAGTATTACTTTTAGCCATGTCAAACTTCTGCTACTTTTAATAATAATAATTAACGTTAACTGATTGCTTATCGTTGATCACATACTGTCCTATGAGTTTGACAAGGGTCACCCTCATCTTAGAGCTAATGAAACTCCCAGAGACAGGGGTGAAACTTGTCCAAGGACACCAGCGAGTAAGCAGAATTTATTTAAACTCAGGAGATCCAACTGGCCTTTCCACCTTGGTGGCCCCCATCCCTTCTGATATTATGAACAGACCCAAGTGGCCTCAGCAACAAGCCATAAGGACTGACACACAATGACACCAGAACACAATGTAAAGCCTAGAGATGCTCTTCTCTTCAAACTGAGCTTACAATCTGTCTTCTTTCCTTCCCTTCTTTCCTTGTTTCCTTCCTTGCTTCCTTCAAGTAGATGCTAAGTAAGGGGGGGGGTACCTAAGGACAGGGTAAGTTTTAGAAAGTCAGCCCCAATTAATATACCTGTGGCTCCATATCCACCTCACTCAGTGTGATTTATTCCAAGGTTCAATGGCGTGACTGCCAGTGTCATTTCAATGGAACAAATTCATGTTACAGAAATGCTTCCATTCCAATAGCAAATCATTTCAACATGTTTTCCTGCTGACCACATTGCCACAGAGTCAGTGTTGTATAGTGGCTGATAATACAAGTTTTACAGTCAAAGTATATTGGGAGACAATTCTCCATGGGTCTTTCACATTTCTGCATGTCTTTCAAGCAACAGTACTGAATGACTTTCTTCTGAACTATCTCTTCAAACATGATTAAATAGCAAACATTTTTGTAAGACTGAGATAGCATTTCTCTCCAGAGTAAAAGGTAGCCATATTTACTGCCTATTATAAAAGATCAGTTTCCTCAGCTCAGGCGTCCTGTCCTATAATGCAGCTCACTGCCTGTGTAAGTTACACCTGGCCCTCTTCTCGCCATTCTGTAGGAAATGCAGCTCAAAGAAATACTGACACTATGAGTACTACTATTAATATGAATAGTAAAGTCCTTTGTCTCTAATCCAAGAGTCTTAAGTCTTCTGCCAGCATGCATGAAACAATGTTAACTTGTTCAGCTTGCAAGGAAGTTAAAAAGTTCCTTCATAGCCCTTCAAAGCTCTTGACAAGGCCCATATTGGAATCCTAGTTCTTTTGCTTACAAATTATGTGATGTTAAGAAAGTAATTTAAACTCTCTAAGCATCAATATATACTCCACTGTCAGGTGGGGCCAGCCTTAAGAGTTTAATGCTACATGGTGTAATATATATTATCTTATATAGTATATAACACATGCATTACCATAATGCAAGGCACAGAGTATATGCTCAATAAATTTACCAACTGTGGCTCTATTATAATGCAGGAATCACTAGGAATGAGGAACCCAATTCTAGCCCATATTCTACAGCCTCAGAAGTCACCCAACTCATCTAAGACTTTATTTTACCCTCTGTAAAATGAGGCAGCTAGATGACTTGATCCTAAGTTTCCTAATAGCTTTAAATCCTGAAACTTAATTTAAGCTTCTCCTCGTCATATTCCTTCTTTTGTCTGAAAAGCAGTTTCTCTCATCAAATCTTTCTGGAGGTAACAGATCCAGCATAGAGCCTGAACAGAGCTAGAACCAAGCCCAACTCTGATCTAAAGGAGAAAAGTCTGGCTGCTACAGACTTTTGCTAAGGCCAGCTAAAAATGAAGCTAGTACTGCTATCACTTTATAAACCAAAAGAGTACTGCTAATTTTAGCCATTTCTGTTCTCTCTAACCCACACCCAGCTGGCTTTCCTGTTGTAGCTGAAACAAGGGCAGAGACTATGAAAATGTAGAAGAGGTCTTGGATATCAGAAATAATAAGCAGAATCAATAACTGGACTTGTTGCCTAAGTTGATATGGCAGGTGAGCAAAATGATGAGAAGATCTAACTTTTATATCCAGCTCTGTACACAACAGACTGTGTGACCCAAATTAATCTATTGACTCTCGCTAGGTCTCAGTTCCCTTACTGGGGAACTGAGATCAGGACACTGGATCAGACGATTCCCGAGGTCTTTTCTGACTTTATAATTCTATGACTAACTAATGTTACTAACACTTTCACTTCCGTGAATAATTTAGCTGAAGAAATGACTAAATTTATCTTAGCACAATTGCAGGCAGAGGGATCAAATTAAATGACACCAAGTTTTTTGTACACAGCCAGGAGTGTGTAAGCAGAGAACTGTTAACAGTCATCTTGATCTAGAATCTATGTTAGTCCCATTGTAAAATCCAGCCAAAGATATGTCAGATCTGGGTGACAACTGACAAGTCTATGTGCATCTGAGTACTCCACTCTTGATATACTTTTCCATATTGAATGACTTTTCCAATAGCAGTGATACCCTTGTTCATTTCCACCCACAGATACCTTCACTGTTCTTCTTGGACCCAAGACACATATTCATGAAACAATTTGCAGAGGTAGGGCAGGCATATAGAATGGTATCAGAGAACACAAAGTAGACCAGTCAATGACTTAGCCCTAACAATTATCTTATTAGCAACAATCTCTAACCAACCAATGTCAGGAAAATACACCACTCAGTAATAACGACAATGGAAAAAAATAAAAAAACAAAAAAACCTAAGTTTCTTCCCATAGTACATCATTGATATTTTTAACACTTAGCAAGATATATACTTTTTAATATCTCTGCCATGACTAAACTGATTTCTTCTGGGCTGCATCATTTTTATCTTTGCACCTACCCTTGTGATTCACTGGATAATGCTTTGGAATTTAGCATACTGCTTTTAAATTCTGGTTTTGCCATTTGCTAACTGTGTGACTCTGGGCAAGTTACTTAACCTCTCAGAGACATAGTTATTTCACCTGTGCAATTAACATAATAATATCTACCGCACAGAGGGGTTGTTATAATTTACTGAGACAACTTTTAAAGTGTCAAGTATATTGTCTGACCTATAAGATTTAATGTACTACAGTTTTTACTATAGCAGATCATCAATAAATATTTACTGAATAATATAGTTTCTTGATTGCTTGTGTACCAGGCCCTAAAGTGTTATTTCACACAAAACTATGCGAAGTAAGTACCATTACAGGCCTCACTGGAAGATAAAGACCTGAGAACAGAGCAGTGAAGTGAAATGCTTCCATAGGTCCATCAGTCAGTAAATGGCAGAATCAGAATTTAAACTCAGGTAATCTAGCTCCACAGCCCAAACTCCTAATAACACACAATTTTACCTCCAAATGAACGATTTGATTTCAAATAGAACTAGGCAGCCAGAAGAGATTAAGAGATGATTTATTATATACTTTAATCTTAAAACAAGTCCCCATATCTTTATCTGCAACTACATACAGACCCATATTTATTAAATTTATACTGTCAGTTTTCAAAATCCTGAAGAGGAAGACATGGAAGAGAAATATATTCCACTAATTGGCATACAAATATTTCTACATATTTGTGACTTCCAGTGTCCACAGACAGGAAGATAAATTAGAAAATTCACTAAATCTCCCATAGTTTATATTTCAGTTTCATAGAAACATAGTTAAATATCATGCAAATAAGGCTTTTCTCTGTACAGATATTATTTGAAATGGTCTCTGGTAGAAAAGAATGAAAGGTAAAATTCTAACTTACAGATGAAACTAAAATGCAGCTTTCTTATGAATAACGGTTTTTAAGCATACTGAAAAAATCTTTCTAGTAAAAAATGCAAAATATTTTTAACAGAGCTTAAAGAATTCATTTGCAAATAATTCTTTGTAGTAAATCTTTGGCCCTCTTCCTATATTTTAAAGGTTTTTCCTTTGTTTTTCTTTGAAGATAAAGTGGTTTATAAATCTCCATATTATAAGAAGTGCATTCTGATATTATTCATCTACTAGAAAAATATTTTCATGCTTTACGTTAAATAATAAAACTACAATTCAAGAGGCAATGTCATTCATCATTCCAATACACACACTCACACATGAAAGCATGAGTTCATTGTTCTCACTGTTTTATGGAAGAGAATCCAAAACAAGGAGAAGAAAAGTCTTTGTCCAAGATCAGAGAAGAAATAAACACAGTAAAATGGGCCTGGCTACTCAATGTCTCACCCAAGTCTGCAGAAGAAACAAATCTAAAAAATGCAGAATAATTCAAATAGAAGGGAAGCTTCTTTCTTACTTGCATAAAAGACTGAGATGTTCCTGTTAGCAGATGACACAGCACCCCCTCCCCGACCTCCACCACATGGTAACTTAGAGACCCAGGCCCCTGCCAAGTTGTGGCTCAGCCACCCCTTAGTACCTCATCATGGTCTGTTTATAACTGGAAGAAAAGGAAACAGAGTGAAGGTGGGCACACCCTTCCTTAAAAGGCCTAGAAATGGCACACATAACATCCACCCTATTCATATTCCACCGGAGGAACTCAAACATATTGTTACATGTCAGATCAAAACAGTTAGGGAAATACAGTCTAGTGCAGGAAAAATAAGAAATAAGCATTTGATGAATAGATAATAGCCTTTCCCACACTTTGTATGCCCTATTCCATGTGGCTCCAGAACTGAAAGAATTCAGATGCACAGAATTTCTAAGAAGTCTTCCATTACATCTTTTTAAACATTCTAGAATATTTCAAGCAACAGTTTAGCCATGTACAATGATACAATATAGGATAACTATAATCAAAATGCACTTTCTCTTTGTTCTACACAAATAAAAACCCTTTTTAACTTGGACAATCTTTGCCAGAGTTCTCTTTTGTTTTACCAGAGTAACAATACTTAGAATCAGAGGATTAGAAATGGTATTTAAATATTATCTGATCCTGGGGTGCCTGGGTGGCTCAGTGGGTTAAAGTCTCTGCCTTCGGCTCAGGTCATGATCCCAGAATCCTGGGATCGAGCCCCGCATTGGGCTCTCTGCTAAGTGGGGAGCCTGCTTCCTCCAATCTCTCTCTGCCTGCCTCTCTGCCTATTTGTGGTCTCTGTCTATCAAAAAAAAAAAAAAATCTTAAAAATTATCTGATCCATTGTTCTGCATTCAGGAAGGTCAACACCTACACCATTCTATTTTAATGGAAACACTTTTCAAAGATGCGCAAAAGCAATTCCAGCAAATCCTTGTATGCCCAATAACCCTTACTGTCAGGAAATTCTTTCTTGTTGCTAATTTAAATTTGTTATCCTATAGCTTAAGCCCACTTCCTTTTAGATTTTTCTTAGACATAAAAAACAGATGTTCTTTTATCCCTAGTATATTACACATTCCCACATTCTACATTTAGCCTTGTCCCTAGCAAACTGAATAATCCCAGAACCTTTCCCCATAGGTCTCATGCCCAAGCCCTTTAACTGTATTTATGACTCTCCTTAGAAATCTCTCCAACTTTCTCATGTTCCCTTTAAGTCGTCATGGTCCATAACAAGGTCCTTGTAATTTAGCCAATTTGTATAAATACCTGCTCTATGAGTGCATAGCACACACAGAGAGAAAATGAACCTAATATCCAAGAAAATTATATTCTATCAACAATAAAATAAAATCTCATCACTATATTTTGTCTTTTTCTTGCCAGTTGCTGCTTTCACATTTGTCATCCCCCTTAAGCAGAAGTCTTGGCTCACAATCCTCGTTTCCAGTTACAGAACTGGCAAAGCCTCATACTCCCTTTTCCACACACCCTTATCTCAGAAAACTCAACACTTTTCCCCATAAATGTTGGGAATCTTTCACAATTTCACAACCAAGACACTTTAAATATTTCACATTCAAATAGCCCCTTTACAGTTTGCAGAATGCTCTAACACATAGGTTCTCATTAAATCTTCACAATAACCATGTGAGGTAAATTACATATCTTCACTTGAAGGACAAGGAACCCAGAACTAGAGGTTAAGTGGTTTGGCTAAGTCAGCTTAGGGACAGGTGGCAGTTGTACATCACTAACTCAGAGCACTTAAGTCCAAATCTAGTGCTTTTGCAGATGATACAGGAGAACAATTTCTTTGTTTTTAGATCTACTGCTTAAGAATCTTAACAGAAACAAATAATATAATTCTTGAAAGTAAAAAGATGTTGTATGGGTTATGTCAATAAAAATACCTGATTTGAAAAGTATCTCCTATTATTTTAGGAGGGTGCTGAAATATAACTTCAGTGACTTAAGATTGATTTTCATGCAATGATTTCACAAAACATTGGTCTTGACCATGGTTCAATAAAAGTGTGACTGTATATATTCTTGGCAGGGGGCTAGTGTGTTTGGTACACAGTAGATGTTTGGTAAATGTGCATCTGAGCAAAACATCCTTATTCATTATTCTTATGTAACTATTTGTAGAGTTTAGCAGAGCTTTCCAAAACTTAGTCAAACCACTCACAAACTCATGAAAAGAAAATCCCATCCATGCAAGCATCGATCAGTCTTGATAAAGATAACAAACTTTTCTCATATAGATCTTTTTATTTCAGTCAAGGTTTTTAAGAGGTTTTTTTGCATCTTTTCAGAAAAACTTGTTAAGGAGAAATTAAAATACATTTTATGAGACGTTGAAAACACAATATTTAATTCAAACTTCCAGGGCAAACAAGTTAATCTCACGTAAAGATACAGCTATAAATATACATATATATGTATGTGTGTATACACACACACACACGAACACACATATATACATGTGTATATACACATATGTATATGACTTATTTTTCTAAAAATATATATATGACTTATTTTTTATAAAAAATGAAGTTTATTAATTTGGAAATTTTCAGGTATTTTTTGCCATTATTATCCATTAGTCTCCTATCCAAATAAGAGTAATAATAGTTAAATTAGACCAAACCTTGCTTATCCCATGTCTGTATAAGTTTTATTGGCTATTCATTTGAGTTAGGAGGCACACATGATTTTCAAAGACTCCCTCCTTATTATCCACTTGATTTGTTAAAATTTTTCTTTTGAGAAAGTTTCCAATATCAAGTAATTTTTATCAGTACACACTTCCTTTTTATTTAAGGAATAAATAAAAGATTTGCAACTATGGAACTTCCTTTCCAGGGCTATACAACACTTCAAATCTTTAACAACTAATGGATTTTAATTTTCTTCAGTATATTCTGGGCAATGCATATTTTAATTATATTTATATGATTACTTTCGGGATTTTTGCATGAAAATAAGTCTAAAAATAGATACTGTATATTTGGTATGCATTTTTTACCTAATCATGGCAAACTTATTAGCCTATAAGAGAGACATTTAAATTTACAGCATAATTTCACATTCTTATTCTGAATGATTTCACATATTTAGCTTTTGTCTTAATTAGAAGTAATTGGCTGGGGGGGTGCGGGTGCCCAGATGGCTCAACTGGTTAAGTGTCCAACTCTTGATTTTAGCTCATGTCATGACCTCAGGGTTGTGAGATTGAGCCCTTCTTCAGGCTCTGTGCTAGGTGACAAGCCTGCTTTGGAGACTCACTCTCCTCCTCCCTCTGCTCCTCCCCCAAACTTGAGCACTCTCTCTCTCTCTCTCTCTCAAAAGAAAAAAAAAAAAACCCTCAAAAACCTAACTTGAAAATAATGTCATGAGAAGACGAATATAAATTTAGAATTTTTTTATTACTTCACACAAAGAAGAAACTTACAAACCATACTTTTGCTAATATCCTATGATTACACTACAGTTTCCTCTGGTACTTTTTATTTAATTAAAATACTGCAATTTTAACAATAATTTAAAAAACTTAAATAGGATGTTTAATTATCAAATGTTAATGTTATTTATTTCATGCTAAAATGTATGTTTTTTCCTAAAAATATAAATTTGTAAACGAAGCTCAAAACTTGACTGCAATATTTTATATTACAGTTAAAGAATGGGATAAATCACTACAAGTTTTTCAAGCAGAAAAAGAATATCCTTTGAGTTTCATAAGATATCTGTTTCAGGCCCTAACACTCTTAAACTGAACTTTCTAAGGTATGTTAGTATTTGTAAACAAGTCTATCATTGAGTGAGGAGCTTAGCTTTGAGGGAATAACTTCAGCAACAGAAATATCTACCTAGTTGTATAATATAATTTCACACTTAGAGAGCTTGCTACATGGAAATCACCTTCCTCTTTCATTGTGGTTTGCATGTCCTTGGGTACTTGCCATTTAATTTCAGGTTACTCATGCCTTGGAAGTTAGAGGAAACAACACATAAAAATAATGCTGAAACCAAACTTCTGCAACCACAGAATAGGGATCATGAAGATATGATGTGAAATTCCAATGATGTTACATTCATTCATAGGGCTGCCATCATAAGCTGTTATAAAGAGTGTTGGGGATATTCACTGGTCTGTGCATTTCTATCAAGTAGGAATATTAGTATCTGAAAACTAAGTCAGTCTATACCACATTCACTAATTAAGCAGCATCACTTCAAGTTCTGCCATTTTAATAATTAACTTTTATGGAAGCTATAATTTCTGAGCCAAAATCATGGCACAAAACATTTACAGATGCAGTTACAGCTGTTTTTCTGTAAATCAATGTTTAGCATGAGCCACTGTTGAAGGGAAGAAAGAAAAAAAAAAAAAAAACACTGGGAGAAATGTCTATAAATTAATAGATTTATTCAAAGAGATTTTTTTTTAAAGATTTTATTTATTTGAGAGAGAGAGAGAGAGAGAGCATGAGTAAAGGTAGGAGAAATGCAGAGGGACAGGGAGTAAAACTCCCTGCCAAGCAGGGAGCAGGACACAGGGCTTGATCCCAGGACCCATGACCTGAGCTGAAGGCAGATGCTCAACTGACTGAGCCACCCATGTGACCCCAAAGAACTTTTCTTAGTCTTTTAATTTATATCTCAATTAGAAATTGCAGAAAGATGGAGATGAAAAATAAGAAAAGTACAAAGTAGGAAGAGAAATACAAGAGTACTGGCACCTTTCTTTCCACAAAGAAAAACAACATGGGCTTATCCACAGAAATTTACAGCATGGATGTAAATAAATAACTAATAATGATAGACAGAACAACGCCACAGGTGATATGGCAATTGTAATTAACTTTACTGCCATATAAGTGACAGATAATAGAGACCCTTCACCACCTTGGAAATTTACAGAACAAAATGCCTGTGTATAATTTAGCAAATACATACTTTTATAGAGGAGATTTACCATGTGTTAATTAGGAGGTAGTTTCAAGGATTTACTGCAGCAGAGGAAAAAAGATGCATCCACAGTAGGTAAACAGAGTAAAAAAGAGAAAAGGTCAGGAATGGGAATTTGGCTAATTAAAAGGAGAAAGCAGGTATGTGGGTGGAAGACACAAGATGAAGTGGGAAAGTATTTTTCACACAAGATATCCAGATATGTCATCTGTAAAACATGCACCTTTGCTAGTAAGCAGGTTAAATACATATTCCTCCTCCAGTTTTTGTTTTAGATTCATAACCTTCTGCTTCTTATCAAATGATGAATGACTCCATATGCTAATAAATACTACATTAGGAATCTAAAACCAACGGTGTCTTGCAAAACTTTGGATTTCCTGAGGAGAGTGCCAGCTAATTAGAAGGCAGTATGCAGAGTTTGGATAAGGGTTTTATCACCCTGTTGAATCACTGATGTCCTTAGGACTTGAAGCCTGATTCCTTCGATAAAAAGCTACTCTGGATTCACAGGCTAATGAGTTGACAAAGAAGCAGAGAAACTATATATGAAAATAACTTTGGCTTCTTAACAAAAAAGGAGGGGGAAAGAGAAAATATCAGTATCAAATCTTCAATTCTGAAATTAAAACTGTTGCTTTAGATTTTTTCTCCTTTTTAATTTTTTTGCGTTTTTATTTTTGGGGGGGGTGTTTTTGTTTTTGCCTTTCTTCTTCTTTTGATGAAAAGCTGAAAACTTAAAACACAAAGTTTTCACCAGCCCAGCAAGCAGATTCATGGCTTAAATAAGTCCTTGAAAATTGAACAGGTTCCCATTCTTCTTTAACACTAGAAGAGGCCAGACTGGGGCAAGCATTTCATGGAAGTCTCAGATCTTTGCCACATTATTTATATTGTGTGGGAAAAGAGCCTTGGCCAGATAAAGGTTTCTCATTAATTTATAATGGTGATGATATTTTCCATTCGGCATGGAAGAGGTACACAGATGGGCCCTACGTTTCTTGATTTCCGCTCTACAAGGCATCAAGTGCAATGCTTTGCACCAGATTCCTGGTGGGAGAGGTAGAAAGGAGATTTTTCATGCTCCTTAAAGAAGTCGAAGGATAATAACTCAGAAAGAGTCATTTACAGAATTTAGGGAACATTGGTGCCTGCTTCATTGTTCCTTTCACAGCAGGCTAGAGGGCAAAAGTTTATCAGAAGGAAAGAAAAAAAAAATTGAGGGTGAAATGGAACTGAAAAGAAATTCAAATATGCTTAAATAAAATTTTCTCTTGGGCTTTAATTCTAGTCTTTGATTTACATTCTTCTAAAAAAATTAAGTGATGTTTTAAAAATGGCAGTCCTTTTGTATCCTTCATTTAATCACAAAACTTTGACTTGGGCATTGTTAATAACATTAAATATTGGGCTTAGATTGTTAGCTTAATAGTAAGTGGAAAGGATGGCTTTGTAATTGTATGATTTTTCTCACTCGAGCCTTTTCTTTTAATAAGTCGGTTTAAAAATTCAAGAGACAGTCTAATATTAGGGTACTTACTAGAGGAACTACTCATCCAAGAAAGAAGCATAGCCAATGTAAATCATTTAAAATTTAGAAATTAATGAGTTCTACTAACTGAGTTTATACTTGAAAATTACCAACATACTACCTAAAATGTGTATTAATTGGGAATACAGTATCTTGGGATTCTTAAATATTGCAAGCCAGTTTTTAAATAACATTTGAAAATAATAAACCCAATAGAATTCAGCCACTAACTCTTTATAGGACCTTCAACCCTCTATCAAACAAATTTTAAACTAGGTTGTTTATAATATAAAGTAACTGTGAAGTTTTACATTTAACTTAGCAAAATATTATTAGTAAGGGTTATTTAATATAACTGGCCTAAAGTCATGGATACTTTCTAATCTGAGGTGCTCACTATTCAAATCAGTTTCATGAATAATGGTTTAAGGTTAAGAAATGGCCACATAATAGTTTAAAGAAAGAGTGTCTAGGGATATTCAGTGGTTTGTGTATAATGCTGTAGAAATAATGGCACAGAAAACCAAGTCAATCTGAGCAAATTTATGTCTACACAGTTTTTCTCTTAATAAAAGAAAGAAATGTGTGTGTGTGTGTGTGTGTGTGTGTGTATTAGCATCACTTCTGTAACAAAAATCATTAGTTATCTATCAATAACTTCTCTCCTTTTTTGACAATAGAACTGAACTAAGCTTGCCAACAGTCCTCTCAGCTATAGATGATATACTCTACCGTTAGAATGGCCATTTGCCTAGGTTCTAAGGAATAAGATCAGAGCAGAAGTGATATATATATATATATACACACACATATATATGTATATGTGTATGTGTATATCTATATCTATATCTATATCTATATCTATCTATCTGTATCTATATATTCCAGTTTGAGAATTTCTCCCTGACAAAAGATTGTACATGTACTCCCAAGCTCTTTGTTCTCTCTGGTTGGGAAATGATAGCAACTGGAGTGGCCACCAGGGACCCAGAGAATGTAGATATGTGGTAATGGTAGCATCATCTTCTTACCAGCTTTGGATCACAAAGTCTGGATTGTTGTAAGAGAAGTAGACTACTTTGAATTCTCTTTGTTAGAGAATTTAAGCCTGTACCCAGTTTAACAATTCCTATTAGGGAGGGAAAAAATGGCAGGTGTGGTGATGGAAAACACTCAATAAATGAGAAAGGGCACATGGCTGCAACTACAAAACACATCATGACAAATTTAATTCTAGTTAATATGCTAGAGTTATTTCACACAAAAAAAATGGGAAAATGAACATATATTATTTGAATTTCTTTACAAAATCTTTTAAAACATAATTCCAATTTCCTATGGTATTGTTTTCATCTACTAAAATTAAAAAACAGCCTTCTATTTTCTATTTATCTATTCATGTCAACAGTTCTTGATATTAGTATAAGAATTAATCAACTAGAAAACAAAAAGCAGGGTTAAAGAGTTCACCTCTGTTATAGGTGAGCCCCACACCAATTCCAAGAATGAAATATACTGTGTCTTAACTTGTAAAGTTTTAGACCAAGCTCAGTAGGTTTTCTTGATGTATGTGAAAGATTTTGGAAAATTTAAAAAAATACAATATACTATTGAAATATAAAGGGTTGTTATTATTACTATCATTATTATTTTCCAGAGTTCTTTTTTTTTTTTTTTTTCAAATTGTGATAGCTATTGACCCGATGCTTGAGAGCTAAGATAGAGAGGGGAAGAGAGATATATAAAAAAGAAAGAATATTTCTGAAATTCATAGAATAATTATAACTCACAAAGCTGAATTTAGACTTTAGGTTTTAAATGCTTTACCCTCAAAATGACTCATAGTCATACACAAATATGAGTCATTTTTGAGAGTATATAAATGAAAGCAAGTGGGAACACAAAGCTCTGAAATAAGAATTACTAAATTTGATATTAAGCAATGCATGAATCTTATCAATATTGGTTCATGTCCTTATAGGGAGATTTGGTTTTAAAAACTGTACAGCTTATCACTTTACAACCATGATTGACAGAAAATTATCTAAATATAATTTATAGTTAAATAGAGGACTAAAATATGCATGTGGTCATTTATCTTGATTCTTTCAAAATCAAAAGCAAGACAAACTCCATAGTGACCCTTTTTATTTCTTTTCTTTAGAGCAGATGTTGGCATATTTTTGTAGGGGGTCAGACAGTCAATATTTTAGGCTTTGTAGGCCTTACAGTCTGCACAGCAGTTATGTAACAACTGCCACTCAGAGCAAAACCAGCCATAGATGGTACAGAAATGAATGAACATGTCTGTGTCCCAATAAAACTGTTCATGAGCACTAAAATCTTCATCTCTGACAATTTTCACATATCATGAAATATTACTCCTCTTTTGATTTTTTTCTAAACATTTAAAAACATAAAATAAATTTTAAATTCACAAGCCTCACAAAACAGGCAACAGGCCAGATTTTGCCTGTAGGCCATAGTTTGCCAATCTCTCATATAAAATGATCACAAAATCAAATCAATATATACAGAAACATTTACCTACGTACGATGAATTTTAAATCTCTGCCTTATTTAGGTCAGTTAAAAGGGTTACAAGACGTAATTGAAAGTCATTCATTCACCAAAAATTAGTGAGACCCTACTGGGAACCAAGCACATAATACAAATAGAGCAAATCTTTGCCTCATGGGAATTATGGTCCAGTTTGTGAAAAAGACATGAATACATAACTCATGCAAATAAATTAATAAATCCCATCTACCACAAGACCTAGTTTAATTAAAAAATTAAGTAAAGCTATGGTTTTCAACAAAGTTTTGTTTCATTTATATAAACCGAAATTTTTATATTTTCAATCAAAATGATGATATGGAGAGGTTGAGCAAATTGAACAAAATATCAGACTACTACCTCAAAGGTATAGATGGAGCTAGAAGCTAGAACTAGCAGATGGAAAGATGTATATGATTACTCCGTATTTTAATATCTTGACCTTATTTTGATTGAGTTTCATAACAGTCTCATATTGGATTCCAAGGATCCTGAACAATACTTCTATTAAGACACAAAGACAAAAACAAGGAAAAATAAAAGAAAAGACAATGAAACAACCCCTTTACATCTTCTCAATTCAAGCTAGTTTTCTCCAAATTAGAACCTGGCAAACTACTTACCAATCATTAAATATTTTATACATGCAAAGCATTATTGATACAGAAATAATAACAGATACTATTTGGGGTATTTGCTATATTCATTAAATACTACAATAATTACATATATATATATATATTCTCAAATTTAATTCTCACACAGCTCTAGTTAAGAGATAATATTCTCATGATTTCAAACATGAGATATTAAGTGTCAGAGGTAAAGGTGTGAATCCAGATCTTTCTAATGTCCAAACATGTGCTCTGTAGCACTAGCCTATACTACCCTCCAGGTGCTTACCACGGTAAATATAGAATAAATATAAAAGATACAAAGTTTCATGAGCACATAAAGCTAATATGAATTAATTAACTAATAATATTAATAGTATGCAGAAATTGCTTGAGCAATTATGTTGTGCCAAATGCTTTTTAAAGAACTTCTATAAATTTTAAGATTTAATCTCTACTTAATCTCTTTGAGGCAAGTATTATTATCGTCCCCATTTTATATATAAGGACAATAAGGAAGATGAAAACAAAGTAACTTATCAAAGGTCAGAATGTTCATAAGTAATGGATCCAGGATTTATATCCAAGAAATATCTTTCCAGGGCTTAAACATTTATGTCAGGACCACTGCCTACAGCCACACAGGTAATAACTCTGCACAACTCTTGGAAACATCATTCATTGATCACAAAGAACTTTGTATAATGTGGCAAAAATACTGGACTTTATCTACAAATACTAGTGAGTCACTGGAATGCTCTGTTTTGGAAAGAATGAATATGTTTTGGAATGACTACCCTAAAGACAGGGTAAGGATAGACTCTAGTAGTTTCAGTTATCAATGCCATAGTCCTATCCAAAAAAATAAAAATAAATGCTAAAAACCTGAACTGTGGCAGCAGAAGTGGGAAGAGAATGGGTCTCAACTTCATTAATCCAGACAGGAAAGTTGAGGAGGGTGTAAAGAATTGGGTGTATAGATTTGGATAGAAAAAATGATTGATGCTTGAGGTGTGCAAGTTGTAAAGAGTATATCTGTGTCCTTCAGGAAGAGATGGTTAGAAGGTTGGACATGTGGTTTAGGGTAGGAGTTGAATAGATTGACACAGTTACCAAAAAAACAGGTAGTAATATCATAGGTTTTGGTTAAGAACCCAGGAATGCAAAGAAGAGAAAGACAAGATTTACAGATAAAACCACATAAAACAGTTACAGTTAAGCAGTAAGCGAAGGAAGAGTTTTCATTGAAAAGGAATAACAGGAATGGTCAAAGACATATAAAAAGAATAAGAAAAAAATGATGACATGGAAGAGTTGAATGCTGGCTACTCAGAAGGCAAGTAAATCAAACTGAACCACAGAACTGAGCAAATAATTGGAGACTCCAAGTAAGAGGAATTGTATGAAGTAAATTAAACGTTGCAGCCTAGGTCAAAACATGCCTGGAAGACATCAACAAGTAGTTACTGAGTATCCATGATCCTCTCATCATTGTATCCAGTACTGCAGATATGAGAGTAAACAAACTTGCAGTCTACTAGAAGAAATGGTTGGGAACAGGCATGCATAATATAGCATAAGTAATACAGTAGGAGTAAACATGAGGTTTTATTAGTGGGGCCCATTTGGGGGACATATAACTTAGTCTGGTGTGGTAGAGGTCATGTGAAGCAATGCATTCTGGGTGGTAGGGGTAATGTCTAAACTGAAGAATACATTCCATTTTGCTACATATGGAAGGCTAATGTCCCACCAAACATGTCCACATGGTATTCACCAGAATTTGTGAGTTATGTTACCCTACATGGCAAGAGGGATTTAGCAAAAATTATTTAAGTTATTAGCATTTTAGGATAAGGCGATTATCCTTTATTATCCAAGTAAGCCAAATAGAATTACAAGCATCATTATAAAAGAGACTGAGAAAGAGGGAGGATGAGGGGAGTAAGAGAAAAAGAAGATGTGATGACAGCAAAATCCAAAATCCAAAAAAGCCTTGAAAATGCTACACTGCTGGCATGAAGATAAAGAAAGGGGCCACAGCCAACTCTTCCATGTCATCATTTTTTTCTTATTCTTTTTACATGTCTTTGACCATTCCTGTTATTCCTTTTCAATGAAAACTCTTCCTTCGCTTACTGCTTAACTGTGCAAGCAGCCCCTAGAATCTGGAAAAGGAATGAAAACAGATTCTTCTCTAGAGTGTCCAGAAGGAACGCAGCCCTGATGACACCTTGATTTTAGCTCAGTGAAATACATTTCAGATTTCTCACCTCCAGAACTTAAGATAATAAATTTGTGTTGTTTAAACCACTAAATTTGTGGTAATTTATGTTGCTATAATGCGACAATAGCAAAGTGGTAATACAGGAAATTAACTCTCCCCAGAGTGAACAATACTTGCCAAAGAATAGAAGTGGGAAAGTTTACATTTACCAGTCTGAGCCTAAATTCTAAATTTGGTTATAATATCATGATATTCCCAACCATGTAGATCAATGCTGCTGAAATACTCTTGGAAAGGTTTTATAATCTACATCCTCCCATGGGAGTTGTCCAAACTTGGTCATCTATTAATGCTGTACACAGAATATAAAGTTTAACAACATTAGGAATAAACTGCATTACCCACGTAATCCACACCCACCACACCCACTACTCTTCTTTACCACTTCATGATCACACCACTCTCTCTATTTAAAGTGACCCACTGAAACCTTCCATTTATACCATATTCTCTGCTCTGAGAAACCTTGTTTTATGTGACTGAAGAAACCTGAAACAAACAAGAGCCCCAATTTTTATCAGTTTAGCTGACATAAACATAATCTGTAATCAGTAGTTTTTATTGATCTAAATTAACTCACACTTAGGAGGGGAAAAATATCACACTATCTTACTGAATAAACTGTCCATGAGCATTTCCTTTTTGTAAATAATTACTTCTACCTAAAGAAAGATATATTATTAACTTAGACTGTCCAACTGTGAAGAAAATGCTAGATGTACATTTAATTTCTCCAGAGCATCTAATTTATATAGCTGGCTTTCAAATATTTTCTAAGTGCAGCAGTATGGAGAAAAATCATGTGGTTATATAACTGTTCAACATACACTGTGTTCAAGTTGAGTTTAAAATTATTCAAAAGAATGAAAAAAATACTCCTTTAAAAATGAGGTCACACATGAAAATAATTTATACTAGGATCATGTTGAACTAGTAGAGGTAAGGTACACATTATATTAAGTTAAATAACTCTTATAGTATCTACACTATGGAGAAAAGTGAAAATTGACTGTCCTCTCAAGCAGTAAAGAGAATTTAGATATAGACAATCATAAAGAAAATTCATTTATTTCAGCATTTCTCAAAGTGTCCTTTGCAAATCACTAAGCTCACACATAGTATGAGTAGTACAATAGTAATTTTGGAAAATACTAAACATTTCCTTCTGAAAGGGTCAAAATGCTTATTAGTACATTAATCAGGAGAAATTCTGCAGTAAGGAAAAATTTAATTTGCTTTACTAACTGTTTCTGACCTTTGACTAACCCCACCCATTAAAATCCCCTTTAACACTTGTTATATGGAAATATTTAGGGAAACTTTCACTAGACCAAGGGTCAGCAAACTTTTTTGTAAAGAGACAAATGAGTATTCCTTTAGGCTTTACAGTCCACTGTGGTGTCTGTAGCAACTATAAATTCTACCTTTACAGCATGCAAGAAACTATAATTGATATGTAAATGAAGGGGTGTGGCTGTGATCCAATAAACTTTATTTCCAGAAACACAGCAGACCATATTTAGTCAGTGGGCCATAGTTTGCCAACCCTGAAATAGAAGCATGATCATTCTCCCAGGAATAGAAGCTGAAAATTCACCATCTTTATCCATTAGGGTTTGTCTTCAGGGAGCAATGAGGAGTTTCCTTTAACTTTGCTGTGACTTGAAAAGACATATGCCAGGAGTGAAGGTCTAGTTTATCAACTGTGCTAAATAAAGGAAAGATACCCCAAGTGCTAAGATACTACAACCTTCGGCTCAAAAGAGGATGCCTTCAGTTTAGTAGGTGACTGGGATAATTGTACCAATTTTAAAGAGCTATATGCTTCTAAGCAAATGGAAAGAATTAAGCTGGACAAACACCTCAAAACCAGAATTGATTATTTTTACTAAATGTGCTAGAAAATTGAAAAGATAATACTTGAGTAGTTTTTATTTTGATTAGTAATTATGCAAATTGCAAAGTTATAGTTTTGTTGTTGTTGTTGTTGCTAATAACAGTTTATTTGGGTATTTTTATTTATTTATTTATTTATTTATTTATTTATTTATTTTAATTTTTTAAATTTTTTATAAACATATAATGTATTTTTATCCCCAGGGGTACAGGTCTGTGAATCTCCAGGTTTACACACTTCACAGCACTCACCATAGCACATACCCTCCCCAATGTCCATAACCACACCACCCTGTCCCAACCCCCCCACCTCCAGCAACCCTCAGTTTGTTTTGTGAGATTAAGAGTCTCTTATGGTTTGTCTCCCTCCCGATCCCATCTTGTTTCATTTATTCTTTTCCTAACCCCCAAAACCCCCCACGTTGCATCTCCACTTCCTCATATCAGGGAGATCATACGATAGTTGTCTATCTCCGATTGACTTATTTCGCTAAGTATAATACCTTCTAGTTCCATCCACGTCATCGCAAATGGCAAGATTTCATTTCTTTTGATGGCTGCATAGTATTCCATTGTGTATATATACCACATCTTCTTCTTTATCTATTCATCTGTTGATGGACATCTAGGTTCTTTCCATAGTTTGGCTATTGTAGACATTGCTGCTATAAACATTCGGGTGCACGTGTCCCTTCGGATTACCACATTTGTATCTTTAGGGTAAATACCCAGTAGTGCAATTGCTGGGTCACAGGGTAGTTCTATTTTCAGCTTTTTGAGGAAACTCCATGCTGTTTTCCAGAGTGGTTGCACCAGCTTGCATTCCCACCAACAGTGTAGGAGGGTTCCCCTTTCTCTGCATCCTCACCAGCATCTGTCATTTCCTGACTTGTTAATTTTAGCCATTCTGACTGGTGTGAGGTGGTATCTCATTGTGGTTTTGATTTGTATTTCCCTGATGCCAAGTGATGTGGAGCACTTTTTCATGTGTCTGTTGGCCATCTGGATGTCTTCTTTGCAGAAATGTCTGCTCATGTCTTCTGCCCATTTCTTGATTGGATTATTTGTTCTTTGGGTGTTGAGTTTGATAAGTTCTTTATAGATTTTGGACACTAGCCCTTTATCTGATATGTCGTTTGCAAATATCTTCTCCCATTCTGTCAGTTGTCTTTTGGTTTTGTTAACTGTTTCCTTTGCTGTACAAAAGCTTTTGATCTTGATGAAATCCCAATAGTTCATTTTTGCCCTTCCTTCCGTTGCCTTTCGCGATGTTCCTAGGAAGAAGTTGCTGCAGCTGAGGTGGAAGTGGTTTCTGCCTGCATTGTCCTCAAGGATTTTGATGGATTCCTTTCTCACATTGAGGTCCTTCAACCATTTTGAGTCTATTTTCGTGTGTGGTGTAAGGAAATGGTCCAATTTCATTTTTATGCTTGTGGCCGTCCAATTTTCCCAACACCATTTATTGAAGAGGCTGTCTTTTTTCCATTGGACATTCTTTCCTGCTTTGTCAAAAATTAGTTGACCATAGAGTTGAGGGTCTATTTCGGGGCTCTCTATTCTGTTCCATTGATCTATGTGTCTGTTTTTGTGCCAGTACCACGCTGTCTTGATGATGACAGCTTTGTAATAGAGCTTGAAGTCTGGAATTGTGATGCCACCAACTTTGGCTTTCTTTTTCAATATTCCTTTGGCTATTCGAGGTCTTTTCTGGTTCCATATAAATTTTAGGATTATTTTTTCCATTTCTTTGAAAAAAATGGGTGGGATTTTGATAGGGATTGCATTAAATGTGTAGATTGCTTTAGGTAGCATAGACATTTTCACAATATTTGTTCTTCCAATCCAGGAGCATGGAATATTTTTCCATTTCTTTGTGTCTTCCTCAATTTCTTTCATGAGTACTTCATAGTTTTCTGAGTATAGATTCTTAGCCTCTTTGGTTAGGTTTATTCCTAGGTATCTTATAGTTTTGGGTGCAATTGTAAATGGGATTGACTCCTTAATTTCTCTTTCTTCTGTCTTGTTGTTGGGGTAGAGAAATGCAACTGATTTCTGTGCATTGACTTTATATCCTGACACTTTACTGAATTCCTGTATAAGTTCTAGCAGTTTTGGAGTGGAGTCTTTTGGGTTTTCCACATATAATATCATATCATCTGCAAAGAGTGATAGTTTGACTTCTTCTTTGCCGATTTGGATGCCTTTAATTTCTTTATGTTGTCTGATTGCTGAGGCTAGGACTTCTAATACTATGTTAAATAGCAGTGGTGATAATGGACATCCCTGCTGTGTTCCTGACCTTAGCAGAAAAGCTTTCAGTGTTTCTCCATTGAGAATGATATTTGCAGTGGGTTTTTCATAGATGGCTTTGATAATATTGAGGTATGCCCTCTATCCCTCCACTTTGAAGAGTTTTGATCAGGAAGGGATGCTGTACTTTGTCAAATGCTTTTTCAGCATCTATTGAGAGTATCATATGGTTCTTGTTCTTTCTTTTATTAATGTGTTGTATCACATTGATTGATTTGCGGATGTTGAACCAACCTTGCAGCCCTGGAATAAATCCCACTTGGTCATGGTGAATAATCCTTTTAATGTACTGTTGAATCCTATTGGCTAGTATTTTGGTGAGAATTTTCGCATCTGTGTTCATCAAGGATATTGGTCTGTAATTCTCTTTTTTGATGGGATCCTTGTCTGGTTTTGGGATCAAGGTGATGCTGGCCTCACAAAATGAGTTTGGAAGTTTTCCTTCCATTTCTATTTTTTGGAACAGTTTCAGGAGAATAGGAATTATTTCTTCTTTAAATGTTTGGTAGAATTCCCCTGGGAAGCCGTCTGGCCCTGGGCTTTTGTTTGTTTGGAGATTTTTGATGACTGTTTCAATCTCCTTACTGGTTCTGGGTCTGTTCAGGTTTTCTGTTTCTTCCTGGTTCAGTTGTGGTAGTTTATATGTCTCTAGAAATGCATCCATTTCTTCCAGATTGTCAAATTTGTTGGCGTAGAGTTGCTTGTAGTATCTTCTTATAATTGTTTGTATTTCTTTTGTGTTAGTTGTGATCTCTCCTCTTTCATTCATGATTTTATTTATTTGGGTCCTTTCTCTTTTCTTTTTGATAAGTCTGACCAGGGGTTTATCAATCTTATTAATTCTTTCAAAGAACCAGCTCCTAGTTTCGTTGATTTGTTCAATTGTTTTTTTCATTTCTATTTCATTGATTTCTGCTCTGATCTTTATGATTTCTCTTCTCCTGCTGGGTTTAGGCTTTCTTTCTTATTCTTTCTCCAGCTCCTTTAGGTGTAGGGTTAGGTTGTGTATTTGAGACCTTTCTTGATTTTTGAGAAAGGCTTGTACCACTATATATTTTCCTCTCAGGACTGCCTTTGCTGTGTCCCACAGATTTTGAACCATTGTGTTTTCATTATCATTTGTTTCCATGAATTTTTTCAGTTCTTCTTTAATTTCCTGGTTGACCCATTCATTCGTTAGAAGGATGCTATTTAGTCTCCATGCATTTGTGTTCTTTCCAAATTTCCTCTTGTGATTGAGTTCTAGCTTCAGAGCATTGTGGTCTGAAAATATGCAGGGAATGATCCCAATCTTTTGATACCGGTTGAGACCTGATTTATGACCCAGGATGTGATCTATTCTGGAGAATGTTCCATGTGCACTAGAGAAGAATGTGTATTCTGTTGCTTTGGGATGAAATGTTCTGAAGATATCTGTGATGTCCATCTGGTCCAGTGTGTCACTTAAGGCCTTTATTTCCTTGTTGATCTTTTGCTTGGATGATCTGTCCATTTCAGTGAGGGGAATGTTAAAGTCCCCTACTATTATTGTATTATTGTTGATGTGTTTCTTTGATTTTGTTATTAATTGGTTAATATAGTTGGCTGCTCCCATGTTAGGGGCATAGATATTTAAAATTGTTAGATCTTCTTGTTGGAAAGACCCTTTGAGTATGATACAGTGTCCTTCCTCATCTCTTATTATAGCCTTTGGCTTAAAATCTAATTGATCTGATAGAAGGATTGCCACCCCAGCTTTCTTCTGATGTCCATTCACATGGTAAATTGTTTTCCATCCCCTCATTTTAAATCTGGAGGTGTCTTCGGATCTAAAATGAGTTTCTTGTAGGCAGCATATTGATGGGTTTTGTTTTTTTATCCATTCTGATACCCTGTGTCTTTTGATTGCGGCATTTAGCCCATTAACATTCAGGGTAACTATTGAGAGATATGAATTTAGTGCCATTGTATTGCCTGTAAGGTGACTGTTACTGTATATTGTCTCTGTTTCTTTCTGATCTACTACTTTTAGGGTCTCTCTTTGCTTAGAGGACCCCTTTCAATATTTCCTGTAGAGCTGGTTTGGTGTTTGCAAATTCTTTCAGTTTTTGTTTGTCCTGGAAGCTTTTTTACCTCTCCTTCTATTTTCAATGATAGCCTAGCTGGCTATAGTATTCTTGGCTGCATGTTTTTCTCATTTAGTGGTCTGAATATATCATGTCAGTTCTTTCTGGCCTGCCAGGTCTCTGTGGATAAGTCTGTTGCCAATCTAATATTTTTACCATTGTATGTTACAGACTTCTTTTCCTGGGCTGCTTTCAGGATTTTCTCTTTGTCACTAAGACTTGTAAATTTTACTCTTAGGTGATGGGGTGTGGACCTATTCTTGTTGATTTTGAGAGGGGTCTCTGCACCTCCTGGATTTTGATGCTTGTTCCCTTTGCCATATTAGGGAAATTCTCTACAATAATTCTCTCCAATATACCTTCTGTTCCCCTCTCTTTCTTCTTCTTCTGGAATCCCAATTATTCTAATGTTGTTTCATCTTATGGTGTCACTTATCTCTCGAATTCTCCCCTCATGGTCCAGTAGCTGTTTGTCCCTCTTTTGCTCAGCTTCTTTATTCTCTGTCATTTGGTCTTCTATATCACTAATTCTTTCTTCTGCCTCATTTATCCTAGCAGTAAGAGCCTCCATTTTTTATTGCACCTCATTAATAGCTTTTTTTTTTCAACTCGGTTAGATTTTAGTTCTTTTATTTCCAGAAAGGGCTTTTATCTCTCCAGAGAGGTTTCTGTAACATACATGCCTTTTTCGAGCCCGGCTAGAACCTTGAGAATCGTCATTCTGAACTCTAGTTCTGACATATTACCAATGTCTGTAGTGATTAGGTCCCTAGCCTTCGGTACTGCCTCTTGTTCTTTTTTTTTGTGGTGAGTTTTTCCGCCTTGTCATTTTGTCCAGTTAAGAGTATATGAAGGAGCAAATAAAATACTAAAAGGGTGGCAAAGACCCCAGGAAAATGCGCTTTAACCAAATCAGAAGAGACCCCAAATCGTGGGGGGGGGGGGGAGAAAGGGGTTAAAAAGAAGTTCAGAAAAGAAAAAAAATATTAAAAAAAGAAAAATAAAGAAAAAATATAAAAAAGAAAAAATACATATATATTAGATAAACTAGTTAAAAAAAAATAGAAAAGGGTAAAAGTTAAAAAAATTTAGCAGAAGAAAAAGAATTAAATTTAAAAAAAATTAAATTAACCACAAGACTAAAGAATCATGGGGAGAAAGCCATGAGTTCCGTGCTTTGCTTTCTTCTTCTCTGGAATTCTGCCACCTCTCCTTGGTACGTGAACTTGGTCTTGGTTGGATTTCTTGTTGATCGTCTGGGGGAGGGGCCTCTCGTAGTGATTCTCAAGTGTCTTTGCCTGAGGTGGAATTGCACCGCCCTTACCAGGGGCCAGGCTAAGTAATCCACTCGGGTTCGCTTTCGGGAGCTTTTTTTCCCTGAACGCTTCCCGTAGAGTCCCGGAGGACAAGGACGGGAATGAAAACGGCGGCCTCCCAGTCTCCGGCCCGGAGGAGCCGAGAGCTCGGGGCCCCACTCCTCAGTGCGCCCTCAGAGAAAAGAGCCCAATCACTCCCATCTCCCTGGCCTTTGGCCGCATTCTGAGCTCACCCAGCCTGCGACAGGTTCAAGATAACCCCGAGCTGAGAGCTCACTCCTCGGCTCTGTCTCTGTAGCCAGCTTCCCCAGTCTAATACCTGCGAGCTCTGCGACACTCAGACACCCCCGATCCTTCTGTGACCCTGTGGGACCTGGGGCCACGCTGACCCCACGTGGTATTCACCCCGGTTTAGCCTCTGGAGCGATGTCCCTCAGTGGAGCAGAGTTATAAAAGTCCTGATTTAGTGCTCCATAGCTCCACCACTTGCCGGGAGCCGGCCCCTCACCCCACGGTCTATCTTCCCGTCGCTTTGGATTCACTTCTCCGCCGGTCCTACCTTTCAGCAAGTGGTCGATTTTCTGTTTCTAGAATTGCTGTTCTTCTCTTCGATCTCCTGTTGGATTTGCAGGTGTTTGCAATTGTTTGATAAGCTATCTAGCTGATCTCCTGCTACCTGATGTAGTCTCAACCTGCTACTTCTCCACCATCTTTGCAAAGTTACATTTTCTTACACTGACATATTATTCTAGCAAGTGACTAAAAATAAGGGATAAATAGTAATTATCTCTTCACATATACCCAGTGATGTCTATCTTACCAATGTTCCCATGAAGACAATACTATCATCTCATGGAAATAACCTCAGGTAACTAGGACAACAAATTGTGATGTAAAATGGAGTATTTCTCCCCATTACAGTTCCTTCACTGCTCTCATCCTGTTGTTTAGAAGTTCATATAACTTATCAAATTAGCAAAAACGTCAGCAAGTATTAGAGTCCTAGCTCCCAGCGTTAGTTTTGATCATTTGGCTCATTTCTTCAATTCTCTGGAGGTTCAAAAGACCTTTGGCAATTCCATTAAATGATGTGTTACTTTCCTCAGTAAATGTCATTTCCCTAATCTAGTAATTAATAAAAAAACAAAGAACAGTTTTCTCAGTGAATGTTGCTTGCTTTCTTTTTGTGCTGTATTTTTACCACTTGCCATTTCTTACCAAAAAAAAAATTAAAAAGTAAAAAATGAGGTTTTTATTATTAATGACTAGCATTTAATTAGGTTGTTTGATCTTTGGTTAAACAAGTTTGTGAATTTCCATTACCATACCTACAAAGATCAGCCCAACTATTTTAATGAATATGGATGTCTTCATATAATGACAAAGCCCTTGATTCTCTGGCTGCTGAATTACTGGGCAATGATCACAAGAAAATATGTGATACACACTAAACAGAAAACCTTAATATTTCACAGAAATCTCACTTGTAATAAAGGATTTAGGTCAATAATTTGTATTGTGTGATCATAATTACATCAATATGGAGCTTAATAAACAGAAGAGTTTCTAATTATTCAGAGTTTAGGCATACATGCTAATAGCTAAGTTCATATGGAATTGATTTTTAACATCTAATTTTCACAGTATTAGAAATTTTTTTCAATGGGTTGTCCATATCAACAGATTATTTGACTTGGCATACAAAGGCATTCCTTATGTGGTCACAATATACCATTCTGTGGCCAATCACTCCCTTTATGACCTCCATCCTCACCAGCCCTGCCACTAAGCCATTTCATGGGATGCTACAAACATAACAAATTACTGATTGCTACTTAAATATACCATCCTGGCTCACACTTCTAGCACATTGCACATGCTTTCCCATTTACTTAAAACAACCTGCTCTGCCTCACCTACACTGTTAATAGCTACCCATAAAGACTGCCCAAATATTATTTCTTTTATTCATTCATTTGTTCAAAAGTATACTGACCATGGTAGAGCATTTGACTGCAAAAGTATACTGACCATCCCCTATATGCCAATTCATCTTTAGGCATTGGAGAGACAATGGTGAACAAGATAGTCCCCAGTATCTGGGAGCTTACCTCTGGAAGCAGACAGACAATAAACAAATGTAAAAATAAACAAGATAATTACAGATCTTCCATGACTTACAATGGGGTTAAAACTCAATAAACCCATTAAAGTTGAAAATACCTTACATCAAAAATGCATTTAATAAACTAACCTACTAACCATCATGGCTCAGTCTAGCATATCTTAAACATGCTCAGAACACTAATATCTGCATACATTTGGGCAAAACCAGGTAACACAAAGCCTATTTTATAATAAAGTGTTGAATATCTCATGTCATTTATTGAAGACTCTATTGAAAGTAAAAAACAGGATGGTTGTGTGGGTAAAGAATGGTTGTCAGTGTATCAGTTATCTACACTCAAGATAGCGAGGCTGACCGTGAGCTAAGTTTCACTGCTACTGCCCAGGATCATGAGAGCGGATCATAACATGTTGCCTAGCCCAGGAAAAGATGAAAATTCACAATATGATGTATGGTTTCTACTAAATGTGTATTGCTTTCACACTACCATTAAGCCAAAAAGTTGGAAGTCAAACTATCGTAAATCGGGAACGATCTGTTATAAACTGTGAAAATGGCCATGAGGTAAATGGGGTGATGTGAGAGAAAATAAAGTATGGGGAAGTGTGAATGCAGATACGTGTTGAGGGAAGGGCTCTCAGTAGAAGTGACATTCCAACTGGAACCTGAAGAAGGGAAGGGACAAGGTATGCAAATCCTTGGGACTGGAAAGAGCTTGGCCTGCTCAGGAATTAAAAGGAGGTCAGTGTGAATGGAGCATAAAACCTTGAGCTAAGACAGTAGAACATGAGCTTCCACTCCTAAACTTCTGGACCCCATCCTCTTGCAGTCAGTCTATCAGCAGCCCCTTTCATAACAGCACATGAAGTCATAATGCACCGTTAAAACTGTCTGCCTACAACTGAACTTGGAGCTCTTTGACAGCAAATTACCAAATATGTGTTTGTGTGTATATACATATGGGTGGGTGGATGGATGTGTGTACAGAGATATAGTCACACATATTTTACACACACATATTTGTGTGTGTGTGTGTGTGTGTATATATATGCGCACATATATATAAATATATAATATATAATATATAATATATATTATTATTTTATATATTATATAATTAATAATTAATTGATATATAATTAATAATTAATATAATATATTATTATGTTGTATTATATTATGATATGTAATATATTATTATATTATATTATTATATTATAATATATATTATATTATATTACTATATTATAATATATATTATATTATATATTATATTATATATATATTATATACATATACATAACACATCTTTATAAATCCAACACCTATTAGGGACAAGTATGTACTATGTATTCAATATTTGTTCACTACTAATGTCTGTACCTATATTCTTGATTCTAACCCCTTTTGATGCCTTCAAGGACTCACTTCATTGTTCTCCACATTTATATACACCTCAAGTAACTCAATGCATAAATAACTTCAAATCTTTCCAATTTAAAAAAGGGAGGGGTGAGCCTGGGTATCTTGGTCGTTAAGCATCTGCCTTTGACTCAGGTCATGATCCCAGCATCCCGGGATGGAGTCCCATATTGGACTCCCTGATCAGCAGGAAGCCTGCTTCTTCCTCTCCAGCTTTCCCGTGCTTGTGCTTCCTCTCTCACTATCTCTCTCTCTGTCATAAATAAAATCTTTAAAGACATATTTTTTAAAAATCTTCCTTCAGCCTCATCTTGCCTCTAGCGAGGACCTCTCCAATTTACTTTATGAAAATTCCTTGAGAAAGGTATTTACTCATTATTTCTACTTCCTGATTTCCCATATACTTCCTCATCTCACTGCAATTCAGCTTTATATTTTGGTTTTGTAATTCTTCAGCACTGTCAAAGCTGGTTCTTATGTATCTGAACTAGGGAATCAAACTGTGTGGATATGAATATTTGTTTTGTTTTATCATGTGGGTCCGATGACTTAAACTCTTTGTGTGTTAGCAGCCTAATCTGTAACATGGAGACAAAATCATATGACCCATAGGTTTGCTATGAGGATTAAATGAGCTACCATATGTAAAGTATCTGGCAAAGTGAGTACACTTGTTGTCTTATCCTTTACATTCACAGTAGAATTTACTCATCACACTGACTCTTCTGTACCTCCTCTTGGTCTTGAAACTATTTCCTCCTATAGTTTTCATATTACCATTGTCTCTTCATTTCCCTTCTCCCTTTCTGGCCATTATTTCTCGATTTCATAAATCCTTTCTTCCTGTTTCTCCTAAATGTCAGTATCTACCAGAGCTTTCTCCTTTTCTACTCTCCACTCTTCATTCAAATCCATCAGTTTCAGTCACCCCTTAAATCTTAATGAACTCCAAACCCCTATCATGAGCCCAGATCTTTTATCTAAGTTTTAGACCTATACATGACTCCTTTTAGATTATCCCCCATCCAGCTTTTCAGAAGACCCTCAAACTCAACACCTCCATCTGTGAAATCAGCTTTGTAATTCCTCTGGGGGGGTCCCTGTTGCAGAGAATGGCAGGTACCCAATTCTATCCCAAGTATCCAATGCAGAAACATTAGGTTCCTAGACTCTGATCTTCTCCTCTTCCTCTGAACCAGTCTTTTTTCTCCACCTTCCAGGTGTCCCCAGAATGTCTCCTCCATAGCTCATTTCCATTGTAGCACCTTGGACCAGACTTTCACCATCTCTCTTGAGTAAAAATCCTCTTCCCTGATTTCTACACCTTCAGGCTCACAAACTTTCCATCTATCCATACACAGCAGCCAACTAGATCTTTTTAAAATGCAAATCCAATCATGCCATTGCCCTGCTTAAACCCCCACAATGATTCCCCAAAGCTTTCAGGATACAGTTCAAACTCGTCCGTTTAGTTCAAGGCCCTCTGCCTGAGCCAGATCAGTGCCCTTAACAGCTCCCTCCTCACCAATTCAGGAGGCTGCAAGTGCCCTATAAAAATCTGCTGCAGCTATGTTCCGGCTGCTCAGGAAATTCCTCCAAGCTCCACATCACACCCAGGTTGCAGCTTTGAGCCTTTGCTCTCATGTAAGTCCCTGTTTTCCCTCAGTCTCTGCCTCCATCCTGAACACTGCCTGACTGCCTCCTTAGATGTCAGATCTTCCCACTCTAAATTTCTCAATCTCCCCAAAGTATGGTCTCTTTAATCACCCCTCGTGCTCTGCTGCACACTGTGGCCCTTGAGCAGGGGGCATTCGAGCCACAATTCCTGATCCAGGCTCCCTTGACTCTCCCGTGCCTCACCCAGCACTCCATTTCTACCTGCCTGTAAGAGGACATGGGAAATGTCTCCATAAGCTCATCAGTTCTTGTGCCCCATCCACAGGAACACCTGTGTTCCCTAAACAGTTCATGCTTTTTCACACCTTTGTCCCTTTACACAAGCTCTTCCCTTTGAGTACAATATGCTGGTCTTCCCCCACCACTCATGCATACCACATTGCCTAATATATACATATGCATCAGCTTAGGCCGGCAATTAAAAGATTCCACTCTCCGAAGCTTTTGGTGATGCCTCCCCTGGTCTTAATTAGAAACCACTCTTTTGTCCTCTCCGTTCTTCTATATAAATCTAACATAGTACCCTCTATTAAAAAGTCCTTTTCTTTCCGTTTTCTCCACTATTAGACAACCAACTATTTGAGGTCAGGTTTGTATCTCAGTGCCCAGTAAAATGCTGAATTTTCATGAGTACCTACTAAGTAATTGTTCAATGAATCAATGAATGTATTTCATAGTCCTGGAATAAACTGAATAAATGTCATTTTGAAACACTTTTTGGATGTAAGAGAAATTTCATTTCACAGTGATCTGTGAACAACTCCAAGTGTGTTTCAATACAGTACCTTTAAACTAGATATATTCAAAATATCTCTAAATCATATGACCTGCTTCTCCTTTTAACTTAGACTTATAATGACTGATTCCTTTCAAAATGAAATCAATATCCACCAATTTCCTTCTCTAGAAGGCCTGTGTGATGAGGTAGGGAGTCCCAGCAGAGATTATCCATGTGCAGATTTATGTAGTGTTTCTGATGTGGATAGATTCCCACCAGGGAATAAAAGAAGATGCCCCGTTCTTTTTCACTGTGTATTTGCAAGGCTTTAGGAAAGAATATTTGCACTGCAACTTTCTGAGCAACTCAGCTTCTGTAGCGTTTTTAATTGTGCCATTTATACCTGACACTATTATCCCTATGACTAAATGTAATATTACTGAACACAGATAGTTATTGGATATATTATTAAAACTGGTAAAGATAAATATGTGGAATACAGAATACCGGTATTATTTTACCTAATATAATATTTCATAGTTCTAAGCTCTAACACGCAAACACACACACACAAATCTTTAACTATATTTAAATAGCATGTGATGCATAATGTTAAGAATAACCAACACTTCCTGAGTGCTCACAATGAGCCAAGAACTGCTCTGAGAATTATATATATATTTTAACATTTAGATCTAACAACAATCCTAAGAAACAGGTAGTATTACTACCCTGCTTTTTCAGTTGAGGAAATGGAGACAAAGAAAGATAAACAGCTTGAGGTCATACAGCTAGTAAGTGATAAAGCCAGAACAGAAATCCAGGCAGTCTAATTTGAGAGCTCTGCTTTTAATTTCTTTGTTATCTTGTCTTTGTACATAACATAGTATAAAACAAAGATTTGCACGGCTTTACTGAGAAAGGTGTTTAAAAGAAAGAGAAAACAGGTGAAAGTGCTTTCCACCCCATAAGCGGAACTCTGCATGCAATGAAATTCAGTATGATTCATGTGTGTGTGTACTTTCAACCGTAACTACCAATCTCTTCTCCCCCACAACAGACACTAATTAACCTTATACCTCTGATATATAGCAGAGACCCTGGTATATAAAAGGTGCCAAAAAAGTTTTAATGATGACATTTATGAATACATACCAACGAAGATAGAATTTCATCAATAAATTTTAAAGCTACAGATTAAGCAGTGTGATAAACACTTTGTTTCTGGTTATTATTGATTCAGATATTTTTGTAATTATTGATTCAGATATTACTGATATTATTGATTCAGGTATTATTGATATTATTGATTCAGGCATTATTGTAATTATTGAGTCCTCAATAATTACATGGGATAGAAATATCACATTCATCTTACCAATCTTTTCTGTGGGTTACAGAAATGAAATAACTTACCTAAGATCACATAGCTGGTAAGTGGTAAAGCCAGAATTCAAACCCACATCTGTTTTACTACAAATCCCAGTACTATTGTAGTTTTTAAGCACCTTTAACTTACAATCTTATTACTAAAAGAGACCAAATATTGGGTTGGATTTGCCACAATCCTGTCCAGCCAGGGAAATTTTGTGTCTTTATGAATCCTTAATCTCTAGCTGCAAAATTTTAAGACATCAACACTGCCAATTATACAGGTATAATATATATGAGGCAAACAAATTCATGAACATTGTTTTCTCCAAGTATTTTTTACTCCCATTTTATTTAATTTTCATTCCTAATGGATATGCATACAAAAGTCAGGATATTGAACTCTAACATTATTATGCAAGAAGGAATTCGGGGTTAGTCAAGCTTCCAGGTGACCCTTGCAGAGCCTCATATTTCTGTTTCCATGTGAGCAATGCTGCATGAGGTCAATGGAACAGGTGAGTCTAACAGAATTCTAGAGAAGCCCAAACAAAACTTATAATTCAATATATTGCTCGAAGTTAGAAAATGAGAATGTATCTTGAAAAAACCTCCTATAGCATATATTTTTTGATGTCAGCATAAAACCAAAAACACATTTAGTGGAAAGTAATGAAGAATAAAATATAAGTTTCATACTAAGTAAAGACTGGAAAGAGTAGAAAATTACTCATCATTTAATAAGGCACCTCCCCAGAGTAGGCACTCAGTAAATATTTACTGAACAAATGAATGAGGTTCACATTTGGTTCTATAAAATAGGTGACATCTCACTAAAAGTAACTTTGGTGACATACATTATCAAAATTATTATAAATAACTATAAAATCTAGCCCAAACCTTAAGATTTCAAATAAATGTTTAAAAAGTGACAATTCCAATGTCTTAAAATAATTTTCATCTACTTCAATTTATGTGATTAGTGTCTCCCCAGCTAGGTGAATAGCAGACAGATTTAAAAGTTATTTTCTAGTAACTCCAGAATTCAAAGCATATTGTGCTATTCACTAGTATAAGAGTTTTTGCAGAACACCCCTAACATACTGAGGCATTAAAATGAGAAGTGTTTTCTGCTGCTGTTTAGGTTCTTGTTTTATTCAAGATTTTCTGTCGTTTTCCTAAAAGTCAAGAGAATTTTCTAATTCTTATTAAATCAGATTACAGGAGGACCTGGGTGGCTCAGTCAGTTAAGCATCTGCTTTGGCTCAGGTCATGATCTCGGAATCCCAGGATCTGGCCCATGTCACACCCAGTTCCCTCTCAGGAGGAGCCTGCTTCTCCCTCTCCCTGTGCCACTCCCCCCTGCTTGTGCTCTCTCACTCTGTGTGTCAAATTAATAAATAAAATCTTTTTTTAAAAAATTCAGATTACATACCAGCTGAGATCTCATTCAAATATAGTATCCCACCAGTCTATAATTCTCCAAAATTAGTAACAACTCAATTCTTTATGTAAAATTGAGATTGCTATTTAATTGACCAGACTTTACAAGACAGAAAACATGTTCTGAACATGAAATGACTCTAAGAAAATCTGATCAGAAACAAGTAATAAAATCAACCTGAATAATTAGGATCACTTTTCACTGTAGGAGTAAAGGATGGCTCCTTCAGAACTCTGCCATGGCCTGGATAATCTCACCAATCTACTTTTTTTTCTGTTGTGCCAATTAAACATCAGACATCAAGACTTAATTGAATAGCATTTTGACCCTATTGATCACTATGTCCTTTAAATTGTTCTGAGTGCCTTTGCTACAACTTACTTTTTTTTTCTTTAAAATTATATTAAGAAGTAGAATTGTGGGGTGCCTGGGTGGCTCAGTGGGTTAAAGCCTCTGCCTTCAGCTCAGGTCATGATCCCAGAGTCCTGGGATCGAGCCCCACATGGGGCTCTCTGCTCAGCAGGGAGCCTGCTCCTCCTCTCTCTCTCTGACTGCCTCTCTGCCTACTCGTGATCTCTGTCTGTCAAATAAATAAATAAAATCTTAAAAAAAAAAAAAAGAAGTAGGATTGTTTCTATTTCATTTATTCTTAAGGACAAAACCAAAACTATATATTTTTTAAATACAAATTTTATTTTACTATATTAATAATTACATGGAGTTAATGTGATTCCCCCTCCCCACTTAATTGATACTAAGAAGATATCTCTATCATCATCCTAGTATTGATACTAAGGAGGATAAAGGTGTTATTAGTCAAATGCCCTTTCTGTATGTCCTCAGTAGTCTCTCATATAGATTAATATTGATACAAGTTAATTTTCTAATTCTAAAAATTTTAATTCAAACAACTTTGTCTGGTTCCAGATCTAAATGTATCTCTCTGAATCATTTTTTTCAGATCCTTTTGTAATATTCATCCTAAACAGAAATCCTGGTTTATTCTGGCTGTGATTCAATCTTCCAAAATTTCCTCTCTGTTTACTTGGGTCTTTGGAAAAGTTCCAAGTTTGACTCCAGTCTCTGAAAAAGGATGAATGAAATTGAAATTACATTTACTGTTCTTCTGACTCTCGTGTTTGTGCTCAAAGACAGATCTAATTTCTCTGACAATTTTCATAAAGAAAAACTACCAAATTCATTTATTTTAGCACTCACTAAAACGGGGCTTATTCACAGCTAATATAACCTTATTCCCATTCTTTTATTAAACAATAAAATCCTTATTAAAGTAAAGATTATTTTTTTCCCAGGTATACCTATAAAAAGCTTTATACGATCCCAAGCATTTTGAAGTAACCTAAAAGTTAAACTCCTTTAAGAGTTGAAGAAACTGAAGCCTGGAACAGTTAGAAGCTCCTTTAAGGTCACGTGGCTAATTAGTGGCCAAGCTAAGACTGGAAACCCAGTCCAGTACTAGATTGCCTGTAAAAATTCTCAGATTATTGAACTGCTGATTTGATCTTCAAAGATTTTATGGAATGTTGAAAAGTCAACTATTTGTCTCATTCTTTCCATTACTGTGCACTGCTGTTATCCTGATCTTTCTCAAAAGAGAAATAAGAATAAATAAACATCAAAAATCATTATGTGCCATAAATATGGAAAAAACCACAAACTGTATATCTTGAGAAAATATGTAGAAAATAGTGATAGGGTGATAAGCACTGCAGAAGTAGATGGCAGACCCAGAGATTGATTGATAGAAAATTTGCCCACTATTACATTTTCAATACATAACACTTAACTCTTCAAAGGTTTTTGTGCACACATATAAAAGAACCCTGAGCTTAGGGGCATCTATGAATTTTTAGTAGTCTGGGCAAATATTTCAATTCAAAAATACAACATGTCAAGTATTGTCCTACAAAGATGTAAAATACTTTAAATTGCTCGAGAGAAGATGTTTCGCACAAGACAAAATAAAGTTTTATATTATCATTATAATGATTTACTTATGTCCCATATTTCTTCTGATTATTAGTTTATAAAGGCATACAAGCATCTGCAAAAGACTGAGAAATAAATATGTACCTGGCCTAATGCAACAGCTATGTTTCATAAAATTCGGGAATGAATGAATTTTTTGTAAATCATAATCTTATTTTAAAATGCATTGCAAGCTTTCTATTTAAGGGCACTCTGCGGTAACTCTTAGAAAGAATAATTCAAAATAATCACCCTACTTTATCTACAAAACAGCCAAAGAGAGAAACCGACTGGATGTCTAAGGCAAACACTGAGGCAGCCAGCAATATGATGGAGTGCGCATGCTAAGGGATTTGGTCCCTGCTTGGAAGGTCTGGGCCAGTTCTCAGTCCCAGCTACAATCCGTAATCAATTGGACAGCTTATAAAAATATAACAAGTCCCAGGCCTCATCCCAAACTAATTAAGTCAAAGCCTCTGGGCATCAGTATTGATAATACTAATAAGAGCAGCCCCATTGGAGTACAGCTACCAAAACCTGAAAGAAGTGGGTTCAAGAGAAAACAGGAAGAAGAGAATTAGAAACAAAATACAAGCAACTCTTTCAACGAGGTTTAGTCCAAAAGGAATAAATGAAATAAACATTGGAAGTAGATTCATAGACAAAAGAAGGTTTTATTTGGTTGGTGTTTGGTTTCATTTGTCTTTTAAGATGGGAACTACTGTAACACTTCTGTGTGTTGGTGAGTATTATCCAAGAGAAAAGAAGTTTGTATCATCAGAGTAAGAAGGACCAATTGCTGGTGTGCTGGCCATTAATCCATAAGAGGGAATAGGATGCAGAACACAAGGGGAGAAGGTGAATTTTACATTGGAGCAGAACAGTTCATCCCTAGGAGCTGGGGAAAGGCAGACTGTGTGGGCACAAATGCAGGAAGAGGTGGCATTCTGGCAGAAGAAGCTCACAGAAGTTTCCTCTGGTATCTTTCATTTTCTCAGTGAAAAAAGAATTAAGGTCCTCAAGTAAGAGTGAGAAATGCAGATGGGATGTTGCAGATCTCTAGACAGGGCAGATGTAAAATAATCATGCAACTAGATGGATGAAATGCCTAGAGAAACGTCACCATGTTGGCCTGTTGCAGCAGAAAATCAATTTCATTAAAAAATGAAATGCATTCTTCTCACATGCTTTGATCTTACTGAGTCTACACTGGGTCCTAATAACCACCTTTTCCTCTAACAAAAGTGTGAAACCACCTTCCTCTAGTTCATTCTGGTCTTGCCAGAAATCAATGAAGATGGTCACTCTATAGTTTGCAAAGTATTTCTTCCCTTTTTCAAAACTCTGAGTGATATTTGCTTATCTCCAGTTTGCCGAATCCTTGTCTCCGTAATTCTTTAACAATAAAATCACCGAAAATTGCTCAGCAATCTCATTTTTGAGCACTCTGAAGACCACTCAGAAAAATTCCACTGAATCAGTACATGTGAACTCATTTAAAAATACTAGGATCTTCCCCCTCCACCTGCACCATAACTCAGCACAGTGAGAAATGCTTAACCTAATCTCACTGAGTTCCATTCTATTTTATCAGCCTGATCTGTTACACACCCAGCAAATTCTGCACACCACATTTGCTCATTTCTGAACTCTTAAATTATGTAATAGTCTACATGCACTTGTAAGTACTTCCAAAGATGAATTTAGATGAACTTTCTCTTATCAAATGAATGAAAGACCTGAAGTGACTTCTGAACTTCTGGAAACTAAATGCATTTAAGAGACTTAAGCATCACTTACACTCAGAAGAAATAAAATCACATTATTCTTTTGTCTAACCGTAGTTATCACCTTAGTTAAGGCTTCTTCTTTTCGGCTCTGGATTTACTTTATTAAACTCTCAAAAAATCCTCTCATTCTCAGTCTCTTCCCCCTTCCAATTTATCTAAATATTGCTTCCAGGCCAACTTTCACTTAATATAATTTTGTTGATCTCACGGTAATAGGAAAAACACACAGCATTTGCTTCTCCCCACAGACTATGGCTCAAGTCCTCCACTGTGTTATAGGTTAGTTGCTTCGTCTCTTTTAAGTAGAATTGTCCTTATTTGTAAAGTGACGATAACAAGGTGTATACATGCAGTATACAAAATAGGCTGTCTTTCCCGTGCTTAGAACATACTAAGTGTTCAATAAAAACATGTTCTGGGGCGCCTAGGTGGTTCAGTTAACAAGTGTCTGCCTTCGGCTGAGGTCATGATCTCAGGGGTCCTGGGATAGAGCCCCCCATCATGGTTCCTGCTCTGTGGGGAGCCTGCTTCTCCCTCTCCCACTCCCCCTGCTTGTGTTCCCTCTCTCGCTGTATCTCTCTCTGTCAAATAAATATATAAAATCTTTTTTAAAAAATGTTCTGTTCCTTTCTTTCCCTCTCCTATTCACAATTGGCCCCATTTTCCCAATAAGACTAAGTCTGGAGTAACACTTTTTTTTTTCTGGTAAATGCAAACAACAACCTCTATCATTTCCTTCTTGAAAATTTTTCACATTTTACTCAGTCCACAGTATACTTTACTTGCTCATATCACACTCTAATATATCTTTAAGTTATTTTGTATATTACTATATCATTAGTTCCCAGATGAAGAGAGAGCAAGAGAGAGAGAAATATATAGATACAAAGATATAGAAATTGATAGAGGTAGGTATAGGTGTATGTCTGTTTAGATACAGATAAGAATATGGTTATATATATGAGTTTTTTGTATATGTATGATTTTCTTACACATATAATTTTACATATATACAGCATTTTATTTTAGGTACAACAGCTCAGCATAGAGAGCCATGAAGCAAAGTCTGTTCAGCTAGACAGGTAAGATTTCAATCCCTCACTTGGAACTTACAATTATATTCCTATATAATTGTAAAAACAAATAAACAAAAGAGGCTTAAATTCTCTAAGCCTCCATTTTTTTGTCTGTAAAATAACTTCTTCACTGCAGAGCTGTTGTATTTAGGGACACCGTTTATAAAATCCTGGCACACAGTAGGTTCCCTGTGAGTTGCTGTCATTTGTATTATTATCTTCACAAGCCCTATTTTTTCTGTAGTGCCAGACATTTTTAGCAGCAACAATAAATAAATGCCTGCTGAGTTAGATATTGCTATGATTTTATCTTGTTAATAGTAATGAGCAAATTGGCAGAGTTGACGTTTTCAAATTTTAAAAGATGCCATCTTTTGAGTGAGTCTTATAACATCTGTGGTATAGCTACAAAAAGATTACTCTGATGGATAAGATTTTTTCTTAACTTACACATCAAATGAAACAGCTATATGACATTATATTGTTGAAGTAAACCCTCCACAAGCATGCGCGGTTTTTGCTACAGTGTTCCAACATATGCATGAATAATAAAGGTAGGGGCTCTTTGACAAATAAAGTCCAGCTTCTAGGACATAGTTCTTTATTTTGAATTTTCTCTCCTTCCTTTACCCTATCTCTCTCTCTCTCGATCTTAATATCTTGCTCTCTCTTCCTCACTCTCTCTTCCCATATATACTTCTGATTTCATATATATTCACTATTCTCTTTCAAGATTTTTTTTTAAGATTTATTTATTTGAGAGAAAGAAAGAGAGACAGAGGGAGAAGCAGGCTCCAGGGAGCCGGATGTGGGGTTCTAACCCCAAGACTCTGGGATCATGACCTAAGCCAAAGGCAAATGCTTATTCTTATCTGCCTGAGCCACCCAAGTGACCCCACTGTTGTTTTTTTGATAACCAAACTTACTTTTAAAGACTCCACTACTGACTTTTCTGTATTTTCTCCATTTTTCTACATGTCCTAACTAATGAAAATTGAACAATTTCTTACTATTATATCTTCTACTTTTCCTTTTCATCAATAATATTTTTTGCTAAAACAAACAAATAGTAGAGATATATCTAGTTCAGTCACTGAAGCTCACTGCAAAGGAATTTCAAGGCCAGAAAAACAAAACAGATATTATTGGCTTGATAGTTACAGAGACTAGAAGATTCAAAAGTTGCACTAGATCTAAAAGAATTACCTTTAAATTGATTCCTGAAAGTAAATCAATCTCCCAGTCTTTCTACATGTTGGCAAGTTAATGGAAAGAAATAGGCTTATTTATTTATTTGAGTGATATTCAACCTAGTAACATTTCAGTGAGTGAGAAAAAGAAACTAAGGGAGAAAATTCCTTAAGGGATGTAGTTAAATTGAAAAATGTAGACTTTTTTTTCCTCTTCAGAGGGATGTTTATATTCTCAAAATTGATGGAGGATTGTTTTCACATGTACTTCATTTGACTTGCATAGCATAATATTTTGGATCAATAAATACGCTTAACCTAGAGTTGTTGTCAGAAGCTGGGAGTACATAGTTGTCTTCCTGGTATTTTTTTAATTCAAAAATGGTTGTGATTTTTTCTTTAATGCACCTAAAAAAGCAACTTCATGTAACAAACACAAAAAGTTCTAGTCTTTGTACAATGATATATCCTAGAATGCACAATTTTTTACCTCTCTGACTTTGGGAAAGATATTTGACCACAATAAGTCTTAATTTTCTCAACAATAAAATACAAATAATAGTAACATCACTTTGCAGATTATTGTCAAATTTAAAATATGTATTTCATGAAAAGCACCTGGTGAATATTCTTATGAGAATGGACCATTAGTGCAGGACCAAAGTTCCCCGGTAGTATTGCTTTTCGTGTATGTGTGTGCTTGAATATTCTCAAAACAAATATTTCTAAGAATTTCTGAAACTTTTTAAAAGCTGTGAAAAGAGAATCATAATAGGTTTGCCTCTGATTTAAAAGGTACTATTTGGGGGTGCCTGGGTGGCTCAGTGGGTTAAAGCCTCTGCCTTCGGCTCAGGTCATAATCTCAGGGTCCTGGGATCGAGCCCCGCATCAGGCTCTCTGCTCAGCAGGGAGCCTGCTTCCTCCTCTCTCTCTGCCTGCCTCTCTGCCTACTTGTGATCTGTCTGTCAAATAAATAAATAAAATCTTTAAAAAAAAAAAAAAGGTACCATTTGGCTAAGCCATGAAAATTTTGATGAAGCACTGACATATACAGGAAGAAATGGCATCTCCCAAGATAACAAGTATGTGTTTGCTACCTCCAAGTGCTTTACATGCATTGCACCATCAACACTATACACCCATCAGGAGATTAACATTTCTTTTAATTAAAAACCCAAAGTTTATACAGATTATGAAATCTAGCTGATGATTACCATATCTGAACCCGAAGGACTGAGCTCTTGACCACTATGCTGTCAACATTTGCTTGGGGTAGGTATAATTAACTCCAAAGAAATACTTCAGGTTGGTGCAGCAAAAGGGGAACTCTTCTTGTACAAATCTCTAAAGAGAACACTGTAATTTACACCCATTTCCAAATTTTTTCTATTTATCCTTACAACTAATCATAAGTCCATTCCTGCACATCTCTTCGACCAAAATTTTCTGCCAAGAACCATGCACTCAGCCCTATGGGACCTCAGAATCAAAGATAACACATACCAAAATAAATATTTGATGATGAAATTTGGGCAAGGAGAATAAATGTCAAATCTAATCATTAACATAAAACTATTCCTCAAAGTTTCAAATGCCCCATTACAGAGAGATAAAATTCTACAAATCAAGCTATCACACACACACACACACACACAAATTAAAATATAGTTCCATAGCATGTGGAACAAGTAGAGATATAATGGCTTAATATGATCGGCACAGCCATTATTAAAATAAATTTTCTTTTTAGTAAATCACAAAGTAACAGATTTAGCTCTACAGAATTAAAGGCAAAAGAATTTTGAAAAAAAGCTGTGGGCACCTGGTTGTGTTAAAACGTAGGCAGAGCACAGTACAGTGGTATGCCAGTGAGAGAAGTGAACCTTTTTATTTTGAACAACTCTAAACTTACAAACCATGGACATTTAAGTGACATCCAGATAATATTTGATCCTATCAAATACTGAGCGTGCAAATCAGTAAACTGTGTATATAATGGATGATTAGGTGAGCACAACTGCAGTCTGTGCTTGCAATCCAAATTTACATGCTTAATCATCACACATATATTTCATGGAAAATCGTTTATACATACATATAAATTGTAAAGTTTTCATGCATATCTATTTTTACACCTATGGTTTCTATTTCTGGTACAGACAAATAACCCCCTTGTATAGATTTCCTTTGAGGTTAATCTTATTTTCTGTATTATTACATATATTATATAAACACCTTAGGCTGTTGGACTATGTGTTTATCATTTGTCAATTTCTTTCATTGTATCTCTGTACCCTGCTTCAGATCTAGGAGCACTGTATAATAAGCAAGGAAACAGGTTTTCTACCTTTTGAACATACTGCTTTTTCAATAATATCTTAAGCATTTTTTTTTTTTTTCTTTAAAGATTTTATTTATTTACCTGACAGACAGATCACAAGTAGGCAGAGAGGCAGGCAGAGAGAGAAGGGAGGAAGCAGGCTACCCGCCGAGCAGAGAGCCCGATGCGGGGCTCGATCCCAGGACGCCGGGACCATGACCTGAGCCGAAGGCAGCGGCCTCAACCACTGAGCCACCCAGGCGCCCCTTAAGCATTTTAAACATCTAGAACATTTGATTTTAAAATTCAAAAAGAAGCTAGGTAAAGTATAATACAATATATACTGTTATGATATAATTCTCAGTCCCACACAGCTAATCCTTAAATTCACACTTTGCATATCTGTTTCAATTTGGGAACTGTCCCATAAGGATCATCCAACATCAGGTTTAGAGAAGAGGAAACTGAGGTCCCATAAGGCTAAGTGTTTTTCAAAAGCCACTGCTCTCCCATAACTTTCTGATATTATTACAAAGGAAAGAAAAAGATAATAGATCCTGTTTATTCAGACAAAAGACTTACCAAGGATTTCACTTCAGCCCTTTGCAAGCTTCAACCTGACTTCCCTCATTTTGGCTGGGCACTTCTGTCTGGATGCCACTCTTACACTCAACAAAATGTTTCTCATTCTTCCTAAATCTATGAGTCAATTCCTAAAAATTCCTGAGTCATATCACTCAGAAATGCTTCTTCCCTTTGATACCCTCAGCTGATCAACAATAAGCCCCTTTCATTCTTCATTTCATTGTCCCTCTTTGTGTATCATTACTTCCCACCCACCATATCTGGCCCTTTGAACATAACATCAGATTTACTGCAAAAGTATCTCACTAGTCTTGTAGCCTCACATCCTCTCCCCTGCAATCCACCACACACCACACCACACCATCTGATTCATTCAAAACTCTGCCTTCATTATGTATTTGCATCTGGGGCTCCATGCTCAGGGGAGAGTCTGCTTCTCTCCCTCTTTCTCTGCCCCTCCCCCTGCTTGCACACAAGCATGTTCTCTCTCTCTCTCTCTCTCTCTCTCAAATAAAAAAAATTTTAAAAGAATTTAAGATTATTTTCTTAGGAAAGGAGAAATCCTTGGTATCTATTCATAAGTTTTTCAAGTATGCATAGAATTGGTGAGAAGAGGCTGGCTGACCAGTTGTTCCCCATATCTCATAGGAGCTGAAGAGAGTTCAGCTAAATGAACCCTGGTTTAGTTTAAGCTAAAATGTAAGGAATATCAGTTGCGCATCAGGCAAAATTCCATTAGGAGAAAGGAGATAAAATAATAGGCAGTGGGTAAACTTAATCTTTTATCCACCACATTTCTGTTTTGAATATGTAGAATCCAAGATCGTAAAGGCACAATGGAGATTATTTAAGACAAACTCTTCATTTTATAGGTTAGAAAACAGAGATCCAGAGAATCGAAGTGATTTGTCCAAAGTCACAGCTGCTCAGTATCAAAAGCAAAATAACCACTCAGATTTTCTACTTCATAGGAACATCCACTCTTCTCCACTCTTTTCTCAAACCTCATGTGCCCTGGTTGATTTAGATACTCAGTAGTTAATTTCTTGAATTTACCTTTGATTTTATAATTTTATAATTTAGGAAAACTTTATTTCCCCAACATGTAATTTTTAAACTGCAGTATTTCATCAAATCAAGTTGCCATTAATTGTAAGATGGATAGGAAATCAAACAAATGTTGACAAACAAACTAGGACACAATGCTTTCTTACTACATGGGGGTTTTATTTCATACTTTGTGAAGGAGCTCTTTTTTTTTTTTTAAGATTTTAATTTATTTATTTGACAGACAGAGATCACAAGTAGGCAGTGTTGGGTCCATGGTCAAAGGAGCGAGACTGATTCAAAGCGAAGGTCAAGCAAAGCTTTATTTCGCGCCAAACATCGAGAATCAAACTGACCGGCCAGGGCCGTCTCTTGCAAAGAGGCGACCCCTCCTAGCCTCACAGACTAACTTTTATAGAGCAAAGGCCATACAGTCGAGCCTGGCCACACACAGGTGACCAATTGAATTATAATTCACCCTATAGTAGCTATTTGAATTAGCCTATCACTCTGGTCAGAATTGGTGCCCAAAAGGCAGGGCCCACATTCTTGTGTGGTTAGGGAGGTGCTTTTCTGATTGGATGTCTCCGCCTGGCTTGACTCATCCTTGTATTCTGGGCTCTGTTACCTCCCCCTGACCTGACATGTCCTGGTATATGGGCTCTGTGATCAGGGGCTGGTCAGTCATATTTTACTGGTTTCCCAGACTTGTTTCTAAGTAAGTTCCTCGGGGGGGAAGGGTCAATCTAAGTTTACTGCATAAACAGCAAAATGGCTCGCTCTGGCTAAGCAGGCCCTTACAGGCAGAGTGGCGGGCAGAGAGATTGGAGGAAGCAGGCTCCCCTCTGAGCAGAGAGCCCGATGCGGGGCTCAATCCCAGGACCTGGGATCATGACCTGTGCCGAAGGCAGAGGCTTTAACCCACTGAGCCACCTAGGTGCCCCTGAAGGAGCTCTTTTCAGATTCATTTACATATGGATTTTTATCATGCATTGTTCTCATTCATAGGTTAAAATAAAAATATTAGCACAATATATTGTTATAGCTTAAAAACTTCTGCACTAGAATCCAACCTTCCTGAGCTACATTTCATCTCAGAGCCATAGATATTACATGACATGATAGTAACCTCTGTGCTATCAAGAGCATTGGTGACGCAGCACTTCTTAAATTGTCCCCTGCCTCTTCTTTCAAACTGACTCCCATTCTGCATTCATATTCCTTCCTCAAATAATCCTGATGGTTTTTGACTGAAATGTCAAGAGGTTCCCACTGTCCAGCCATGCCACAGAGAATAACAATTACGCTCACACATGCACACAATGGCACCTTCCTTACAACTGCCACTTCGTCAACAGCTAATGTAAAACTCCATCAATTATAACACATTCTAACTTAAACTATGTTAAGAGTGGAAAAAAGTGCATTAGAACAAAATATAGTATTTTTTTTTCTATTTTACCCCTTAAAATGAGTATGCATAAATAGCTTCCATTTCATTATAAGATTGACTAAGCCCGGGAGCGCCTGGGTGGCTCAGATGATTAAGCTTCCCACTCAGTTTCAGCTCAAGTCATGATCTCAGGACCCTGGGATCCAGCTCCCAGTCCAACTCTGTACTCAGAGGGGAGTCTATTTCTCTGCCTCTTTCTCCTCTCCCTCTGCCCCTCCCTTGCTCATGAGTGCTCTCTCAAATAAATAAATAAATAAATCTTTAAAAAGAAAAAATTACTAAGCCTCAGGGCCCCTGGGTGGCTCAGTTGGTTAAGCCTCAGACTCCTGATTCCACTCAAGGTCATGATTTCAGGGTTGTGAGCTGAATCCTGCAGCAAACTCACCCTGGGCAGGGAGTCTGCTTAAGATTCTCTCTCTGCCCCCAAGATTTTCTCCCTCCCCCAAAACTCGCTAAGCCTTTATGTACAACTACATACCAGCAAATGATGTATTATTACGCAAGCAGAATAAGAATCCTCTGGTTTCTCCAGCTCATATTCACAGGGAAAGTGGACAGGTATTTCTACTATTCTTTAAAGTCATTGATACAAACTTCTCAGGTGCAAAAATTGTCCTATCCCATTTGGGAATGGGGCTCATTATGAGGCAACTAATACCTCCTCACTGGTTCTGTACTGTCACATACCTTTTCCCAGAAAAGAACAAAACCAAAAAGACTTGGAAATAGGTAAAGGTCAACTCACTTAATTATAAGAGGAACTCAGTTAATTACATGATCGTGCTGACATCTCACCCCATTGTGCCATCCTCCTTCCCTTCATTCTCTACATTTACTATCTTTTATTCTTTAAAAAAAAAAAAATGTTGCTATTCCTCCCTCTGCCTTAGCTCCTCTCTGATCTTTCCAAAGTGTACCATAGATGTTAAAAGTTATATTGTTCTACAGTTTGTCCTTCCCACTTTATCTCTGTCTATTTCAAAATCTCATTCAAGGAAGAGCAAAGAAAGGTCAGGATTGGCCTTGGATGGCTATTATAATGTGCACCATAGCCTCACCCTTAGCCCAAGGGCCCACAAAAGGAGTAGTATCCTTTAATGCTTTTGAAATCATCAAGAGAAGAAGAAAAAAAAAAAAGAAAGAAAAGAAAGAAAGAAAGAAAACCACTTCCAATCCTATCCTTGTAACCAGGAGCCCATTGATCAGTGTAGGTAAAGGGATAGCACATTAAGGGGGAATGGCATTCAGAAAGTATGATTTGATCCATACAGCTGAGTGATCATGGCAAGTTCAAATCCCATCTGAGCTAGGAAATAAATCTATACTACTGTCAGCTCTGAAATATCTCACTCATGAAGCACAGGTAAGAAATCACTTCTAGTTGCCATTAATTGTCAAACATATCTGAGTTAAGTAACTACTTCACCTATGCAGTGATCCATGTATAAAGTTGTACAACTGAGAGAACAATGTAGCTACAGAAACTCAGTACCATCAGTAACCTAACATCAAGGTCTGAACTCTAGTTTTTCTACTAAATGGCTAAGAATTGAGTCTCAAAAACTGCCTGTCTAGGATTCAGTTTATTAAATAAAAAAAAAAAAAGAAGAAGAAGAAGAAGAAAAGAAAGAAAGAGTTTGGCCTATTAAAATGGCCAAAATCTAGAACAGTGCCAAGACCAAACACTCCTGAGGAAACAGAGCAGCGGGAACTCTCATTTACTACTGGTAGGGATGCAAAATGGTACAGCCACTTTGTAAGACAGTTTGGTGTTTCTTTAAAAACCTAATCATACTCTTACAATCCAGCAATCATTCCCTTGATACTTACCCAAAGGAGTTTAAAACTTATATCCCCGCACACACACAAAAACTGGACGTGTATGTTTATAGTAGCTTTATTCATAATCGCCAAAACTTGGAAGCAAACAAGATGTCCTTCAGTAGGGTAATGAATAAATGGGGTTCATCCAAACAACAGAATATTATCGACACTAAAAAAGAAATGCACTCTCAAGCCATGAAAAGACATGGAGGAAACTTAAATGCATATTAGTATGTAAAAGAAAATATTCTGAGAAGGAAACATACTAAATGATTCTAACTATATGACATTCTAAAAAAAGCAAAATTATGGAGACAATAAAAACTTCACTGGTGCCTGGACTTAAGCAGGAAGGTGGCAGAGCAGAGGCTTCTTAGGGATATGAAAATGCTCCATATGATGTTATAATGAAGTATATATATCATTATACATTTGCCCAAACCCAGAGAATGTACAACACGAGTGAACCCTAAGGTAAATTGTGGATTTGGGTGATTATGATATGTCAATGTAGGTTCATCCTTCATAAAAAAATTCTAGCGAGTGAGTATGATAATGGGGGTGGTTATGCATGTGTGGGGGCAGGAGGTATATGGGAGATTACTGTACCTTTCTCTCAATTCTATTGTAAACTTAAAATTACTCCAAAAAATATATTTTTTTTTTAAAAGGAAGAGTTGAGTGAGCTTCTCTCAAAAGAAACAGCTTCCAGTACAAGGTAAAACCTTAAACTCTGGAGGGGCACTTGGGGGGCTCAGTGGGTTAAAGCCTCTGCCTTTGGCTCAGGTCACGATCCCAGGGTCCTGGGATCAAGCCCATTAGGCTCTCTGCTAAGTGGGGAGCCCGCTTTCCCTTCTCTCTCTCTCTCTGTCTGCCACTCTGCCTACTTGTGATCTTTCTGTCAAATAAATAAATAAATAAATAAAATCTTTAAAAAATAAAATAAAATCTTAAACCCTGGAATCAGAAGAGTCTTGAGTTCAACTTCAAACTCTGACACTCACTACCTCCTAACCTTGATCAACTTATCTAACTACTCCAAGCCTCAGCTTTTTCATCTGTAAAATGGGGATAACAATTGTTCTAACCTTAAGAGGTATATAAAATGTGTGCTATAAGTCAATAATACGGTCAGAATTCCAAGAACATATTTCAGTTTCTAAATATTGAAAAACAATTTCGCATACTCTCAGAACTGTCCTCCCTACTTGTGTTATTATGAATATCAACTGAAATAACATCAAAGTACTTCAAAAACTATACATCAATGTATAGATACGAGGAAATATTCACAGTATTTTGCTCTTCTAACTTTTAAAGGACTAAATAAAAACAATCCCTAAGATGGTTTTTATTCTCAGTATCAGACTGAGAAATGTAAATTCAAAATAAAAAAAAAATCCCCTAGTTTTGGCAAAATTTTACAGAGGAAATTTGAGACAATATGTCTCTAAAAACCAATTTCTAAAAATAAGCACAAATATGAGGAAAAAAAATTGAAAAATTAAACTAACTAGTATAGTTAAATTATGTTGACCAAAAATACTTTTGACTGATACGGACCTTGTTTTCTATTTTCCATTGTATTATGATGAATCAGATTATTTTTATTAGGCATGAATTTTAATCAGAGCTGCTAAATCACCAGTAAGATGGTGCCAAAACAAATGAACTTCATCTCAACTCTGGAAAACCTGAAATCATTAACAATGAAGGAAAATAGAGCTGAAGGAATGTCACATCTCATCATTTTTATCCTCTTTTCCCTAATGATTGAGTTTCTTTCTCCCATATTTCTTGTACTTATCATTCATTTTTTTTTCTTCTTCAGGCATTTTGGTAATACACACATACACATAAAGGTCTGCCTGTTTAGAAAACAACAAATCAAACCAAACACTTGCAAGAAGTTGCCCATATCAATAAATCCCCATGCTGCTGAATTTGGAAATGCTTTACAATTGCTTAACCTAACTCTTCCATGATTGAAATTTTAAAAAGCAATTAATTAAAAATAGAATTTTATTAAGACAGTTAAGAATAATTTCTTTGTTTCATGCAACTTTATATTCTTGAAAGTCCTGTTGATAAAGTGTGAGAAGAGGAGAATTAGTAAAAGTAAGTCATACTTCAATATATATTTTTTTAAACCGCTAAGGTACGACTTCACAAAAATGATGTTGACCTGTCAGTTATACCTTCTTTTCTCTGTGGGTATGCCTCCATTTTGCATGGGAGATATACATATTGGCATGTATTGAAATAGTCTGAATCAAATTATCATCTAGTTGAGATGGGGATGTAGCAAGGGGATGTCTCCATGACTCAAAATTCCACAGAGAGGAACCGCAGTGTCAAACTTGTGATATGGTGTCAAGATGAAATATGCTTTGAATTTTATTAATAGTAGGGAGCATATTTCACTGCTCATTCAAGTGTCATGCTAGAACTAGGTGAGTGTTGCCAATATAAGTGGATGGAAATCAACACTTTTTTGACACTCCTGCTACCAAGTGCCTATAAAATGTTTATACCTGTAATTGTGTCAAATTATGCTAATTGAGTACTGAAAAGACACTATAAGTTGAAGTATTCAAAAAGTATATTTCTCAGAATCTCCTGGGGCTCTTCAAGTTAGGCACTTGGGGAACCTTTTTTCCCTCTACCAAGTACCATCAAAGTACAATATCTTAAGTGTCATCTTGGTCTTAATTTAATTTTTAATAGTAAGTACCAGGAAAGCAAATTCATTTAAATTCTTGATCATATATGCATTAGATATTAAGGATTCTATCTTCAATAATTTTTTTTACAGCCCAGTTATACTAATATCAGTTAGGAATATTTATTTTATACAAAGTTTGTGTTTATTATAAATGATACTTCAAGCACAGCTCAGGAGTGTTTAACAACCTCAGCCACCAGTAGATGTTAACAATAAATCAGGTGTGATTGTGAGTCAGGAAGAAAATGAAATAAGATATTGGTTCCTAGGAGAGATTTTTTTTTTTCCCCTAACTCCTTCTCTCAGGTCAAAATAAATAGGGATTTTTCTGTATGTCATTACAGAAGAATACAATTTCAATGACTTCTCAATTTTATGTGAAAATATTCTACTTTCAGGAATATAGATAACAATCCTTGAGTTCCCAAATTCTGACCATATTCTATTAAAATCATTTTTCCACTTTTCTGTTAAACTGCATTTAATCCTTTGTGTCAATGTGCTGAGGAAGATAGTAAAGATATATCTGAACTTTGCCTTAAACTTCTTTAATCTTTTTTTAAGCTCTCATTCATGTAACACAGCTTCAGCAATCTGATTTCAATACCCTGTCTCCCGGGGGAAAAATGCTAAGATTTCCAAGTTCAGAGACCAGTGTGAAACTGGTTCTCCTCAACTAAAAGGTATTTAATTCTAACTGCAGATTCTCTATAGTGCCTCCTGGAGGCCTTTCAAGTCTTTTGAATTCCAATGATAGTAAAGAGGTCTTTTGTACTGGCTAAAGGGGTCCTTGAGCTGAGGGGATTGGTAATGGCGTATGGCACAGGTGGTCACAGAGAATTTTTATCTGGTGTGGAAAACATCAACCCTCTTACAAGGCAGCATATGCCGCCAAGAACACATTTACCCAAAACCTTTGTTCCCTTTGCTGGCTACAAGTACAACTTAGGAGCCAATATAAAATGCTGTTGTATTTCCAAGGCCCTTAATGATGTGGGATTCAGTTATGGAGGAAACCAACTGATAGCACATGTCAGGCCACATTCCCTTCGTTTTTCTACAGCACAAACGGAAGAATAAATCTCTCCAGAAAATGTTTGTTTGCAGGCCTGAGAGTCTATTCCTAGCTCTTGCCTCTTCTCATCCAATTCCAAGAGCACTCTCCAGTGTGAAGTAGTTCTGAACTATTTTGCCTGTAAACAAGAAACCCCACTGTTTTCGACCATTCCTCACTGTTTCCTTTCAATGTCCCTTATCTCAGTTAAAATAAAAGTCACTTTATCTCATGCCTCTTTGGTATACTTCTAATATTTTTGCATGAGAAATTATGTTCCAATAGCAGTGATAGTTCCATGCCTAAGGAGATCTGCTGGCAGATGGAGAGCAAGTCAGTGCTCTCTAGGCCTGAACTGACAATTAAAACATCTAGCCCAGATTGGTGGTGATTACTGTCTACCAGTTATCCAAAAGCTTTATGACCCAAGCTGATAGAGACAGTTCATGCTATGGCAACAGAACCAAATCACAGCACACACTTGATAAAGAGCCTTTCATTTATATGAACAGCTTTAGCAATTAGTTTCTTTGTAACAGAGAGAGCAAGAGATTGCATTCTACTAGTATCATATGACAAAAATGGTGGAATGATTTTTTTTTAAACCTTAGCCCTCCAGAGCAAATATAAATATTATCATTATAATGCATAATATGTTGAATTGCAGTACCGATGCATTGTACATAGAAGCTAAACTAAAAGAACAGCATGTTATATTAGAAAAACCGTAATCAGTACACTTAATATCCTAATATAGGTTAAGTTCCCTTTTCCTGGAAACACCATAGTCAGCAGAAGAAACCATGGGATTATTATCCCTACAAATAACCATGGCTATAAGACAGTCTTTACAGGGAAGAAATGACTATCTTAGCCAAACTAGATCTTTCAGCATTATGAATCTTTTTCCTTTTGGAAACTGTAATGTCTTCTGAAAAAAGGATTTTTGTTGTTCACTGCATCTCAAGTCAGCGGCAGTTTTAAATGATCAACTTATCCAACAGGCATTTTGAGACCTTCCTATCTTTCTCAGAAAGAAAAGACCGGGTAGCAAAACAGAAAGCAAAACATGATAATTGTAATAGTTGTAGTTATTTCAGCAGATGGAAAATATGGACTGCTAACTGAACTTTCTAGAGAATTAATCTCGGCAACAATCCAGAAAGTAGGAAAAATGCTTAAAAAAAATTTTTGTTTTTGCTCAAATTGTTCCACATTTAGCCATTGAGAACTCTTGTGTGTCCCCTTAGAAAATACCAAGATTTTGTTTTGTTTTGTTTTGTTCTGTTTATTTTAGCATTTCCTTGCTTTCTAGCATGGCTACAGAGATTAAATCCTGCATGGGTGGCACTGGAAACACAGCAGAGATAAAACCTCCACAGTCTGGGTTACTGAGTGACTACAATGAGCAGAGCTCCCAGTTGCCCTGCAACTAGAAGAGAAATAAAGTGTGATATATCTAGCCAATGAGAATTTGAAATTGTTTGTTACTACAACATAACTTGAGCATTGCAGGAGATACACACATTATCTATCACTTAATAACACAACAAGTCTCCAAAAGTCACAGCAGAAAGTTAATTCCTTAGGGGATGTGTATTTATCACAGTGTACTGAAAATATAGGAGCAAATCAAGCATTTTAGGCAGATTTAGAATAGGAATAAGACTGAGTCTTTTTCTTGATTGGCTTACTGCCAATTCAGAACTTTTAAACCTTTTTAGTGATTCTCTTACATCGTAACTATGGAGATTTATCTTTAGTTATGAATAGGAAAACTGTTCCTATTGTAGTTTGTACTAGATTTTCAGGTAGACAAGGGTTAAATCACTGTGTCTGGAGATAATTTGGGAGCTTGTTCTCTTTTCGAACCACTCTTAAAATTGTTCTTTCTCCCTTAATGAGAAAGGACAAGTAAAATGGCGACTATCTTTTAAGGGAAAATAAATGTTTCACAAAGAGAAAAATCTTGAAAACATATCCAGCAATAAAGCATGGGGAAGATTCATTTTTTATAATGTAATTTTAAGAGGGAAAACAATCTTTTATGATCCTTATAAATAGGTTAGTTAGATATTCCTTCCACACTGATGTACATTAAAAAACATAAAAACTGTTGTAGAGAAATAGACTAATGATCCTCTTGAGGAGGTATAAAACCACCATAATGCACTTGATAGTGCAGTACTCTGGAGTATCAAGAAAGGATAATTCCTTCATTTCCCCTCTCAGAGCTCAGTTATGCAGGAAGCATTAGGATTTTAAAACTTTAGGGCCCTTATCCGGATTCTGATGGCCATATGTTTCTACCTTCAATGACATCCTCTGGCACCACGTTCCAAAATCAAAATTTGTTTTATTTAAAAAACATTTGTCAATTTAAAGGTATTAACACACGTGACCTTCTTTACTAAGCACAGAAACATCACTGGGCCTGGGGAGTTTAATAACTGTCATGAGAACAGCACTGTCTTAAAAATAAAATACGGGGTCTACCATATTCCTTTCTAAAAGACTATTTTTAAAAGCAATATTTGTATTAAAATAACCCATCTTAAAGGCCAAACCAAAAGTAACCTCAGCACATGACAGATTTTCCGTAAAAGTATATTTTTAAAATATTTTATATTGTATATATGTGCATATATATTATTCTATAAGAATATTACTCTGCTTAGCTCAATAAACTTATTTGACTGAATGAGTCTTGCAAAGTATTTTGTTTGCCTCTATAACAGTAGATTCATCACCTCATATTTGTACTTCAAATAGTGATAGAAACTCAGAAAATGATTGCTTATCTAGCATACCACCAGTTTTACCATATCGTCATGGCTGACACTGAATAAGGACTGGCAATGGAACAGAAAATTTTCCCAAAGGAAGAAGGAAGACTTTCAATGGGGCTAGATAAAGAAAAAATAATGACTTAAAAAGACATGACTTTTTACCATAGCTATACAGAATTATACAGAATACAAATACATTTTTTGATAGATCATAAAGAAAAGTAATTGTGTTTGGGTGGAAGGTTGTGGGATAATGGGTTTTAATGCTCTAAAATAATCACTACTAAAATACTCTAAGGAAGGAGATAAGTTGATCAATAAGGGTAAATGAGATAAATGTTGAAAATGTAGGCAGAATATTCAAAAGTTCAAGCTTTTACAAATAAAGTATATTTTCCCTGGCACCTTAAACTCTTTAAAATAACCAAAATGTATTTTTTCCCACAAAAATCCATTTAAAATAAAATGTATAACACCCAGGAATCCCACTGAGCTCATCTCTTCTTTTGAAAACTAGCAGGTATACGTTAAATAGTTGGGGTCTTGATGCTATGGTTCAGTTTATAAACAGCAACAACACATTTCCCCTTATTACTTACAGGAAGATCATTTTCCACAACAACTCACTGATGTTTCTCCCTCTAATCATCAGTTCTGCAGCATTTAGGTACAGGATCCATGATGCCCTCTTCTCAGATGTCAACAGAATGACAATGAGCCAGCAGTATGAACTGATGGAATCACAGGGAGAGGCATACACAAGAGGACTTCCAGATACCAGAGAGGTACCCTGCAAATGTGGCTCATCAAGAATACAGGCTACACTCAGAAGAACATGTAAACTAAGGAATATCACTGCCCATCATTGCCAGATACTCTGTCTCTGGGGTTTTAATGAAGCAGAGCAAAATCCGTTAGCCCTTGAGATTGATGTAGAATAAGGAAGGAAATATCCTGCCATTCATTGTCCCTTCAATTACTGATGTTACCTGACTCTATCACACATTCTAATGTTTAAGGGGGAAAAAAAGGAGTTCCCTGGACAGTGTCCTGGAATTGAGTTCATAACTAGCAAAATATAGTGTTTTTAAACACTAAAATAGCCTGTGATGCTGCGATGATTAATTTTCTGTGTCAATATGACTGGGCTATGGGTGTCCAGCTATTTGGTCAAACATAATTCTGGGAGGGGAGGCAAGATGGCGGAGGAGTAGCAGACTGAGATGACATCAGGTCACAGGAGTTCAGCTAGATAGTTATCAAACCATTCCAAACACCTACAAACCCAAAAGGAGACCGAAGAGAAGAAGAGCAGCAATTCTAGGAACAGAAAATCAACCACTTTTTGAAAGGTAGGACTTGCGAAGAAGTGAATCCAAAGCGATGGGAAGATAAACCTCGGGGGGAGGGGTCAGCTCCCTGCAAGCGGTGGAGCAGCAGAACACAAAATCAGAACTTTTAGAAGTCTGCTCCACTGAGGGACATCACTCCAGAGACTAAGCAGGGGTGGAACCCTCGAGGGGACGGTGTGGTCTCAGGTCCCGCAGGGTCACTGAAAGATCGGAGGTATTTGAGTGTGGCAGAGCTCACAGGTATCGGACCAGGGAAGCCGACTATAGAGACAGAGCTGAAGAGTGGGCTTTCTCCCCATGATCCTTTAGTCTTGTAAAGTTAAATTAATTTTTTTATTTTATTTTTTTCTTACTCTATTTTTTTAACTTTTCCTCTTTCCTTTTTTAACTTTTTTAACTAGTATCTTAACAATACCTTTCTGAAAAAAAAATCTTTTTAAACCTTCATTATTATAGTCATATTTGATCCTTCATTGTATTTAACCTTATTTTTTGTATACATACAGGGTTTTGTTTTTTTGTCTAAAAAATTTCAGGATATAATTTCTTCTAATAGATCAAAATAGACCTCAATCTAGCACAGGGTTTTATTCTAATCTCCAGCCTGAACACATTCTCTCCACCTTTGTTTTTCTCTCTCCAAACAACTTATCTTATCAATTCTCATTTTAGAATGTTTTTTTAAATTTTCATCTTTACAGCCATATTCCATCCCTTATCGTGTTTACCCTTATTTTGTATATATATATAAGTTATTCTTTCTATAAAATTTTAGGAGGTAGATTCTTCTAAGAGACCAAAATACACCCAAAATCAAGTGGATGGCTCTGTTCTATTCACCAGTCAAATATATACATTATATATATGTACAACCAACCAGAAATGGTTCAAATATATATACATATTTTTTTCTTTCTTTTTACCCCCTTACTTCTCCCCCAAATTTGGGGTCTCTTCTGACATGGTTAGTGTATATTTTTCTGGGGTCTTTGCCACGTTTTTAGTAATTTTATTCTCTTGTTCATATATTCTTATCTGGATAAAATGAAAAGGTGGAAAAACTCACCACAAAAAAAAGAACAAGAGGCAGTAATGAAGGCTAGGGACCTATAAAGTACAGACATTGATAATATGTCCGATCTAGAGTTCAGAATGATGATTATCAAAGTGATAGCTGGGCTTGAAAAAGGCATGGAAGATATTACAGAAACCCTGTCTGGAAAAATAAAAGCCCTTTCTGGAGAAATAAAATAACTAAAATCTAACCAAGTTGAAATAAAAAAAGCTATTAAAGGGAGAAAAAAAAAAAAAAAAGTCCTTACTGCTAGGATCAATGAGGCAGAAGAGAGAATTAGTAATATAGAAGACCAAATGACAGAGAATAAAGAAGCTGAGCAAAAGAGAGAAAAACAACTACTAGACCACAAGGGGAGAATTCGAGAGACAAGTGATATCATAAGAAGAAAAAATATTAGAATAACTGGGATTCCAAAAGAAGAAGAAAGAGAGAGGGGCAGAAGGTATATTGGATCAAATTATAGTAGAGAATTTCCCTAATATGGCAAAGGGAACAACCATCAAAATCCAGGAGGCACAGAGAACACCCCTCAAAATCAATAAAAATAGGTCCACACCCATCATCTAATAGTAAAACTTAACAAGTCTTAGTGACAAAGAGAAAATCCTGAAAGCAGCTCGGGACAAGAAGTCTATAACATAAAATGGTAAAAATATTAGATTGGCAACAGACTTATCCACAGAGACCTGGCAAGCCAGAAAGAACTGGCATGATATATTCAGAGCACTAAATGAGAAAAACATACAGCCAAGAATACTATACCCAGATAGACTATCATTTAAAATAAAAGGAGAGATAAAAAGTTTCCAGGACAAACAAAAACTAAAAGAATTTGCAAACACCAAACTAGCCCTACAGGAAATATTGAAAGGGGTCCACTAAGCAAAGAGAGAGCCTAAAATCAGTAGACCATAGAGAAACAGAGACAATATACAGTAACAGCCACTTTATAGGCAATACAATGGCATGACATTCATATATTTCAATAGTTAACCTGAAAGAAAATGGGCTAAATGCCCCAATCAAGAGACACAGGGCATCAGAAAGGATAAAAAACAAAACCCATCAGTATGCTGTCTACAAGAAACTCATTTTAGACCCAAAGACACCTCCACATTTAAAGTGAGGGGGTGGAAAACAATGTACCATGCTAATGGACATCAGAAGAAAGCTGGGGTGGTAATCCTTATATCAGATAAATTAGATTTAAAGCCAAAGACTATAATAAGAGATGAGGAAGAGCACTATATCATACTCAAAGGGTCTTTCCAAAAAGAAGATCTAACAATTTTAAATATCTGTGCCTCTAACATGGGAGCAGACAACTATTTAAACCAACTAATAACAAAATCAAAGAAAGGCATCAACAACAATACAATAATAGTAGGGGACTTTAACACCCCCTCACTGAAATGGACAGATCTAAGTGAAAGATCAACAAGGAAATAAAGGTCTTAAATGACACACTGGACCAGTTGGACATCAAAGATATATTCAGAAAATTCCATCCCAAAGCAACAGAATACACATTCTTCTCTAGTGTACATGAAACATTCTCCAGAATAGATCACATCCTGGGTCACAAATCAGGTCTCAACTCGTACCAAAAGATTGGGATCATTCCCTGCATATTTTCAGATCACAATGCTCTGAAGCTAGAACTTAATCACAGGAGGAAAGTTAGAAAGAACACAAATACATGGAGGCTAAAAAGCATCCAACTAAAGAATTAATGGGTCAACAGGAAATTAAAGAAGAATTCAAAAAATTCATGGAAACAAATGAAAATGAAAACACAACTGTTCAAAGTCTTTGGGACACAGCAAAGGCCATCCTGAGAGGAACGTATATAGCAATACAAGCCTTTCTCAAGAAACAAGAAAGGTCTCAAGTACACAACCTAACCCTACACCAAAAGGAGCTGGAGAAAGAATAGCAAAGAAAGCCTAAACCCAGCAGGAAAAGAGGAATCATAAAGAGCAGAGTAGAAATCAATGAAATAGAAACCAAAGAACAGTAGAACAAATCAATGAAACTAGAATCTGGTTCTTCGAAAGAATAAGATTGATAATCCCCAGGGCAGACTTGTCAAAAAGAAAAGAGAAAGGACCCAAATTAATAAAATCATGAATGAAAGAGGAGAGATCACAACCAACACCAAAATAATACAAACAATTACAAGAATATATTATGAGCAACTATACACGAGCAAATTTGACAATCTGGAAGAAATGGATGCATTCCTAGAGAAGTATAAACTACCAAAACTGAGCCAGGAAGAAATAGAAAACTTGAACAGACCCAGAACCACTAAGGAGATCGAAGCAGTCATCAAAAATCTCCCAACAAACAAGAGCCCAGGGCCAGACGGCTTTCCAAGGGAATTCTACCAAACATTTAAAGAAGAATTAATACCTATTCTCCAGAAATTGTTCCAAAAAATTGAAATGGAAGGAAAACTTCCAAACTTACTTTAAGAGGCCAGCATTACCTTGATTCCAAAACCAAAGACCCCATCAAAAAAGAGAATTACAGGCCAATATCCTTGATGAACACAGATGCAAAAATTCTCACCAAAATACTAGCCAATAGGATCCAACAGCACATTAAAAGGATCATTCACCATGTCCAAGTGGGATTTATTCCTGGGCTTCAAGCTTGGTTCAACATCTGCAGATCAATTAATGTGATACAATATATTAATAAAAGAAAGAAAAAGAACCATACAATCCTCTCAATAGACACTGAAAAAGCATTTGACTAAGTACAGCATCCTTTCTTGATCAAAATTCTTCAAAGTGTAGGGATAGAGGATACATACCTCAATTTCATCAAAGCCATCTATGAAAAACCCACAGCAAATATCATTCTCAATGGGGAAAAATTGAGAGCTGTTCCCCCAAAGTCAGGAACATGGCAGGGATTTCCACTATTACCACTGATGTTCAACACAGTACTAGAAGTCCTAACTTCAGCAATCAGACAACAAAAAGAAATTAAAGGCATCCGAATCGGCAAAGAAGAAGTCAAACTCTCACTCTTTGCAGATGATATACTTTATGTGGAAAACCCAAAAGACTCCACTCCAAATCTGCTAGAACTTGTACAGGAATTCAGTAAAGTGTCAGGATATAAAATCAACGCACAGAAATCAGTTGCATTTCTATATACCAACAGCAAGACAGAAGAAAGAGAAATTAAGGAGTTAATCCCATTTACAGTTGCACCTAAAACCATAAGATACCTAGGAGTAAACCTAACCAAAGAGGCAAAGAATGTGTACTCAGGTAAACTATAAAGTACTCAGGAAAGAAGTTGAGGAAGACACAAAGAAATGGAAAAACGTCCCACGTGTATGGACTGGAAGAACAAATACCGTGAAAATGTCTATACTACCTATATATACTATACTACCTAATGCAATCCCTATCAAAATACCATCAATTTTTTTGTTTCAAAGAGATGGAACAAATAATCCTAACATTTGTATGGAACCAGAAGACCCCGAATAGCCAGAGGAATGTTGAAAAAGAAAGCAAAAGTTGGTGGCATTACAATTCCAGACTTCAAGCTCTATTACAAAACTGTAATCATCAAGACAGTATGGCACTGGCACAAAAACAGGCACACAGATCAATGGAACAGAATAGAGAACCCAGAAATAGACCCTCAACTCTATGGTCAACTAATCTTCAACAAAGCAGGAAGTTCAGAACGTCCAATGGAAAAAAGACAGTCTCCTCAACAAATGGTGTTGGAAAAATTGGACAGCCACAGGCAGAAGAATGAAACTGGACCTTTTCCTTACACCACACACAAAAATAGACTCCAAATGGATGAAAGACCTCAATGTGAGACAGGAATCCATCAAAATCCTTGAGGAGAACGCAAGCAGAAACCACTTCCACCTCAGCCGCAGCAACTTCTTCCTAGAAACATCGCCAAAGGCAAGGGAAGCAAAGGCAAAAATGAACTATTGGGACTTCATCAACATCAAAAGCTTTTGCACAGCAAAGGAAACAGTCAACAAAACCAAAAGACAACTGACAGAATGGGAGAAGGTATTCACAAACGACATATCAGATAAAGGGCTAGTGTCCAAAATCTATAAAGAACTAATCAAACTTAACACCCGAAGAACAAATAATCCAATGAAGAGATAGGCAGAGGACATGAACAGACATGTCTGCAAAGAAGACATCCAAATGGCCAACAGACACAAAAAAGTGCTCCACATCACTCGGCATCAGGGAAATACAAATCAAAACCACAAAGAGATACCACCTCACACCAGTCAGAATGGCTAAAATTAACAAGTCAGGCAATGACAGATGTTGGAGAGGATGCGGAGAAAGGGGAACCCTCCTACATTGTTGGTGGGAATGCAGTCACTCTGGAAAACAGCATGGAGATTCCTCAAAAAGTTGAAAATAGAACTACCCTACAACCCAGCAACCCCTAAAGGGTATTTACCCTAAAGACACAAATGTAGTGATCCGAAGGGGCACGTGCACCTGAATGTTTATAGCCACAATGTCCACAACAGCCAAACTATGGAAAGAACCTAGATGTCCATCAACAAATGAATGGATAAAGAAGATGTGGTATATACACACAAGCAATACTATGCAGCCATCAAAAGAAATGAAATCTTGTCCTTCACAATGATGTGGATGGAACTAGAGGGTATTATGCTGAGCAAAATAAGTCAATCAGAGAAAGACAATTATCATATGATCTCTCTGATATGAGGAATTTGAGAGGCAGAGTGGGGGGCTTGGGGGGTAGGGAAGGAAAAAATGAAACGAGATGGGATCAGGAGGGAGATAAACCATAAGAGACTTTTAATCTCACAAAACAAGCTGAGGATTGCTGGGGGGAGGGGGCGTACGGAGAGGGTGGTTGGGTTATGGACATTGGGGAGGGTATATGATATGGTGAGTGTTGTGAAGTGTGTAAGCCTGACAATTCAACAGACCTGTACCCCCTGGGGCAAATAATACATTATATGTTAATACAGATAATAATAAAAATATATATTTCTCGGGTTTTCTGAATGAGATTAATTAACATCTGGATCAACAGACTGGGTAAAGTACATTACCTCCCAGAATGTGTGTGGGCCTTATTCAATCAGATGAAGGCCTGAATAGAACAAAAATGCTGACTCTCCCTTGAGTAACAAAATTCTTCCTGCATAATGGCCTTTAAACCAGAAGGCTGGCTTTTTTTCTTGACTTTGCACTCAAACTGAAACATCAGTACTTCCTGGGTCTTAAGCCTAACACCCTTTGGATGGGAAATATAACCTTTGTTATCATGGTTCTCAGAACTTTGGACTCAGACTTCAACTATATAATTGGCTCTCCTGGATCTCCAGCTTGCCAACTTACCCTGCAGATCTTAGAATTTGCCAGCCTCCATAATCACATGAGTCAATTCCTTATAATAAGTCTCTTTCTTTTTCTTTCTCTGTGTGTGTGTGCCTATATATATATATGTTATTAGTTACATCTTACTAGTTGTGTTTTTTTCTGGAGAAATCTGATGAATACAGTCACCTTTGCAAGGGAGAAAGGTTTGGCTCTCTCAATTTTATAGATGTGCTGAGCAGTGTCTGCATATACAGTGAACATAATCTTGTTTGACTGAGTTGGCCAGTCAATTTAGAAAAGCATAATCATCAACCACTTGGTTTTGTTGAATGGAGTAGCCAGTTTAAAGATCAAACAAACTGTACACTTACATGTGAAAAGGGAAGAAAGGATTAATCTAAATTATGCATAAGCGGTGTTTAAACTTCAATATAAAAAAAGGTCATTTATCAAAAGTTTCATTTAAGAAGATCTGAAGATTAAGCGTGCATGCGTGCGCACACACACACACAGGAGCATAAACTGCAGTTAGGAAAATTTCAAGAGAACTTTGCAGCCCTAATATTTGGAAATTGAGACAATTTCCAATAGCTGAAGTACATGTCAGAAATATTATGCCCCGAATTAAGGGACAACAAATGAAAGGCAGCCTTTAGATATCTAAAGTTCCCCATACAGTTGATCTGGCAGAATATCAGAGGCAGGAATGATCTGACACATAATCTGTTAGCGGCTCTCAGAAGGATCTTTGTTCAATGGTTGGATAGATTTCACCGATTGCTAGCCCCTGAGGATGTCAATAGTACCAGGTAGATATAGAAGACATAGCCCAGCAAAAACAGGAAAAACTAAGAGAGGAAGTAATGATGTCTCAGCACTCTAGTCCAAAAGGAAGAAAATTTTGCTCACCCTGATAAATATAACTTTAGTTGTAATAATTGTATGATCCTTGGTTGTAGCCTCCTTTGCGAGCTTTTCTGGTTTCTATAACAACTTGATGCAAATTTTTAATGTGGTTGTAACTTTCTCTGAATTTAAGATCTCTCAGAATTTTTTTCTTCCTGTGGCTTAACAATAATGAAATGCAATAACATTAATTTCGTAATTAACCTCCTTTAGTAATTCAGTTCCATATCTATTCCAGCTCCAAGGCGACCTATGTAATTTGAAGAGGGCAACGTGACTATTGAAGACTTACAACCCCTGAGAGGGAAGTTCAGTGTTTCTATTTCTCTTATCTGTATCTTGTCACTTAAAATATTTTTTAAAATATTTTATTTTATTTTCTCAATTTATAGTATCCATGGCTATTTTTACCTTTTGATTCCGACTTACCATTCCAAGGCTTCAAAGGCTATGGTCTAACAGAGAAGCAGATAGCAGAAACAGATGGACAGATGACAGAAAAGCAGAAAGGGGATTGAGCTAGAGGGAAACCTTACCATCTTATTTGTTTTCTTTGCTCTAAGTATTAGATCAAAATTTTTAAGTGAAAAGGGGTTAGGCATGAAGATCAATTACATAAGCCTTCTAATCCTCAGTTTCCACATCTAAAAAATAGAGAAAATAAAACCCATCATATATATAACATGTAAAATACCAAGCACAAGCACTTAGCATGTTACAGTCCCTCAAAAAACAGCAGAAAGAGGTCCCTGCCTCTTGGTATTATTTCTTTTACCCATATTATTAGTCTCCTACTAACAATGTTAGTCTCACTCAGTCCCCCAATAAATGTGGGAGTTTTCCACATTCTATTTTCTGGAACCTGTGAATAAGTTATGCTACAAGGTTAAAGGAAGCTTGCAGACCCAAACAATGTCATAGACTATACAATCCCCACCTTCCTAGGGCTCACAATACAGTGGGAGAAATAGACATGTACAAAAAACAAAAACAAAAACACCACGAATTCATGAAATAGAAGTGATCTCAGGAATATAGTTCAAATTACTCCAGATTTCAGTTATCTGCCTGGCCCAGAAGTTAATGCCAACATCTGCCACTGACCAGGTAAACAGATTCCTTGCCTCCAAGTATAAGCCACAAGTTGTAGCGTTCTCATGTTCTGCAATTACAGTTCTTATTGTAAGGCCATAGTACCAAGGATGATTTTACATCAATTATTTGAGCCTCTTCAATACAAACTGGATTGCAAAATGAAAACTGTGGAAAAAAATAAATTAGGATTACTTAAACACAAAACTTAGAAGGGCAGTTCTTCCTCCTTGAAATGCACATACAAACACAAACCTCCTTGCAAACTGTTTAAAATTTTGAATACTGAAAATACTGTATCAGGAAAAACAATGACTTTACAGTGGAGAAACCCAGGAGACACTACCTTAACCAAGTGATCATGATCAGTATCATCAGTAACAAGACTTAGCCACATCATGTACTCTAGATATGATATACATGTCATGTCTGTAGTATACTTGCACAAATGCATAACCTTAATCTAATGTTGGAAAAACTGAATTCAAAGCAGACAAACCAAATTCAAAAGACATTCTACAAAATATTGACCAGTACTCTGAAAAAATGTCAAGGTCAAGAAAGACAAGGAAAGAGTAAGGATCTGTCAAAGATTCAAGCAGACTACAAAGAAATAATTAAATGCAATGTAGGTATCCTGGCTTGGCTTCTGGAACAGAAAAAAAGACACTAAAGGGAAAACTGATAGTATATGAATAATCTTGAATGTGAAAAAAATTAAACTATAATTCATTTAATAGCATGATAGAAGTTTTAACAAGTGTGCCATGGTTAAGTAAGTTTAAAGATTAGGGGAAGCTGGGTAAAGAGTATAGGTGAACTTTCTGTAAGGTTTCTTCAAATCTGTGTAAGTCTAAAATTGTTTCAAAATAAACAATTGAAAATTTTAAAAAAATAATCTATCATAGCAGGAATTAGGCACCCCCAGGTTGACTCAGTACAAAGCAGCTCTCCCTTGTAGTGCCATAGCCATGTTTGAGCTTCTCAAAAGCTTCTCTCCAAAGTGGCCGGTTAGGGACAAGTGGGAAGCTCAGTCATAAGACTGGCAAAATGTTTTGATAGAGCGGCCCCAGGAAAGCTGGGAACTGAATTGTGAGACAGGCCTGCTAATTTCACTCAGACCACCTGCCTGGTTCGGATACAAGCCAGTGACCTAAACATGATGGGCCATTACCAGCCCTCTGCTGGCATTCTGAAATGACTACATAGGAGACAAATTTGGGAACAATGAGATTTGCAAATGACATGAGAACAATAGAGGAGTAATGACTTTTCATGAGAATTCTGAGACACCTCACACACACAAACATAAAGTCACCAGGAGCTATGCTGCATGAATTAACAGGGATTATTCACCCAAAATAAAACTTTCCACCAGTAAGTTATGACATGCAATGCAATGCATTATCAAAAAGAAAAATCTCTAAATGGAACTTTTCATCACATTTCTTGAGGCAACAGAATAAAAATTTTTAATACAATTTTTTCTTAGTTTGCTCCTTTTCTGTCAAGCATGCAACTGCTTTTCCTTTCTTCTGAAGCAGTTCATATTATGATGAGTGAAAGGAGAGAAATAAAAAGAGCTAAGATCATGTCAACCACAACTGAACAAATACATTTATTAAAAAGAACTCCCACCAGAAATCTTAGAAGCCTCACAAAGTCTCATTCTTTTTCATACACTAACTCTATTATGAACTGAAACGTCCCTTTCTTTTATTTTAAATTATTGTCATCGTCCCCTGTGCATGTACCAACCAGTGATTTATGCTGTGTCAGATGATAATACACTAGTAAATTTGGTGTTTTAATGGCTGTAATAGCTCTAATAAAGAAATTAAATCAGATGTCATATGCAGAATGTACGTTTTTTGCCACTAACAATAAACTGAATTATAGCAGGCTAAATACTATAAAGGAACACATGTATCCATTTGCAATTGAAAGCGTGTGTTGAAACTACTCTAAGATAAGCAGAAGAGGCTCTGGAGGAGGCAGAAGAGCAAGGAAGGTACTGGGATTTTTTTTTTTTTTTTTTTTTTTGTCCTTTTTCCCAATCCTGTCAACTCCATCCTTTATAATGATTCACTCCGAATTTTATCCTGAAGACCACCATGCTGTACCCTTTCCCTCCTCTGGTCCAATGGAAATCCTAGAACCCAGGCCCGTAATTTTAATATGCATATAATTTCACACAGTTGATGAATATAACACACCATGGGTAAACAGCAGGGAGGGGCTAAATGGAAAACTCATTTGTTAGTTTTCCCTCTTGGAGGTTGTTATTTCTTAAATTACTGATATTGGACACTGTAGGAGTGCCCTTTTTCATACACACTGAAGCACTCCACTGGCCCCAGGAGTCACTAAGACTAGTGGATTTTAATAGTTATAGATCTTAAATGGAGGGTTAGAAATTGTTTCTTTTCATTACAATTACAACAAGGAATTAACCCCAAGGGTATCCACTTAATTTCATAATATATAGACTGGAACGCTAATGTGGCTCTTCTACAGTGTAATAAAGAGGCAACTGGCCCTCCTCTCCCCGGGGTGGGTTTCTATAAAATGTATCACCAAAAAAATGTAAAACGAACAAGATTTGAAGTTAACAAGCTCCCTAATGTCACCAGCTCCAGTGCCCAGCATGAGTGGGCCCTCATAGGCACTGAGCGCTGCTTTTTCTTTTTCCAGTGGGAGCTCAGTCCCGGCAATGTTCTTTGAACCGCTTCACTGACACAAAGAAAATGGAAAAGGAGAGAAGGAAGGATAATTTACAATTAAGCAGAGGAAGTCAAAAGGATGGAGGAGACTTGGAGCAGACCGTGAATCACCGGGTTCGGGAGATGGAACCAGCAGTACAAGCTGTCCAATTGCAGTCAGGCCCATTTAACCCTTTGCACTCTGCAGTGACCACGGCTCCGTGTTATGGGAACTCCCTCCCTACTTGCTGGAACCTAAAGCAACACCAAGGGTTAGGATTTTCCATCTTCAGGCTCCAAGTGTCTGAAGCCACTTCCTGGCAGAGATTTGAAATCTTGGATCCCTGCTGATTAGCCCTCCCAGTTGAAGGCATTTTTTATTTCCCAAAGCTTTTTCATGATGTTTGACTACGTCTCTCTGGGACGAATGAAAGGACAAAAATAGAGCTTGAAACAGAAGTGGGACAGGGACAGTGGGAGAGGCAAATGGCAATTTGATAAAAGCACATCCTGGAAAGAAGAATGTTCTGCTTTTGTATTATGCATTTCCAAAATGTATTGTAACATTTGGCCCACTACAGGCTTCCAGCCAGCCATAGCCTAAGACTTCACTTCTTCCTTTCCCAATGAAAGTGTCAGCCTGGTAAAAATCTGCAAATTTGCCAGTCAACTAGGGAAAAACTGATGATCCAGAGAGAAGAAACTGCACATCATTCAACTCATTTGTTCACATCTTTCATGCAGATCACATTTCTGGAGGCAGATAAGACTGTAGATGAAAGCCACAAAGGAACTCTGGCTTCAGTGAAAAGCACCCCATTTACAAATCAAAATTCCCAGCTTCCCTCCTGAGACAGGAAGCAGCAGGTTGAAGCAGATGTCAAGAGGCTGCCAGGAGAGCACAAGAGATGAAAAGTCACTAAAGAGGGCTGAGGGAGATATTTATCACAAGAGAAAGTTGAGAGTTCTCCTTGCTGGCTCAAGCTATAGGAACCATTTCCAGGGGAAGTCGGTATTGTTTGCACACCCATGAGATACCGCAAGAGGGGAGAAGAAGGCACATCACCCCCAGAAAACAAACCTACTGAGGATTCCACCAGAAAACCAATGAGATGGAGTACATGATTTAGCAGCTGGCAATTCTCAGCTTAGCCAAGTGGTCAAAACTTTGTAAATATAAGCCATAGACCCATTATCAAGGATGACAGAAGTGATGCATATGCTGCTCAATGGTTTATAAACTTTTCTATCCCCACATTTCCTCATTCCCCATTTCATCCCCCTTAAAACCGCATGTCCCATAAGCTAAGCATCCCGAATATATCAATTTTTGACTTATTAAAAGTTGTGTGTATCACAAAATAACTCCTTAAGTGTTTTTCCCCTGTGGCTTTAATTGTGTTTGTTCTGGGCTCATAAACTTGGGGAACTTGAAGCATTTAAAAAACACACACAAATGTAGTATCCAAATGTTTTGGTTTTTCTAAGCTCAATGCACTCTAATTGGCTTTTTCCTTTAAAAATTATAATTAAAAGGAGCAAGCTCACCTATGTAGAAATTTCTCATTTCTTTATTTGCCTTAAATCTTTTCATGCAGTAAACTGTTAATGTTCTTTGTTTTGTTTTGTGTTAAATAGAAACAGGATACAAAATAATTCTCTAATTAGAATTGCATGGGATGTATGCCTTACAAGTTTGATTTTCTGAATTTCCCCCTGACATTTTCAAATTGAATATCATATTCAATATCAATCTAACCAATATAAAGCAATTTAATTTTTATAATGAACCAAGAGAATATCTAAATTTGGCATATTAGACAGTTTTTTGTCTCTGTTGAATTATTTTAGGAGATAGTTTAGTTAAACTGACTTACAATAGCAAATTTCACACCCTTCAAGTAATATAAGGGAATAGCCTCCTGATACATTATCATTATCTAGGGCTAAAATTTATTCTTATCAAACCACGCTTGGTAAAGTGTCTGAAATATCTAGTACCATTTCTGCTTCTAGTGGTACTTGCTTTATAGGTCTTAAGAGATGGTAAGCTTTTCAATATCACATACAACATCATAGTATTTGATTTTTCAGTATCTTTTACAATGTTAGTGATTATTTGGATTCAACAAATACTTAAAATAGCATAAATGATACAAATGCTTATACTACAATATGAATAGGATAAGCAAATCTATTTATCATTTGTTGCCTCCACCAAATGACAAAGACTATTTCAAAAACAGAATATAAATACACCAAAACAACAAGAACAACAATAAACCTTTTGTTCTTTTCTAGATTCCCAAGATCACACTGGTAGATGGTTAGAGAAGGACAAAAATCTTATCTCTGAGAGCCATATTGCATGAAAATTAGAAACATTCCCCTAATTCTTTAACTCTGGCCCCCACAGTCTCTTGAAATTTCACCCAACATGATCAGTGACCCTGGATACAGTGGTCCAAAACTGAATGCTTTGGTTTCTATTACAAAACTGTTTTTTCTCCCATGTTTCCCTTTTTGGTCAAAGGGAAAAATCATTTTCTAAGGCAACAGGGATTTTCTGAGACATGTTAAGCTGAAATATTATTAGGCTTGCATTTTGGACATATCAGGCAACCATCTGAATACAAGAGTTTGGGCCTCCAGCCTGGAGAGATATATTAGGGAGACACCAATACAGAGACAGAATTTAAATCTATAAAATTATCTAAATGGTATAAATGGAAAAGAGGAAAAATGTGAGAACTGAGTTACAGAAAACTCCAAAATCTGGAGAAGAAAAGAGGAAGCTATCAAAGGATGTGAGAAGGAGCAGGTAGTGTGGAGGGGTAAATATTCTGGCTCCTGCAATATCCTGTACTTCAAGTGAAGCAGGTGTTTGGAGAAGGAGAGCGATGGACCCGTCAACCACTACTGATAGGTGAGGTTTAGATAATCACAGGCTTTATCAACATTGTGATTATCAGTGAACCCGATAAGAGCAGCGTCAATGAGTGTTGAGGGTGAAAACATTATTGGAGTGGCTCCAAAAGTGGAGTGGTAAAGACAAAGAGGAAATATTTTAAGACATCTCCAATAAGAGGGAGTGGATAACTGAGGTGGTAACTGGTGAGGGATGCAGAGTCAAGCATTTCTTAAGATCAAAAAAAAAAAAAAATTTACAATCTGCTTATGTACGGATGGGAATGAACTACAAGAAAGTGAAAATTTGGTTTTGCAATAGGTCAAAGAAGTGACTGCTGTCTGATTCCCTTGAATAGGAAGGAGAGGATGGAATCCAGTTGACAAGTGAGGGAGACAAGCAGGGGGAGTGCATCCACAGCACTAGAGAGTAGGGCAGAGTTCATGAGGTGGATAGATGTGGTGGTGGCAGCACATGAAAATATCTCATCTGATGGTTTATGTTTTCTTATCACTCAGGTCTCAGAGCAGCTGCCACCACTCAAAGAACCTTCCTTGACCACTGAATCTAAGGAGCTCTCCCTTTCACAGAGTCCCATACAACCCTATTTCACTACCTTTATAGCACTTATGGCTTTTTTTGAATAATTTGTTTGAATAATAATTTGTGTATAATTTGTTTTCTTGATAATGTATACATTTCTGAACTAAGACCACAGACCTTACTTCTCTTCTTTACTCCTATATCCTCAGTTCCTATAACTGAAAAGCAAGGAATACAAATAGAAGCTTAATATTATAACAGTTGAATGAATAAATCAATGAGAGCTTCAGAAATAAGCATTTCCTAGAAGCCAAATGATTTCAAATGTGATATTACCAGTTTCAAGTATTTTTTCTAGATTGACTCATATAGGTAGCAAAGTCAATGGATAGTTGTGCATGTACTACTTGCTCCATTGAAACTGTACACTCTGGAGTTTTGTAATAGTGAATTAGGTCACTCATGGGCATGTTACAGGCTGTATACCAGAAACATTACAGAAGAAGAGCTGAAATCTCCAACACAAAAGGCTCAGATAGTCTTGCTGAGGCACTGCCCTTAGCATACAAAGGAGGATGCAGAGAAGGAAAAGGTTAGTCAGAAAAAAGAAAAAAGCCCAGGAACTCAAAACCATTAAACAGGAGAAAATTATCCTTAAATGTTTGTCTAGCACCTGATATTTGCTTTCCATAATTTTTATTAGTACCGCACAAAATCATTTCAGAGGTCAGTTAGTATTGTTGGACTCATTTTTACACAGCCATAAACTGAAACTCTAAGGGCTTCAGTGCTCTGCTCAAAGGAAGTTATCTGCAGTTACTGAAAAAGAACTCACAATCATGCTCCCTGCTTTTCTTAGCTCTCCTGAGCCTACTATTCCCCTAAAAGCCACAGAATGATAAGAGTCAATGGTAGGATGATCACTAACTGCAATAGTTGACACTTTTCATTCATTCATTCATTCATTTATATATTTTCCCCCGATACTAACTTTACTTCTCTGGGTTGACTTGCATTGACCTGAATTGAGAATATTTATAAACAAGAAACCGTTTATCTATGAATACCAAGTCCGAATTCTACTAACAGTGTTCATGCTTTGGTTGAGCTATGCCAAAAAGCAATTAGACCTTACCCAGTACTCCTGGGGTTAACCTGTTATTTCTACCAGGTAGGTAGAGGGAATTCATTACATTATCTATGGCTAGGCACCTTGGAAATTTTCCCAGGCTATTTTCAAAGGTTAACTGCTATTGCTGGTCACCTTTGGCAAATAGAAAAAAGAAGAGGGAGAGAAATGAGGGAACTGAGAAATAGGGACACAGACATTCTTGGGGGAGAGGGAAGATGTTTAGTAGAACACAAGGCAGTTTTGATAAGAGAAAAAAAGGAAAATACAAGATGAAATCTAAGAGTTTGCCCTTTTGCTTTAATTTTTTTTTTCATTTTTAGAAGTGGAAGAGGCTTTGTTTTGAGAAGTTGATCATTCTTCTTCCAAAACTGTGTTCCCAAATGAGAAATAACATTCCATTCTCCTCTAAGTCTCCAAAGAAGGAGAATTTCACACCCCAGTTCCAAACCACATATTAGAATAATAATATTCTGCCTGAGGTGTAGAATGACTCCCATAATCCGCCCCCTTGTTCACCACACAAAGACTTTTGCATAAGTAGAGAACAAAGCAATATTGTTTGATTATGTTCCCCCAAATGAGGTAAGTGTCATTTAGTTAAGGGGAAAGTGGAAGATCAATTTACAAAACCCATAAATGTGTAAGGATAATCGAGATTTGTTCACTCTTTTGTAACTTCTTCCTCCCTTCCTTCTTTCCTTTTCTTCTCTATTAGGTTTTATGATGTTTACTGCCATTCTTGGACCATGTAAAATAATCAGATTGTGGTCTGGTCATTAATAAATATCGTCCTCAAACTGAGAGAGAGGAGAAGGCAGACCCTGTTGATAAAATAACATACTTTGGGGCCTGATCTCTTCTGTTGGTCTGCTCATCTTAACTGCTTTCCCTCAACCTCAAAACCTGACTCATTTTCTACTTCTGGGATTCTATCCTAAGACATCATCCAAATTTGAGGGAAAAGTTGTGAATAAAGCTATATCCATTAATTTGAGAAACAAAACAGAGGATCATAAGGGAAGGGAGGGGAAAATGAAACAAGATAAAACCGGAGAGGGAGACAAACCATAAGAGACTCTTAAACTCAGGAAATAAACTGAAGGTTGCTAGAGGGGAGGGGAGTGGGAGGGATAGGATGGTTAGGGGGGATGGAGATTGGGAAGGGTATGTGCTATGGTGAGTGCTATGAATTGTGTGAGACTGATGAATCACACACCTGTACCCCTGAAACAAATAATATATTCTATGTTAATTATTTTAAAAATCTAAAAACAAATAAATAAAATTTTCAAAAAACATATCCATTAAAACAAATTAAAAAATACAAGAACTCTCCCAAATTAGAAGTTCTAAGTAAATTCTAAATTATTTTTAAAAGTTATTCACAAAAACATTCAGTACATATGGGAATTCTTTGGATATTCAATGTTAAATGAAAAAAAAAAACAGGATACAAAATTGCATCTTTATGATTAAAGTATATAGAAAGTAGAAAGAGAAAACACAATTAAGTATTAAAAGACTAGTGAAGATCGTTTTGTTTTCTCTATATTCCAAATTTTCTATGAAGTCAAAATACATTTTGACCTGCTTTTTCAGTTTAAAAGAGATGTGTGATATAAAAGAACCCATACTTATTCCAATTGTTCTTTTCTTTTTTAGGTATTTCTTGGAATAGATGTTTGTGGGCAAAAAAACATTTTTGGATTAAGCCAAGTTTCTGTTCTCTGAGCCAGTTGATAAGGGCAGGGATTTAGAAGGAGAAAGAGTTATATAATCAGAATTTTATTAAAACTGTCTGGGATTTTATAGATCATCTGTTTGAGAGTCCACATTTTATAATGGAGAAACCGAGAAGGGAAAGTTAGAAAAATATAACAGGCAGACATGTGGGTGGATCCAACAGACATAGTGTGAGTTTAATGAAATTTTTGTAATAGTAATTATTTCAAAGAGCTCTGAATATAAATAACAATAGATCTAAGTAGTAGAATACCGCTGTCTAACTCATTCTCCCTGGCCCCACTCTTTTCTAGTAACCTCCAGTTCTTTCCATCAAAAAAAATCTGTTTCTCTGGAGAGTCTGCAGAACAATGTTTACAGAACCCCGAAATGGTACTGTAAGATATCTGTTAGAACTGCCTAAGTACCAGAAACAATGTATGGTGCTGTGGGACCCCCTCTGTGCTGAGGCTCCCATTCTGTTTCTAGATGTGAGGGCGGCTGACTGCCCTCTCTGAGTCCTTTTCTGTGCATCACTCTTTGTCAAAGCCACCTCACTCCCCTCCTGGGGTGGCAGTCTGCACCCAAAGGCTGGTTCAGAGGGGGTGTGAAGACCCAGCTCTCCTGCTGTGATTTGGGACAGCTGAGAGAGCCATTTCATTTCCAGAGCTGCCCATAGGATCAGCCAGGGCTCTGCTGCAAATACATTCTGCTCAAATTCTCCCCATACTCATCCTGCTTCCCTTGCTCCCGAGTAAACCTCCTCCAGGCAAATCTCTGCCTCAAAGTGTATTTTCCAGGGCACCCATCCTAAGGCAATGAAACTGTACCAACACATGAGAAGCCCACTATAAATCTTAGAGTTCACTTTAACTGAAATTGTGTTATTTTCAACTTCTTATTGAAGATGAAACAAAAACAAGGGCCTGGTTTTAAAATTATACACCCTCTCTTCTCAAGCAGCAAAATTAGATAAAGTTGAACAATTGTCTTTTGAATTTTATCAATTTAGACAACTAATCTTGCTTGAATACTCTTTCCCTTAATAAGAAGCCTCTACACTGATTAATTTTTTCTTTATTTCTTATCCTCTCTGTTGAAGTTATAAGCATGTATGATAGGAAAATTAATCAAGGTAATCTTTATCCTCGCTACTCAAAATGTGGTCACTGTACCAGCAGCATGGGCATCACCCGGGGAGAGCTTGTTAGAAATGCAGAATCTCAGATGCCATCTCAGAATGACGTCTACTAACTCAGAATCTGCATCTGATCAAGATTCTCCGATGACTTCTATGCACATTAAAGTCCAACAACCATTGAAATGCTCCCACTGCTGTCAAATCAACCTGCTAATTAAGACTGAGCATCATCAGAGGGAAAACAAGCACTGGAGTCGGAAGAATTCAGTACGAGTCCCAACTATGCTTCCAGCTTGTTGAGCATCTTAGGCAGGTAAGTCTTCATTTCCTGAGTACCTATTTGATCACCCTTAGAAGTTCTTATAACGAAATGTGCCTTACAGGATTTTTATGAAGATTTATACTTGCTTTTATTCAAACACATTTTCCTGTGCATCTGTAATGGGCCAGGCATTGTTTTAAAGCCTCAAGCACTATGAAGAATAAGACAAATTCAAGTCCTGCCTGTCAGACATTCCACAAACATGCATGGAGCACGGACCATGTGTTGTGGTGCTAGAATTGTAGCAATAAAAAAGATGGACTCTTTTGGAGCCAAAAGTTGAAAACAGGACAAACACTGAATGAATTATCATGAAAAAAAAACTGTCAGAGTTAAAAAGGAGAAATATAGGTGCCGAGAGAACTTATAGTAGGGGAATTAATGTTGGCTAGAGGAGGGAGTTCTCAAAATATCTCCATGTCCATGTGGCTTCCTGGCTAATGAGTGTGTACAGACAAATATGAAATCTAACACCAGGTATGATTCATGTCAACAGTGATGTGTGGGTGCATAGGAGGCCCTCCACACGGGCCTGAGGGGGAAGAGGCACAGAGTGGGGATGAGATGGGTGAGACTAAGGAAGCATCTCCCAGAAGAGATGTCATTCACCGAGACTTATAAAATAAATAGGACTAATTCTCATAAATATGGAGGTTAGAGTGAGGCAAACAGGGAGAAGAGCATAAAATAATTTAGGGCTTTAAAAAAGAGAAATGAACATAATCAACAACACATTTTTAAAGAATCTCTTTTCATTATAGAGGTAGATTAGATTGATAGTACACCCTGTAAATAAAGCCTCTTCCCTCTGCTGCTTGACCAAGACTGGTGTTTCCCCATGAGGCCTTACACGGTGTGCACCTGCTCCTCTTGGGAACTGTAAGCAACAAAGTATCTTTTCAATGGCAGATCCTAACCTATTGACCCCACCATATATGAATAAAAATAAAATCTACACTTTAAAAGTTACCTCATTTAGCTTTTATAACACTCCTATTGGGTACAGTTCATTTTCCCCATATTTTTTTGATATGACAAAGCTGAAACACATCTATCTCAGAGCTTTTCACTTTGTTAAAGCTAATTCAATGCACTAGGAAGAACATAACATTTCTAGTAAAATAGATTGCCCAGGATTCAAATCCTACTCAGTATGAGCCTGGTAGTAAGCAATAAGCAACCTCAAGAACCTCAGTTGCTTACAAAAGTTTATTATGCATTTTCACAAACTCTCTACAATCTTAGATATTCTCCAAGGAAGCTGACTTCCCAAGATCTATTTTGTGACTTCATCATCTCGCCGCACAGCTTCTGGGATCTCCAAGACGGGCAAAGAGAAAGCAGAAAGCATTCCCAACTGATCATGACTATCAGTGTCTGGAGATGACACATCTCACATCCATCCACAGGCCACTGATTAGAGCTCATATGTAAACTAATTACAAGGAGGCTATAAAATATAGTTAAGTACATAACTATTTGGTTAGTATTATTGCCTGTAAAACACATTTCTACCACTTTCAAACTTTTCAAACTTGGTCAACACCCTCACCTTCCATCAGCAGACTACAGTGTCCCAAGTGCGGCATTCAATCGCTGCTGTATTTGAAAAATTGGTTGTGAATCATTCCTTCCATTTTCAACACATGGACATAATCAGAGCTGAATATGTCATTCCCTTTACAGCCACTCAAGAGTTCCAATATATTTTCATTAGTTCAATAACCTCTTTATTTAGTTATACTTAAAATATAATTTACTAAAATTAGAATCTACTTTGTTCTCACTACCACTTTCAACTTGGGTTTTGGCTTCTTGTATGTTGTTATTTGGAATGTGTTTCGCTTTTTTTTTTTTTTTAATGTATGTTCTAAGTATAGAATCACACAGAAAAAAAACTGCCTCAATATTCTAATAGGTCTGAAGAAAGCTGGAATCTTTTTTAGGATGCCACAGAAATTAAATCAACCTATTATTCTCTTTTTTAAACTACTTTATTTCTCTATCAGCTGCTTCTTTTTATTCCATTATCAGTGTCTCTCTCTGTGGCTTAAGAACCACTATACAGACGATCTAATTGGATCCAGTTAGCACCTCTTTGGAACTGCAGCACCTCTTTAGAACTAAATTCTCAAATGGGGTCCCTTCGTAGATCACAAGCCAACCTGCTCATGATTGCCTTGGTCAGACACATAATCCTAATACAGCCTGCCACAACCAGACTTACGGAAGGTCTTAATGAAACTTTGTGCCCCATAACTCACCTCTGGCAGCTTAGCTCAGAAGGCAGCTTTGGGTGAGACAAAATCTCACAGTTTCATAGATTCTTCTCCAAAATAGTATTGTGAATGTGTTTTCCATGAATAGAGCTGCATTCATTATTTTCAGTTTACTGTTGGCTTAGTATTCTAGAGAGTAGGAAAATATTGAACTGTAGGGTTAGCCACCCATGGCATAGCTAACAGATGGGATTTTCAAGACAAAGAAAAACATGAAGACACACATCTTCTAGCCATTTTACCTCTGTTATGCACAGAATTTTTTCCTAGATTTTTTTACTGGCACCTACAACCTTCTACAGATTGTCACTATTTGTTGTAGTATTGGATTTTGTTAATTTACATTTTGAATTATTACAGAAATGGTACTGTTACCATGACAAAAATGCAAACTGAGTTATTCTCTCAAACATGTAGGTCACCCAGTGAGCACAACAGAAAACTATGATAATTGTGAATTTAAGCAAGAAGAGAAAACAGATCAATTTTGAGCAAAGGGCACGACTAATCTATAAGTAACCTTTAAACTATGGAGCATTATGTAAAATATTAAACGATTTTTTTAAAGGCTAAAAAGGAACTGAAACAAAAACTAAAATTTATCTCATAAATTCAGTTTTTTATAAACATAAGAAAGACACATTAAAGAAGAAAACCTATCAGTTAACTGGTATACATATTTACTTTGGTCACTTATTGCAGTGATAGGTATGATGGGAAGGGGATCCCGGAAGCACCCTGTGTCCATCACTGGAAAAATGGATGAACCAAGGTGCTGAATGCACAATATGGAGCATGATGTGGCAAACAGAAAAAACAAATGAGATTTGGTCAAGGTAACATGGATAGATCAAAAAAAAAAAAAAAGAATAAAGAAAAACAGAATGAAAGAACATCATCCAGTATCATTTTCATAAATTACAAGTATGTATATACAAAACAAACACAATCTGAAACAAAAAGATGCACTAGAAAGTAGTTGCCTATGGTAATGGAACTAATACCTTTCAACAAACTATCCAAATAGTACAAGAATTTGCTGAATCCCATTCAGATTACCTTGTGTGCCATCTTTGATGGCCCAGAATTGTGAGAGCTAAAATGCCCAAACTAAGGCTTTGCAAACTCTTCCATTCTAGCTGCCTGTTCTCTAAGGAGAATGGGTGGGGTAGAGATAAAAGGGAATAAAGTTGAAACAAGTAAGAGAGATTCTCTACACCAAACAGATGCTGGTTTGTCTGCTAGAAACCAAGGAGTATAATTAGACAGCATCTGAGATGGGGGTGGGGAAGAAGCAGAGGAAGAGAGAGAGAAAGGTAGCACTCTCTGGCTATGACATGTTTAACTAGACAGTATATTCTCAGTTTATGTGGGTTTGGTTTGGTTTTGTCTATAATACCCCATCTGACCACCACCAGGTTCAAGAGAATTTAGACCCAAACACCTAGGAAAAGTATTAGAGTTAAGAATCAAACCTTAGCAGTCATTCCGTTAGTTGTTTAAACCTCAGCACAAATCAATCGAAAAGCAATAGACTCAAAACTACATAGAGATGTGGATTAATCATCAACAGTACATCCATCACTTGGTTAGGTTTGGGATTCTGCAAGCCACAAATATTATGTTCCAACAAGTAGGATGTGACAAGTAGGCAGGAAAATAAAAGGGGGTTGTAGTACTGAGTATTGCAGGTTATCGGAAGTCAGGCCCCAAACCTTCACACAATTGAAAATGATTAGTGAGTATTCCCCGTGATAAAGTTTCAGGGCACCAGATCCAGGTGAGCCTGGTAAAGACAACTTTTCTGTAATAGCTAAGGGAAAGGTAGAAGGACCTAAGTAATAGAAAATAGCCAAGACCAGTTTAGAAACTTGCAATCACATGTAACAAAGCACATTCTTTTTTCAGAGCATTGTGGCCAGGTGGGGGATTGGCTTATGAAAATAGTCTCTACATGACATGATTTATGGAGAGAACCACAAACTTGCTGACACAATGCCATACAATGACACACTGGACAAGTTACATGGCTTTCCAAAGGAGATGCATACAGGATTAGAAATAGAAATGAGATTTATTATTTAAAAAACAAATCACAGCCTTCCTGCAGTCACATGTTCAACATTTAATCTCTAAATTATTACAACCGGAAAAACCAACATTTCCATTCCTGCAGAATGAGTGACACATGGTTTAATGTTCCTCTCCCCTTCTGGGAATGCACTTTCCCCAAGAGCCCAATGAAAGGAGGCTTGTCTGGTCATATCTCTGGAAAGGGATCATTGACTATACCAGCTTTGATGTTTATTACCTTCCTACAGTGAAGCTAGAAAAATTTGAAAAAAAAAAAAAATTAGAAGCAAAACAAAGACTGTGTCTCAATATATTCTCATAGAAGTTCTACGTAGTTCTGTTTTGGCAACATTCTTTCTTCTCCTAAGGCCAGGGATTCCAGGGGTGATGTGACATTCACCATTATGAAACAGCCAATGTGGCACCCACACAGACCAATCAAACCACATAAAAATCAACTATACCCACACTGGTCCTATTGGCATGGCACAGCCTAAAGTCCTACTGAGGTAACCCCCAAATACTAAAGACCATTTTTCTACTTTGTACTGGGATAAATCAAGGAGCTGGTTTAGTTTTCCAGAATCATCTCATAAATTTGCTGAAGGCCCCTCTAGTCCTTCACTGCATGGATTCCCAAGCCTGGGGCCACCGTACATTGTCCCAGTCAAACTCAACATGCACAAAAGCAGAACAGTCCCTCAAAATGACAGGCTACCCCCAGATTTATCCAGAGAGAAAGATATTCACTCCACTCCATATTCTGCTAAGGAGCAAAGAAGTCAGAAGATCGAAGTGCCCAGCCCCACTCTGAGCCCCTCTCTTTGCATAGGTACATTCCCAGAAGGAACTGGGGCAGGAGCAGGCAACCCAATTCCACTGTGCCACCTGTGGAATTGGGTTCCCCACTCCTTCTTTCTCTCTTAATAGGGTCCTACTAAATGAACAGAAAGCCGGGGATTTTCCCAGAATAGTGGAGGTGTAGGAGCCCACAGCCACTTTTTGGGCAAGAGGAAACTCACAGAAGGAACCATAGGACAGGCTCAATACCCCGTCTGACCTCACTAAGACATTCTAATTCTGAAAGAACAAACAAGCCAACCCTGACACTGATCCTAGTAGTACTCTTTTTTTGTTGTTTAATTTTAGTACTTTTTACTTTTTTAAATTATAATTAATACACAACGTTATATGTTTCAGACGTACAATAGAATGATTCAACATTACTCAGTGTTCATCAGGGTAAGTGTACTCTTGACCTCCTTTTCTTATCTGACCCCACCTTCAATCCACCTCCACTCTTGGCAACCACCAGTTTGCTCTCTATATATGAGAGTGTGTGTATACACACACACACACACACACACACACACACACACACATATATATAAAATCTATATATATGTGTGTGTATTTACACACACACACATATATACATATATATGTGTATATACATATCTCTGGAAAGGGATCATTATATATAAGGGATCCATATATATATACACATATGTGTGTGTGTGTGTATATATAGATAGATAGATTGATAGAAGATATAGATATATATCTTCATCTTTATCCATTCATCTACTAATAGCTAACGGGTTGCTTCCATACCTTGGCTATTGTAAATAATGCTGCAATAAACACAGGGCTGCATATGTCTTTTTTTTTTTTTTAAGATTATATTTATTTATTTTAGAGAGATAAAGAAGGAGCAGGGCAGGGGAGGGACAGAGGGATGGGCAGACTCTTCGCTGAATAAGGAGCCCAATGCGGGGCAGGATCCCAGGACCCTAGGATCATGACCTGAACTGAAGGCAGACACTTAACCAACTGAGACACCCAAGTGTCCCACACATCTTTTTAAATCAGTGCCTTTGTTTTCTTTGGGTAAATACCTGGTAATAGAATTCCTAGATCATATGATAATTCTATTTTTAATTTTGGGGGGAATGTCCATATTGTTTTCCACAGTTATCTGCAACAGTATGCATTCCCACTAACTGCATGTGGGTTCCTTTTTCCCCACATTCTTGTAAACACTTGTTATTTCCTGTGATTTTGATTCTAGCCATTCTTACAGGTGTAAGGTGATATTTCACTGTGGTTTTAATTTGCATTTCCCTGATGATAAATGATGTTGAACATCTTCTCTGGTGTCTATTAGCCATCTATATGTCTTCTTTGGAAAAATGTTTACTCAGGTTCTCTGCCCATTTTTAATTGGATTATTTGTGTTTTGGCTATTGAGTTATATGAGTTCTTTCTATTTTTAGATATTAACTGCATATTGGATATACCATTTGCAAATATCTTCTTACATTCACTAGGTTGCCTTTTTGTTTTATTGATGGTTTCCTTCACTATCAAAAGCTTTTTATTTTGGTAGAGTCCCAATAGTTTAATTTTGCTTTTGTTTCTCTTTCTTAAGGAGACATATCTGGAAAAAACATTTCTATGGTTGGTGTCAAAGAAATTACTGTCTATGTTTTCTTTCAGGAGTGTTATGGTTTCAAGTTTCACATTTAGGTCTTTAATCTATTTTGAGTTTATTTTCATGCATGGTGTCAGAAAGTTTCATTCTTTTACATTTAGCTGTCCAGTTTTCCCAGAACCATTTATGGAAAAGACAGTCTTTTCCCCATTGTATATTCTTCCCAACTTAGTCATAGATTAATTGACCATATAATTGTGGGTTTATTTCTGGGCTCTCTATTCTGTGTTAGATCTATGGGTCTATTTTTGCGCCAGTACCATATTGTTTTGATTACTACAACTTTGTAGTAGATGTTGAAATCTGGGATTGTGATATCTGCAGTTTTATTCTTATTTCTCAGGATTGCTTTGGCTTTTGGGGTTTTTTTTGTTGTTCCATACAAATTTTAGCATTATTTGCCCTACTTCCATAAAAAAGGTTGGTATTTGATAGGGACTTCATTAAATCTGTAAATTGTTTTGGTTCATACAGACATATTAACAATATTCATTCTTCTAATTCATGAGCATGGAATATCTTTCCATCTGTGTCATGTTCAGTTTTTTTCATCAGTGTTTTATAGTTTTTGCAGGATAGGTCTTTCACCTCCTTAGTTACGTTTATTTATAAGTACTTTATTATTTTTGGTGCAACTGTAAATGGAATGTTTTCTTAATTTCCCTTACTGCTGCTTCATTATTAGTGTGAAAAAATTCAACAGATTTCTGTATATTAACTTTGTATCCTGAGTCTTCACTAAATTAATTTATTCAGTTTTAGCAGTTTTTTGGTGCAGTCTTTAGGGTTTTCTATATATGCTGCTATGTCACCTGCAAGGAGTGAAAGTTTTACTTCTTCCTTAACAATCTGGATGCCTTTGATTATTTTTTTTTCCTTGTCTGATTGCTGTGGCTAGGTCTTCTCGTACTACATTGAAAAAAGTGATGAGTGGACATCCTTGCCTTGTTACCCAATCTTAGAGGAAAAGTGCTCAGGTTTTCACCAGTGAACTTGATGTTAGCTGTGGGGTTTTTATACATGGCCTTTATTATGTTGAGGTACGTTCCCTCTACACCTTCATTGAGGCTTTTTATCATGAATAGATGTTGTACTTTGTCAAATGAATTTTCTGTACTTATTGAAATGGTCATATGGTTTTTATCCCTTTTCTTGCTAATGTAGCATATCATGTTGACTGGTGAATACTGAACCACTCTTGCAATCCTGGAATAAATCCCACTTGACTGTAATGCATGATTTTTTCTAATGTATTGTTGGATTCAGTTTGCTAATATTTTGTTGAGGATTTCTATGTTCATCAGAGATATTGGCCTGTAGCTCCTTTATTTGTTATGTTTTATCTGGCTTTGGTATCAGGGTAATCATAGAATGAATTTGGGTGCTTTCCTTTCTCTTCTATTTTTTTGAATAGTTTGAGAAGAACAGGGTATTAACTCTTCTTTGAGTGTTTTGTAGAATTCACTTGTGATGCCATCTGGTCCTGGACTTCTGTTTTGGGGGAGTTTTTTGATTACTGATTCAATTTCATTGCTAGTAATCAGTCTGTTCAAATTTTCTATTTCTTCCTGATTCAGTTTTGGAAGGTTATATGTTTCCAGGAATTTATGCATTTCTTTTATTCCATTTTCTGGAATATAATTTTTCCTAATATTCTCTTATAATCCTTTGTATTTCTGTGGTGTTGGTTTTTTTTTTCTCCTTCATTTATTATTTTATTTACTTGAATCTTCACTCTTTTTTCCTTAATGAATCTGGCTAAAGGTTTATCGGTTTTGTTTATCTTTTCAAATAACCAGCTCCTGGTTTCATTGATCTGTTCCATTGTTGTTTTAGGCTCTAGTTAACTTACTTCTGCTCTAATATTTATTATTTCCTTTCTCTTCTGATTGGGCTTTGTTCTTCTTTTTTCTGGTCCCTTTAGGTGTAAGGTTAGGTTGTTTGAGATTTTTTTTTTTTCTTGAGGTAGGCCTCTATTACTATAATATTCCTTCTTAGAACAGCTTTTATTGCACGTCAAATATGTTGGACTATTGTTCATTTTCACTTGTCTCTCTATATATTTTTTTACTTTCCACCTTGACTTCCTGTTTGACCCATTCATTGTTTAGTAGCATGTTATTTAGCCCCCATGTATTTGTGTTCTTTCCATATGTTTTTTGTGGAATTTGACTGAATTCTAGTTTCATATCACCATAGTTGGATAAGACGCATGATACAATTTCAATCTTTTTGCATTTATTGGGACTTGTTTTGTGGCCTAACATATGATCTATTCCAAAGAATGTTCCATGTGTACTTCCAAAGAATGAGTATTCTGCTGGTTTTGGATGGAATGTTCTAAACATATCTATTAGGATCATCTGGTCCATTGTATCCTGGTAGTACTTATTATCTCAAAGAAATACAGAGGCAGTCCTTTCCTACTGCTGGGGAGAACTCTTATCATTTGTTGAAACACTAATACAATGCTTTGAGTGTACACATTCATGAAATCATATGCACTGTACAGGGGAATGTTATACTGTCACTGTTTACTAATACAGATTTTACAGTGTAACCCTACTTACAGAGGGGTTATATCCCAGTAAGCCCACATAGGTTGAAAATATCTTAAGTCAAAAATGCATTTAAGACACCTAACCTACCTAACATCGTAGCTTAGCCTAACCTACCTTAAATGTGCACAGAACACTTACATTAGCCTATAGTTGGGCAAAATCATCTAAGACAGAGCCTATTTTATAATACAGTATTGAATACCTCATGTAATTTATTTAATACTGTATTGAAAGCAAAATATAAAACAGTCACATGGGTACAGAATGGGTATAAATATGTATATTGGCTGTTTACCCTCATGATCTCATGGCTCAGTGGAGCTATGACTCATCACCCCTGCCCAGCAGCATGAGACAGTATCATACTGTGTTATCACTATCTCAGGAGAGGATTACAATTCAAACTTTGAAGTACAGTTTCTACTGAATGCATATAGCCTTTGCATCATAAAGTCAAGAAATCATAAGTCAGACATCATTAAGTTGGGGATCATCTGTACAAATTTTCTAACCACTTCTATATAAGAACACTCATATGCACTTAGAGACATATATATGTAGTAACTGAAAACACAGGCTAGAGCCAGACTAATATCCTGGCTGGCCCACTTAATGGCCATGGAATCTTGAGTCAGTTTCTTAAACTCTACAGGTTTCAGTCTCCTCATCAATAAAATGAGGATAGGAAGTCTAACATCATAGGATCCTTGGGAATATTAAAAAATTTTTACATGAAAGGTGCTTAGAGTAATACACATAGTAGGCATTTCATAATTAATAAATGGGATATATTTTCACAGCACACACAAAACAGTTGATTCTGATAAACTAAAGCAAGAATCACCAGACTTTCTAAAATCTTACAGATAGTTTTTTGTAAAAATGTTCACAATTTACCTGATTGGTTTGTCCTCATGGACTTATGGATTTAATCAACAGATACTTCTCAGAGATAACTACATGCCAGACCCAGTGCCAGCAGCTGAGAATATAAAAAGGAATGAGGTGTGGTCCCTGCCACTATAAAGATTATAATCAAGTTGTGGAGACAGATATATTCACACATAATGCCACGTAGAGAGTGGTTTTAGAAAGAAGGCATTAACCTGTATCAGGGAGCCAAACTGATACATGAACCCAAACACCTGGAAATAATGGCACTGTGGCATCAAAACTTATATATGTTACAAAATTAGACTCATCGTACCTATAAGGCTTCATTGATGACAGAAGCAAAAACCAGATTTTTCCCTTTCAAAGTAATTTAGACCCTTCTTTTTTAAGCTTAATCTCTTCTGGATAGCCAAATTCCAGGTTTTCCCCCATCATTCTCCTATCCCTAAGGGGCTTATTAATTGTCTTGTCATTTGGGGTATGTGGTGGCTCAGTCGGTTAAGTGTCTGCCTTCAGCTCAGGTCATGATCCCACGGTTCTGGGATCGAGCCCCATGTCCTCTGGCTTTGGACTTCTTGCTCAGTGGGGAGCCTGCTTCTCCCTCTCCCTCTGCCTCCCACTCCCCCTGCTTGTGCTAATCCCCAGCCTGCCCCATCAAATAAATAAATAAATCTTTAAAAAAACAAACAAACAAAAAACTGTCCTGTCATTAGAGAAAGAATATCTAGCTCTTGCTTGGTATCTAAGAACCAACCACATCTATCACTGCACCAAACTGTATGACGACAATACCTGTGGTCTGATTCCCTAGCACAGAGGTGATAGCTTTCAGGTAACTCAGTTTCTCTGACAACAGCCTCAATCTCTCACCTCAGCACTAACATCCACAACTAACATTCTGAGATTTAGCTATACATCCATCCACATGGGGCCCCTGCTTTGGACTATCCAATCTGCAGTTTCCAATTTAAATTGTGGCAGCCTCCTGGCGGACATGCAATTTTCTAAGTCTCAAATATTGTCCTTTGCTCCAAATTTTAAGAATTTTAGGAACTTTCCTGGATCTCGTCTCTGAATCTGAGGGACAGCTTAAGAATGGGCCAGCTCAGGCCTGATCATCTTACACACACATAACACCTTAATTTCTGCTCTACCGAGGAAACCCCTTTTAAGGAAATCACCTCCATTTAGCGTTCCAGGCAAGATGTGAGGACCAAGCTCCCTTTAATCAGTAATGTTAAAGTCCTGTCGGGTCTCTGACTCACCCAGGGCCAGGAATCCGACCCAATTCGGGACTCCACATTCTTGCTTTCCTCTTATTCTTTCTCTCCAGACTCTTCCCCATCAGTTTTGTTTTGCTTTGTTTCTTTTCAGGGATTGGAAAATGAACTTTGTGTTACATTCTGCATATTTTGTATTCTGTGGCTTATAGTAAATCTTTCTTCCTTCAATCCTGTAACTTCTTAATATTTTAAAGGAATAGTTAATATTTAAAGCAAAGCTTCTGATTTCTCTTTCAACAAATCCAGGTATTGCAAGTGAATGCCTTGGCTTTTCACAACTATTGTCTCTGAAATTAGCTTCAAGAGCATGTTTTGGAATTCAAAAACTGAACATTGTTTCCTTTGTTCTTGGCTGAGTCCTGCCCTCCCCCTGAAGCAATGGATATCATGATTCAATGGACAGAACTATAAAGCCAATGAACTAAAGGGAATTAAAAATACAGAAGAGGAAGTTTCAAAATCATGTCTTCTTTGCCCCAAAATTTTAAAAAGAAAATTAATTCTAGGGGCACCTGGGTGGCTAAATCAGTTAAGCCTCTGCCTTCAGTTCAGGTCATGATCCCAGGGTCCTGGGATTGAGCCCCGCGTCAGGCTCTCTGCTCAGCTGGCAGCCTGTTTCTCCCTCTCCCACTCCACCTGCTTGTGTTCCCTCTCTCGCTGTTGCTCTCTCTGTCAAATAAACAAATAAAATCTTTTTTAAAAGAAAATTAATTCCAAAAGATTGGGTAACAAAATGACACTGAGTACTTCTGATCTCTAACATACCTTTGCAATCCTGTGGCCTAAAGCATGTCACAGGAATATAAAAGCAAAAACGTTTTCAAACAGGTGAAGCTTTATCATCACCCTGATTCTGGGGTGAGTGAACGTCCAACTTCAGCAAAAAGAAGGATTTGCCAGTCTCTGCAATAAGCAAGGCTGTTCTGGAGGTGAGAGGAAGGACAATGGGAGAGGTTGACATAAAGACAGATGCCTTGAATTAAAAATCAAAAAAAAAAAAAAAATCCTATATGACTGTCCATGAGCTGATCATTCATTCAAAATTACCTAGTTATAGTTTCCAATATCAACCTTAGACATTAAGAACCATTGTTCTAGCTCTCTAAAATTAATTAGATGTGTTCCTGTTTATTTTATTTGACTTTCTCTATGAAGTAGTTACAGGAACCAAATTTCCATTTGAAGAATCCAAGGCCCACTTTCTTAAAGCCAAATAGTGCTTATGATATAAAACAGGTTCAGACCTCCACACTCCACCTTGAAAGTGCTATTTACATTCTTCATCCTTCTAAATGCTGTTTCTTAAGTCTCTTCTTAAAATCATGCCCAACTTTTATCCCATGGCTTGTAATTATTTGCTTATGATGTTTATTCTTCCCAAATATCGACAGACTGCAATTATCACTAACTCATGCAGGTTCCCTCCCACATTGTGTATATACAATGGCTTGCTTACTACCCTGAATGTCATCAGTCAGTTCATCTGTTTAGTTCTTCTGTCCCCTGAAATCACCCCTAATCCTGAGGAAGCTTGCACTCTGTATAAAATGCATCATGAGTTCTGTTTGTTAGCCACTGTTCATTCCCTAAAGAAGATACTTTCTTCTGTCACTTTCCAACTCCTACTGAAGGTATCAAATGTCTCAAGTTTTCCACTGCCCAGGTCATTCCATCTAGGACTCTCCTTTTAAAGAAACGCCCTATGTGCATGTCAGATCTCACCACCTATCATCTTAGCAAAATGTAGCAGCAGCTATTTTAATTTAGCAAATTTAAAAAGTAATGTATCTATAATAATTAACTTCTACAGCATAGTAACCCCCAAATTTAATAGTTTTAAAAAACCATTTATTTAGCTCACAATTCTGCAGGTCAGCAGTTTGGGCTAAGCATAGCTGCTGTGCAGTTCTGGCCTTGGCTGGACTCAGTCAATGCATCTGTACTCAGCTGCCAGGTCAGCTGGGAACCAGTTGGTCCAGGATGACCTCAGCTGGAACGGCTGCCTAGACTTGTTCACAAAGCAAGAGAGCAGAGGGAAGATAGAGGCTTGGAACTGACATACCATCATTTTTGTCACATTTTACTAGCCAAAGCAAATTCTAAAACCAGCCAAGATTCAAGGATTGAGTAGAGACTCTTGATGTGAGATGCTGCAAAAACACATCATAATGATGAGGTGATTTTTTTTTTTTTTAATCAAACCAAAGGATCTGTGGCAAAAAGCAGTCCAACAACAAACTTTATTAAGTTTGACTACAAGACCTGCTCTGCTAGGCACCCTTATATGAATAAATATTTAACCATTTCCCAACCAAGTATTTACTTGGCAAAAGGAAACAATTATTTAACTAAAATTAGTTTAATTCCATTCAGTCTGCCAAACATTACTCGGGTATCTAATGCTAGGCACTAAGCTAGTCATGAAAAATAGGCAAATAAGAAACTCACTACCATTAAGAAGCTTATAGTCTAGTAGAGGAAACAAATAGACAGTAACATGCAATTATAGATATTTGGGGATACAAAGAAAGGGGAAATGACTCAGAAAATTTCCCAGAAAAGGTTACAGAATGTTAGGTATCAGAGAAATCCAGAAGGATGAGAAGTACTGCATTCTATGTGTATGGACAAATAACTGTGAATCCATAGCTCCCGGCCTTGAGAGACGGTCAAGAAATTACTTCACTGACAGACTTGGGTCACCATGAATAGTATAGTTGATACCAGAGGCTTTCAACAACCTAGCATTAAGCTGATTTAGCCCACCAGTCCCCTCCCATTACCTTCCAGCAATGATCTTAGGTAAACAGTCTTTGTTCTCTGCCAAAAATATCAAAGTCAGCATTGCTTGTTTTCTGTCTCCCCAGCACTCCTCACTATAAAATCTATGATCAACATCCAGGTCCTCTACTTTTAGCATTTACATTCCTAAAATCTCCTTCATCATCAATACTGAGATGTGGCTTCCATGTCAGTCACCTTAGGCAGGCTTTGTTTGTCTTTTTTAAATTTTTTTATAAACATGTAATGTATTATTAGCCCCAGGGGTACAGGTCTGTGAATCGCCAGGTTTACACACTTCACAGCACTCACCATAGCACATACCCTCCCCAATGTCCATAACCCCACCCTCCTCTCCCAATCCCCCTCCCCCCCCCAGCAACCCTCAGTTTGTTTTGTGAGATTAAGAGTCTCTTATGGTTTGTCTCCCTCCTGATCCCATCTTGTTTCATTTACTCTTTTCCTAACCCCCAAACCCTCCCATGTTGCATCTCCACTTCCTCATATCAGGGAGATCATATGATAGTTGTCTTTCTCTGATTGACTTATTTCGCTAAACATAATACCCTCTAGTTCCATCCACGTCATCACAAATGGCAAGATTTCATTTCTTTTGATGGCTGAATATTATTCCATTGTATATATATGCCACATCTTCTTTATCCATTCATCTGTTGATGGACATCTAGGTTCTTTCCATAGTTTGGCTATTGTGGACACTGCTGCTATAAACATTTGGGTGCATGTGTCTCTTCTGATCACTACGTTTGTATCTTTAGGGTAAATATCCAGTAGTGCAATTGCTGGGTCATAGGGTAGCTCTATTTTCAACTTCTTGAGGAACCTCCATACTGTTTTCCAGAGTGGTTTCACCAGCTTGCCTTCCCATCAACAGTGTAGGAGGGTTCCCCTTTCTCCGCATCCTCGCCAGCATCTGTCATCTCCTGACTTGTTAATTTTAGCCATTCTGACTGGTGTGAGATGGTGCCTTATGCAGTTTTTATCTTATTCTTCAAGTCCAATACCAGTCATACATTAATTCACGCAATAATGATTTACCAAGACCGGCTATGGCCTAGAAGTACTATATAACAGTCAACAATATAATTACAGCCTCTATTCTCATGACTCTCGTAATCTGACATGAGAGACTGACATGAAAACAGCAATTGCACAAGTGATTTTCAACTATGTTTGTATGTCCTGTAAAGAAACATAGAAAAGGTATAAGAACAAAACAAGGAACATTTTAATTAGTCCCCTAACAGATGAGCACAAATTCATCCTAACAGAGAATTGCAGGGACTCAGAGGACACAGAGCCTTTGTCCTAGGCTAAGGACACAGTGTGAAGGAGCTGGGTGTGAAGGAGCCTGGCATGTTGGAGGAAGAGAAAGATAGCCAATGGGACTGGATGTGAGTAAAAAGATGAATCATAGGCAATGGGGTTGGGGGGTAGGGGGGGAACAGAAAACACCCAGTCTGCAGGAATGGATTCACCACTCTGCATAAAGATACTTTCCTCCAAAACCACATGAAACAGGATGCATGGGACTTCAGAATTAATGCAATCTTAAATTTTTTATTTCATTTCCAGTTTATCATTCAAAGAGTATCTTAACTTCCCAATCCACAAGTTTACCTATAATTCTAACTAATCCCAGTGTCTTGAATATATCCTCAAAATATGGTTGTGTTAACTTTGATCCAACCAGTCAGAAACTAAGTAGATAAAACACATTTTACAGGATTGTGGCAATTGAAAACATCTCCTAGGGCATACAAGAAAGAATGGTAGAGGAACCAGAGCTAGGATCTGGTTTGCTCTGCTTTCTCTCTAAGGATGTTAATTAAAGCTTAAATTTAGTTATGCCCTACCTCCTTACTCCTAAAATCTAAGAAGGAGAGGTTACCCCAGGGCATTCTAGGAATTTCTTCAGGCTTCTTGTCTATTTTATTACCCAAAACCTTTCTTTATCTCTAATATTCTCTGTTAAGTTATTTTAAATTAGAATTTAGAGTAGATGTGCTTTATATGCAAATAGTTGGCTGTTTATGTGTGTAAATGCAGTTGAAAATAAAAGCTATAAAAACAAAAGTAGAAAACCCTGAAACCTCTGTACATCCATTGGTCAGAAGTTGGTGTGGCTGGATATTTGAAGATGGCAGAAAACAAACCAGAAGGAGGAATTATATTATTTCTTTTTTCTGCGAAGCTTACACATTTATTTGATCAGACTCAGATTCCACCCCCCCTTTTTTTCAAATTCTATCTAGCTGAAGAATTAATATGCAACCATTATTTTTCCCCCCATGTTTCCTATGCCGCCCTTCCCCAAAGCAGCAGTTCAACCACCCTATTCTGGACTCATGGCCATTGTGGGTTTTTCTACTATAACTCAACTTAACCCATTACTTAAATCCGTATTTTTCTAGCATTTATTTAGTGTGTGATACTTGAGTCCACACCATTCAATTCACCTGAGTTCAAAGAAAACCTGTGCTAACTCTGAGGTCAAAAGTTTGTGGACAACTCTTTTTCCCAGAAGGTCACTTGATCTGGGAGTGTGATGCCATTTTCTAACCATTTTCAAAGTTGAAAACATAATCCCAAATTAAAACACTTTGCATTTTAGGAGCTCAGTTCCTACCCTGGGTTCTGTTATTTTAAAACTTTAGCTAAAAATTTCCTGGAGGTGACTGAGTTTTCTCAGTCTCAGGGGAAGCTGCTGTGAATGACTTTCCACAATGCCTTTTCTGAGAGTCGCCAAGTTCATTTTTTGCAACCTAATGCATGCCAGGGGCATTCAAATTGAAGGAACCAATGAAAATTCTAAACGGAAAGTTTTTAAATGAACACAGAAACAGAGAGCTTAACTTAAGAAGGTAATAAAGTAAAAACAAAGCTTAGGGTTCCAATCTCACCCTAAGCAGTGGGACCCTAAGCAAGCTGCTCTGGCTTCCCAGTCTATCTCAGGGACTTCATGGCATTCTTTCAGAGTTTAAATGAATTAACACATGTAATTCATTTCTTGCCTTTGGCTTTCCTGATGTCTAACTAGACTGCATGATAAGACAGGGAGTAACTCATGTTCTGTTTTTTTTGTTTTTTTTTTGTTTTTTTTTTTTTAATGAACTAATGGAGATTCATTGATTTATGCAGTCAATTATAAGTGTGGGCAACAGCCAAATAGGCAAGTTACTTGAAGGGAAAAAAAAAAAAAAAAATCTTCAGGTCACTGAAGCAGCAATTAGCAAGTATTGTGGGGAGAAGAGGAAAAAGGAGGAGGAAAAAGGCCTGATGAGGCAAATTGCCTTTAATTATCTTTAAACATTTTCTCCTCTTCTTTTGATGCCATAAGACCCCCTGCAGTTCCAAAATAAAATAAGCCAGAGTTTTGTTTTGCTCTTTTAAATAGGAACATAATAGCCACTGTGGAAACATGTTCTTAATCAAAGGTATTAAACTCCTGGCTGCTCTCCTTCTTTGAAATTGCCTGGGTTCATTATTATCAAGGGGAAGAGCAGTCTAGTCACCATTTAGCTCCCTTCTTAGTAAATTAAAATATTAATTACAAAATACGTTATTTTTATCTTATATCTTAAGCTATTGGTTACTGTGGCTGGGTTTAAAAAAAAAAAAAAAAAAAAAGAGGATTCATTTTGTGCTGAAGTAATTTCCCTAACAAAGCATTCACAGTTACTTTCTAGTTCCTGGACATCAAATCTGTACATGAAATGCTGCATTTGGAGAGCCATCTGAATAAATTCGATAGCAACTTCATTTATTTCTTGTCTCCGAGATAAGTGTACAATTATAGTTGCCATGTCCATGCGTTCGTGGCATGTGCCTGCTCAGACAAGGCCGCTGGCTGCAGCCAATGCCCGGCAGAGCTCGAGAGGAAAGAAAGAATGTTTCCTTTTCATTTCTACCACACAATGCAGTAATCGATCTTATACCCATAGACACAAATGCTCAATCTCTGGGAAAGAGGCAAATAAAGCCACAGAATAGACATCAGAGCTAACTAAAACCCTCATTGTCTGCCTCTTCAAAGACTCAAATTACCAGCAAGGTATTGAGGTAACAGTAGAAAACCTTAAGAAAACACAAGCCAAGGACCAGCAAACCCACAAGCATATGCAGATGACCTGGTCCTGTGGTGCCTCAAGTCATCACAAAGTAAACCAAAGCTGTGCTCTCTTTTACAGGTGAGGGGTACATGCAGTAATCATGCATGTAGGCAGTTTATTTGTCAGGCCTCTAAAAGCCACCCACTCCCTTGCAAAATATTCCCTCCTTTCCCTACTAACTGCATGATGCCTGAAATTAGATTTTTTCCCCCTCTTACATTTGGAAGGATATTCAGTTTAAGAGGTCACTATTTAATTCCAGAAAGCTAGAGAGATAAGACTTTACAGCCAATACCATTTATTAAGTGCCACTATGTACTAAGTATTTTACATACATTATTTTCCTGAATCATTACAATAATCTCATGATGTAGACATTTTTTTAGCACCTTGTTACTTGCAAAAACTGAGGCTTAGGAAGATTAAGTAACTTGAACAATTGACAAGTGATACAGTGAAGATCTAAAACCAGGTGTCTAACTGTAAAGCCCCTGCTCTTGCTCCATCTATCAGCTTCTATCTGATAGTATGTGTTGGGGTACAAGGAACAGAGGGCTGGGGCACTGGAAAACAGAAGAGAGGATGAAAAAGGTGGTGGAGGGGCACTGGAGAGCACTAGACATGCCCTCAGAAGGGAGAAGCCCTCTTTGCCAGACTGCCAGATGGAAGCATTAATGCTTGCCTGCTCAGCCCTCCCACTAAACATCATCCAAACCAACCTTTTCAGAACTTTCGTGCATATGTCTCACTGAATTGTCCAAAACTCACGGTGCCTATGAATGGGCAAAGAGGTTGTAATTCTTTCACACGCTTTTCTATGTCCTTAGTAAATTTCTGACATATGACCCCTTCCCTCTGAAAGGGGCAGGCTCACTGGTCTCCACACATCAAAGCCACTGGGAAGCAGGAGAGTGTCGGGTAGTGGGACAGGGCATGACTCTGCTGCCCATCTATGAGGCAAGTGACTTAAGCCTCTGTTGCCTCAGATCCCTCATTTGAAAAATGGCATCAGTAATAATGCCTCCTTCACAGAACTGCAGTGGCTAGCAGATAGAAAATATTGAATGGATCTTAGCTTGTGCTGGTAGTCAGTAGTAACCCATCAACTGATGTAGGATAGTGTTCCTCAAAGGTATACTGTAAAACAACTCCTGAACCAAATAAATTTGGAAACCTTGGCCACTTGACCTGCTCTTACAAACGCTCTTCCAATGTACCTTAAAACACAAAAGAGTCCCCTAAACTGCAATCGAGAAACCCATTTTAATATATTTAACATGTTTCTTCCATGAAACACACCTGAGGGATTAGTCTTCCAATTCCCATAGGGAATTCGTTGGCACACTGAATGGGGACAAAGTAATATAGTGCATTTAACTGTACCAGTTCTCTTGTATCTGTTACAGATTCATACTTTAGAACCAAAACCCATTTTTGGATTAAAAACTCAAGTGGCCAGTTAGGAGACTGGTCTTGAACAAACTACTCATCTTTTAAGTCTCAGTTTCTTACACACACAAATCTGTTTTGTCAAAGATAGGGATCACCCTTAGTCATCTCTGAATTTCCAACATGTATGTTTGTAAAATGGAACAGTGAGTCTCGACTGGGAACTAGATGGAACAAAATGGTTGATCTACTATCACCAGCTCCATTCAATCCCATAGACTTTTGCAGAGTCGATGCAAATCCTTCTGCCAGCAGACACTGAAACTGCATTAGGAGTGCAAGAGGTTAACTGGCAGATACTGCCTGTGAAAGATAAAGGGGGAGGAAGCAGGACTTGGGCAGAGAGTCTCAGACTGCATTGGAGACCTGACACTCAGCCAGCCTAACCTAATGGGGAGCTCCAGAGCAAACACTGCCCTTTATAGGTGTCCTGCAAAGAGCAGAAGTGGATGAGCAGCCCCAGCACCCTCACCATGCTCAGTGGCTGGGGGCTGCACAAAACGAGCTTAGCCTTGGCTCAAATGCTGCAGTCCATGGAGGTAGATCCCCAAGCCACTGCAACTGGAAAGTATCAGCTAACTATTCCTCACAGCTGAAGGGGAAGTTCTTTCTTGAGGTCAGACCCAGCAGTGCACCTCTAGATGCCTGAAATGACCCTCTTCCATGTCCCTAACTCAGATCCAGAGATAAACAAGGCTTAAACTTTACACTAGACTATAGTGTGATAAGAAAATTAACCAATGCCTTAATCTAAGAAAGCAGCACACAAATAGTTCTCTAAGGAAAGACAGACCTGTCATGGGATGACTGATTAACAACGTCTTCCATGGACAAAGGAGGAGACAGTAATTGTGCAAAGAACATGCATTTGCCATCCCTGGCCTACCCCCTTCCCTCTGCTAACTCAAATATCCCTCAAGGTTCAGCTGAAGTTCCACATTTTCCATAATTTTCTTGACTCTAGAAAGGTCTCTCCATAAGGTCTTTCCTTTCATAACCAGCTACAACATTTATTACTGTCTCAGAATTCATCACAGAATTTATATTTCCTGTATTATCTGACAACTGTTTCTTTCCATTGCAGCTAGTCTCAATTAACCAACTACGAACAATTTGATAGCAGATATAATGTCTCATACTTTCTTACTCTTCCCTTCTTGAATAGCCCCACAACCACTCAACACACTGTAGAGAAATAGGAGTTGGTCAATGCCTACATTCAGATGTATGGGTCAGATTACTAGATTCATAGGTCAAGAGGAAATCAGCAACCTTGTTGGAGAAATTCAGGAGTATATGTCCTTCAAAAGCCTCCAAAAGAAAGGAGTAAGCATCATTCCCAGCTGGAATGTATCTGCATGCCTACTTGTAGGTTTCTATTGCATGTATTCCTTTTACGGGTCCTACTACCTACTGGCAGCTTATAGGATGTCTAAGGAGAGAAATAAAGGCTTTACAGACATTTCTATAATCTCTATCAGTTCCACCCCACTATCATCTGAAATGTCTAACCTGAATTTTCTAGTTTAACATAAATTTCCCCATAAGCACAACTTCAAGCATCCAGGCCACCAGCACCCCTTCCAACAGCAGTACCACCACTGAGCCTCACAGACAGAAATCGTGGGGCTGCTTCTGCTACTTTCCTCTGAAATCCATTCAGATAATAAAATGTGGTTTCTGCTTCTATTTTCAGGGTCAAAATCCTCCAGGGACTGGTGAAGTCAACTCCATTTCCCTTACTCCCCACTTCTGCTATTTTGGTTCCCAACCAACCTCTCTTCAAGGATCAACTTTCCAGTTAACATGTTATAGAAGAAACAAAACAGATCAAGAGAAAAAAAGTAAGTTTGGGATGAATCATTATTATTTTTTTTTTCTGTAAAACAGTTTGCCTTCTATACATTTGGCTTTATTTACAGGGGGAGGGGGGCGTGGAAGGGAAGAAGGACACTTGATTCTAAACTCGCTGAAGTTGAATCTACTCATTCAAATTAGCTTACCTTTTGAAATTTTAGCTAACATTACCAGTTTGCTCGTTCATACTACTCATAACATTTAAAGTAAATAGCTTTCAGGAAAATCTTTTTAAACCCTAACCTAAAAATTAGTTCTCATCACAGCCCATATGTTTATATGGTCACAATTGCCATCCTAATTTTAAAGCTCACTTAAAAGAGCGTCAGAAGGTAAGTGATTTGCCAGAGGTCACAGCGAATCCAGGGTGAGTTAAGAATAGAAGCCAGCTGTTTGGACTAGCTGCCCTATGCTCTAATCACCTCAACAACATTCATTCCCACACACCCCATTATTACAGAGACACTTGTCCCAGAGCCCTGTCCAATTCATCTTCTACAACACAGGCTGTGGAAACACTCAAACTACCCCTTTCACTTCTCAAATTTGACTCTGACTCATTGCAAAGTCTCCTTCCCAGTTATATTCACTAAGTCATATTCAGATCAAATAATCTAGTTAGTAAATTGGCAGGCTGTTTTCTTATTTAATACTAAATATCACTGTAAATGCTAAATATTTTGCCAACTCACATGTGTAGAAATTTTTTCTCACTTCATATGTTGGTGTGAATTGAGTGAGTGCTCCCTATGTGCTCAGCACTGTACAATTAGAGGTACAAAACAGAGTCCTCAGCTTACAGCAGTTGACCCTTTACTGTAGAAGACAAACAATTAAGCAGACAATAAAATATACTAAGTCCCATCATATTGGAAATACCAAGCACTTTACATTCACAGAAAGGATATTTAACCTCAGCTTGGAGGATCACAAAGACTGCTTAAAAGCTGAGTTCTCACAGAAGATACCAGCCAGCTATTATGGTCAAACAGTGTCCCCCTAAGAAAGATATGTTGGGGGGCACCTGGGTGGTTCAGTCATTAAGCGTCTGCCTTCATATCAGGTCACCCAGGGTCCTGGGACTGAGCCCTGCGTTTGGATCCCTGTTCTGCAGGGAGCCTGCTTCTCCCTCTCCCACTCCCCCTCTGCCTGTGTTCCCTTCTTGCTGTCTCTCTCTATCAAATAAATAAATAAAATCTTTAAAAAAAAAAAAAGAAAGAAAGAAAGATATGTTAGAGTCCTAACTCCCAATACCTCAGAATTTTACCTTATTTGGTTAGAGAGTATACAGATAATCAAATTAAAAGTAGATCATTAGAGTAGACCCTTATCCAATGTGACTGGGACGGTTTGGACAAAGAGACAGATGGGCACACAGGGAAGTGATGTGTAGACACTGAGAGAGAACACCATGGGAAGATGGATGCATCTATATATGATGCATCTATAAACCAAGAAACACCAAAGACTGCCAACAAACTACAAGAAGCTAGGAAGAGGCAAAGAATTCCCCTACATACAGGTTTCAGAGGGAACAGGGCCCTGCCAACACCCTGATTTCAGACTTCTCGTCTCTAAAAGTGTGGGAAAATAGAGTTCTGTTGTTTTAAGCCATACAATCTGCAGTACTTTGTTAAAGCAGCCCTATGAAACTAAGATGCCAGGGCAAAAAAACCAAAAACCAAAAACCAAACCAAACAACAGCAACAAAAAAATAAAGGAGCATTCAGGTAAGGAAAATCAAAGAGGCAAATGCCTTAATATAAAACATGTCCCATGGCTAGTTTGAGCTCAGCGTGGTGAAAACCCTAGTGTAGAGGAGGGGAAAGCAGAGAGCCAAGGCACAATAGGGAGTCAGAGCCCAGCCCTTGAATACTCAGTGCAACATATTTAGTCTGCCCTTTGTAATCGTGGAAACTATGGAATCCCCAGTGCTTCTACTATGGGGAGAAAATTTTCTGGATAGTCTATGTTCAGTACATCTGCTGATAAGCTTTAAACCCTGCATTTCCTCTGCAGTCAGCAGCTTGAAGAATCAAAGCTTCTGTTTCAGCACTGCATCAAAACTCAGCAAGCTTTAAAGTTCATCCAAACACCCAGCTTTTGCTGAAAGAAGACACCAGGACTCTGGAGACAAGCAATAAACTGTCTTAAGGGTCCCTCTCAAAAATAAATATCTGATAAGTGGCCCTTTATTTATATCCTCTAATGTCCTTTCCTGTTCAGGTCTCCTCCAGTCAGAGATACAAGACATTGTATCAATTCCATCTAAGGAAAGACAGCCCCCCAGCATGAGCCACAACACAAGTACAGCAAAACCCTGACACTCAGACCACTAACAGCCCCTTGCTTTTGCTTTATAAAGAGACATCTAGGGCCATCACCCTGGACCATGCAAACATGTTCACGTGGAAATGGGCTAAAATTAGCAGCTTCAATTCCTCTCTGAAATATCCCTACACTAAAAAAAGGTATTTTTGGCAGACTTCCCATGAAGTCCAGCTTAATGCATTTCCTGACAGACATCTGAATGGAGAAAAGCTCATATGATCCACCAAACTGAGGAATTCTGGTCAGTGAAGCAAGGCTTCCCCTAGCTCAGCAGAACTGAGAAAGGGAAGAGAAAAGAGGAGATGTCCTTCAGGAAGATGTGTGAAGAGTCAAGGACTTTGTTTACACCTTTGATGTGGGTGGATGTAACCTTTATGAGAAGACCTGCCTTGTGGAAACACAGTGGAGAAAGCATGCCATTAATGAGTCAAATGCCTGCAATGCTTGCTTTCACAGCCTGGTCACTGGGTCTATGTTTAGAGCAAGTGTCACTTGTGCCACACTTTAACCTCTTTGTGAAGACCGAACTCCTTTAAGAGGTTTGAGGGCTGGAGAAAACTGAGTTTTCCTCCTCCTTTCAAACACACACATTGGGTTTGAATTTTGATGGTTTTTAGTTATAGCTGATTTTGTTTCCTTTGTGTTCCTGCATTGAAATTAAGGGGATTAAACGTGGATTTATTGCTAGGCACAACACCCAGTTGTACAAACAGCAGGGGATTTGATTTTAGTATTACAGTACACTTTCACTCATAGTAATCTGCATTCACCTTCCCTAATATCCCTGGATAGAATTTTCCCTTCAACCCTGTCTCGAGTCCTTGTCCACAGTTTAGTGAAGAGCTTACCCCCACATTCACTGTAACTTAGTGCCATATCGCTTCCTTCATAACAATGGCATCTTAATCATCTTTGAATCCCCAGCTGCCAAGACAGAATAGGTACACCATTAATTCTTCCCAAATTAATGAATAACATACATCTTGGACAACCACAATATTCTAGAGCCAAATTTGCCATTTCAGCTAATCACTGCTTGTCCTGAGAGTTGTACCAATACTCTCACACGTGATTGCTGAAAACACAAAACAGCACATGTAAGGCCCCTCAGAGAATGCTCTCCTGTTGCTTAATTTCAAATTTTCCTACCTTTGATTCTTCTCACTTTCCTTAGAAGGCAGAAAATAGCTTAAGTGGGTAAGCAGCTTAAAAGATGTTATTCTAAAACAAGGGAGTTGCAACCATATAATATGTTCTACTATATAGATATTTATATACACATAGTTTAATACTGCATTTATATAAACTATGCATGCTAAATTTAATTTCTACTCTTTATTTAAATGCGTTCTTTGCAAAATGCAATAAACTTCTTTATAACCAGGGTAGCTTGGCTTGTGATAGTTTGTCTTAAAAATACAAAGCATTGAATTGGCTTTCCCGTCTACCCTCTTCACACCCTCATCATCACAGGACAGGAGAGGCAAAGTATTGCCCTCATTTGCGTGAGGGGAAGACAGAGCCAGTGAGTCAGTGACTGAGTTAAAAAACAGCAGTGCTCTGGAACCACTCTGGAGTGAATATAGCAGATTTCAGCACAGGGCTGGTCCATCTTGGCTTTCATTCAAAAAGGGTTTTGTTAGGGAAGCAGAGTAATACCTCTATTAATGAAGAAGTTATGCTCAAATGGCACACTTTATTGTCAGAAACTTTATTAGCAGAGCTCAAAATATATGAGGCATTAGGGATATAAATTGGTATGTCAGTAAAGGACCCAATTATGGTCTGATCATATCATCAACACTAACAGAAATAATATCACATGTTCTAGAACATAAAATTATGATTCAAAGATCTTATGGCAAAAGGAGGGCAAAATTTGGGTTTGAGGAAGTCTAAAAACAGAAAAATTATATAGGATTCCAGTTATTGGAAGAAACATGTATAGCTAAAATATATATGGCCCAATATCCTCATCTCAAAACTTCTGGGCTCTACTCAGAACCCAGAAATAAGTCACCCAGAAACAACTACAACTACACCTTCTCATTTTTCCTATAAAAGTTAGCAGTCATCCAAGAGGAGAGAATCATGAGGCCGTTTTTGTAAATCCAACTAGTAAAGAGAGACAGTGAGAGACAGTGGAAAGAGAAAACAGGCTTACAGACCAGATAGGCCAGAATGAGAATCTTACTGTCTAAACTTGGCTAAATTACCTCACCTACTGGAGCCTTAGTCCTCCTTATCAATAAAATAAAGGTGTTTAATTTACCATGTGATTTGAAAATTTGAGAATATGTAGGTAAAGCATTTAACATGGTTCCCAGCAAATACCAAGTGTTCAATAAAAGGGACCTATTATTATAACTAAAATATTAAATTACATTTACCATCAGCACAGACTTGTGGAAAATGAGATTTAGTAGTATTCAGGTCCAAAAGCAATTTGTCTCCTATTAAAAGAATTTTAAATGTCAGCAAACAAGAGGAAGAAAGTCTTTTCTTTATATAACAGAAAGGGATATGTAAAAGGTAAGTGATTGAAAGATTAAAACCACACTAAAATGTAATCAATCAATCACCAAGTGTAAATTGTTGACACTAGATTCTTTTCAATTTTTGTTTTACTGGGGAAGAAAAAGGATAATAAAAAGCAGGGAAATCGAAGAAGGGAAAGAAAGAAAGAACAACCTGAAGAAGAAAAGGAACCAGAAAGGAGAGAATGGGGGTGTTCAAACTGAGTTTAAACAAAAGATACATTTAAAGGAAAAAAATGGGAAAACAACTATTTACAACAATAAGAAGAATATATTCCTATTTCTAAATTTTCCTAATTAAAACAACTAAGATGCTAGCTAAAATATAAAATAATATTATTTTAATATATTATTAAGTAAACATAATATTTTTTAAAAACCAGAGAACTAAAAACAAAGTAACAGGACCCTGGAGTAAAGTTGGCTTTGCCCCCAAGAGTTCTTCATCTTAGACAGACACAGTGTGAGCAGCAGACAGGAAATAAAATTGGAGAGGGTTCAAGGTGAATGATCTAGTAGAAGATACCTGCATTGATACTAGAATGATCTAGTAGAAGATACCTGCATTGGTGGAATCCCAAAGATCTCTATCCTCAGTGTAAGAAACTTGAAATGAAATATGCTGTACAGTGGTGATTAACAAAGAGACTTTCCTGCCAGGGCCTTGGTTCTGTGTGGAGAAAATAGATTTCTCCTCACCATTTATAAATGCAATTGTCCCACAAAGAGGTTAGTGATCCAAATTTGTGTTTATCTATATGATCATAAAATATCAAAGTGGGTAATTTAGCATAAAGTGATCCAGAGTTGTTAGTGCCACAAATGACTGCTAAAAGCAAATATAAATCCTCCTTAAAAGAATTAAAATTCAACCTGGTCTTTGAAAAATATAACTGAATATGTAAGGAAAATAGATAACCCACAGTAAAAATTAAAACAAATTAAACAAATTAAATTAAATTAAATTAAAACAAATTAAACAAATTAAAACAAAAAATCACATCACAAAATATACCCAAAGAGAAGACACAATGAATGGGAATCAAAAGAAATAACAGAAGTAAGAGATAGGACCATAAGGACTTCAGAAATTGACACTTATATACAGCACAGAAATGAAAAAACGGATGTGTTTGAATTTTTTTAAAAAGACAGAAAAACATGAAAAGTGATCAGTGAATGAGTGATTAAAAGGATGACCAAACATATATGAAAAAGAATCAAAACAGAATTTCTATAAATTAAAAATGCAATTACTTAAGTTAAGGGAACCAATGGATGCATTAAACAAAAGAATAGATAGCACTGCAGAGAGAATTAGTGAACTGGAGATAAATTTTTAAAAAACTATCAGAACATACTCTAGAGAAACAAAGAAATAGAAAATATGGGCATAGAGTCACAGAAATAAAAATGAGACAGTATAATCAAAGTTCCAGATGGAATTAATAGAGAAAATAGGAAAGAGACAATATTCAAAGACATACTGGCTGAGAATTTTTCAGAATTGATGAAAAAAACACTAGCAGTCAGATAGAGAAAACTCCAAAAAAATTCCACATGGGAAATTATTAGAATATCACACCTAGGTAACTCAGAATGAAACTATAGGGTACAAAATTAAAAGGGGAACCTAAATGCAACCAGAGAAAAATGATAGCTCATCGACAAAGAAATAAAGCAATTAAACTGACTTCAGAATCTAAAGACAATAAAACAGTATCTTTGATGTTCTGAGAGAAAATAACTTACAGCATAGAGTTCTATCTATGTTGAAACATGGAAGCAATCTTTCAAGAACTGAGGAGGAGGGAGAAAAAGACATTCTTAGAAAAACAAAAACTGATGTTTTTACCACAAGAAAAATGTTTTTACTAAGGGAAACTGCAAAGGATCTTCTTTAAACAGAAAGAAATGATCCAAGAAGTAAGAAATGCTGAGTTGGACATTTCTTGTGTACCTCTTCAAATTCTCTTGGTCAAACCTTTTATTCCAGCCAAAGCTACACCAGCCAATTGTATGCAAACCTTAATCAACTTCACCCGTCTGTAGCCTGACAGCTCTGCACCTTTCACTTCCTGTCCTGGGAATTCTCACACTTGCCTAACCTAGGATAAATGGAAATTTTGACCAACGGGGACTAGGAACCAACAAATAATGCCTCTACTTCTTCCCCAGAATCTGAGACTCATTCAATAAGGCTCATCCCACGCTCTTAAAAGATTGCATACGCAGTTACCTGTAGTAGTGGTTAATTCAACATCCCATCTTTATACTGTCTCTCCCTCTGTCTATTTCACTTTACTCCCAGATAAACTACTTGCTTTTAAACTTTTGTCTCAGGCTCTGCTTTCTGGGGAACCCTGGATAATAAAATACTATACAAAATACTATACAAAAAAAATTATAATGACTAATTTGCTGAATGTGGAAGCATCAAGAAACAAGCTAAGTCGAAAATACTTCAAATAAAGGCATGTTAAATTGGGAAGGAGCTGGTAAGAGTTAATGCCTTCTAAAACCCTTTTATTGCTTGAGCAATGGGTAAAATATTAAATTATTTTAGACTTAGTTAAGTATGCATTTTAAATTAGCAACAAAACCACTAAGGGAATAAATATAAACTGTACAATTTCTAAAGAAGGAAGAAAAGAGGAAGACTTGGGGTGTGGGGTGTTGAATAGGGAAGGCAGGGCTAGGCTGACTGGAAACTCATCCAGCATAAACAAACAAACTAAATTAAGGCAAAATAGGAGCAGGAAAAAAGTAACAGACACTTGTCACTATCCATTTACCCAAACTCAAAGAATCCACAACAGCAAGAGTGAATCATAATGTAAACTATGGACTTCGAGTAATTATGATGTGTCAGTGCAAGTTCATCAATTATAACAAATGTACCACTCTGGTAGAGGATGTTGATAATAGGAAAAGCAATGCATGTGTGGAGATAAGGGCTTTGTGGGAAATCTTTGTACCTTTCCCTGAAATTTTTTGTCAGCCTAAAATTGCTCTTAAAAAAAAAAAAAAGTGTTAATTTAAAAAAGTAACAGAAAAAAAGGGACAAATGGAAAACACAAAATAAAAACTAGAAACAATTCAAATATACCCATGTAGACTGCCTAAGCTTTCCAAATAAAATAAAAATGTTAGCGTACAGATTAAAAGAAAATTCAGATTTATGCAATATGAGAGATATTCCTAAAATGTAAGAAAAGAAAACAGAGTTAATAGGAGAAATAGGAAAGCCAAGTCTGGAATAAGCTAAATAATATGCCCAAAGTCACAGGTTTCTAGTGCTGGTTTTTTTGGTTTTATTTTTGTTTTCTGATCCCTGCATTCAATTGTTTTTCCATTATGTCATGCCAGTTACTGAGGGTAGGGCCACTATTTTATTCATCTTTATGTAACTACTATCCAGCATGGTAACAAAGCAATATCTGCTGATTTCATGAAATCAAAATTGTATTAGTGTGCAATCCATCAGAAACATGGTAAGCCTTCTCAAAAAGAGCAACAATGTTTCATTAAATTTATGAAGATTGATTTATTCTGATATTTCTAACATAATAAATGAGCTTTATATCTCCCTAGAGGATAAAATCAAAGCATAACTCAACTTAGGAAATATCTACATGTGTGGTCATTTACAAAGTGACAGGCATGAGCATAAAGATGGCATTCATTTATTCTACAGATACTTATTCACCTAATCTGTGCCAGGTACTGGATAGGCATTTGGATACAATGATAAATAAGACAGACACAATCCTTGACATTTTGAAGTTTCCAGACGAGTTGTATAGCAAAGTGCCAGTCTAAAGTAATTTAAATTTAGATTAGTTTAAACACCTTAAATTTTACTGCTTTTAGATAATATAATATAGTAGTTAGGAAATTTCTTGACCACAAAGAAAAATTTCAGCTAGTCTTAATTTGTTAGTTTATAATCTTGGGCACATCATACAGTCAATTCGACCATTTGCTGCTCTGAAACTCAAGTTTCTTATCTCAGATTTTGAAAATAATCCCAACCTCTCATTATGACAATTATCTGAAATGATGTGCCAGGCACAGTGATGTTCAATAAATGCCAAATCTCTTTAGAACCAAATTGTTACTAGCATGCCCAAATTTAATATATTCCATATCCCATTTGCAAATATCAAGTATTAGGCAGTCTAAGAATCAGGTTTCAGAAAAAGGGAGACATCTAGATGCAGCAAGACTGTTATTTATTAGAAACAGGTTTACTGAGGTCTAAATGGGAATATAATGTATGTATATTTATTCATACTTTGTATCTATTACATAGATGGTGACCTAGCCACTATGATTTGAGTAATCTACTGGCATTGACTTGCAATAATGATCCTATTATATTCTATAGAGTTAACACATATAGTTTAAGGTATTGCCTTCCACCCCCGAAAAAGCATATGATCTAATGAAAACTTTAAAAACACTGTTTTGACCATTATTTCCAAGCTCATTCTTCACCCAAGCAGATGGAGAAATGTATTATTAGATATGCTGCATAAAGCTAAAGACTTTGAAATTAATAGAGACCTGGTTGCCACAGGATATGACTACACCTAATGGGCTATTAAAAAATGATTAATATATGTCCCAGTGGGCCAGCAAAGAGAAGGGCCATGATTATGCATAAAAACGAAAGATTTGACTTATCGTGGCAACAAGAAGTGCTAGTCCAAGTTGCAAAGCACTGACTGTGGGAAGAGCCTAAAAGCTTTCGCTGGCTTTATTAGCTTCTAAAAAACGATACTTCCTAAAGAAAAAAAAAAAAGCAAAGTTTACTAGAATGAGCTTGGTGTTTGGTCTTGCCGCAGTGGCTCAATCTTTCAACCTTAAGTGCTATTTTGCCTCTGATTCACCATGTCAGTGTGCCATAAGTCAATTGCATGAGAGGAGCATTAAACAGTGCCTTTGGGAAAAATACTAAACTCCTTAGGATGTTGTAATGAAAGGTACTTTATAATTGTAAGAATTTATTAATAACTTTTTATTCAGACTCTGATTTTCCAATATTTTCCATTGTAGATGCAAAGTTTAAGATGGTGATGTAGGAAGATCCTGAACTCACTTCCTCCCACAGATACGCTGAGTCTACAGCTACATACAGAAAAATTATCTCTTTAAAAACCTAGATGCTGGGGTTCCTGGGTGGCTCAGTAGGTTAAGGTTTAGACTCTTGGTTTTGGCTCAGGTCATGATCTCAGGGTGGTGGTATCAAGCCCAACCTGGTTGGGCTCCAAGTTCAGCGGGAAGTCAGTATGGGATTATCTCCCTCTTCCTCTCCCTCTGTCCCTCTCCCCACTAGTATGCATACAGGATCTCTCAGATAAATAAATAAAAGCTTTAAAAGAAAACAAAACCCTAAATGCTGGCTGAGTGATGACCACACATAGAGCATATGAGAAGAAAACTACATCTAAGCGGGTAGGAGAGGCTAGACCCAAATCTTAGCACACACGCCACCTCTGGCGCACTGACCCACCGGGGGAGGAAACTCAAAAAGCAGAGCTTCTCCCTGAGAAGCAAAAGATTTGAACCCCACACCGAGAACCCCAAAATTTAAGACATGCACTTGACAAACAAGTCCCCCCAAATATCTAACTTGGAAGATCTCGGTTTCTTATCCCAAGACCCACAACACGGTAGCCATCTGAGTAACAACTTTTTTTTTTTTTTAAGATTTTTATTTATTTGACAGACAGAGATCACAAGTAGGCAGAGAGGCAGGCAGAGAGAGAGAGGGGGAAGCAGGCTCCCCACTGAGCAGAGAGCCCAATGTGGCGCTCGATCCCAGGACCCTGAGACCATGACCTGAGCCGAAGGCAGAGGCTTTAACCCACTGAGCCACCCAGGGGCCCCTGAGTAACAACTTTTTTAAACGGTTCACATGCTGGGACTCACCGGGCCCAGGGCCCAACTCAGGGGCAGCTGATCACTGGAAAGGGAGGGAAAGAGGCTGACCGCTTGACTTCAAGCGGTGGACTGAGGACAGGCGTCTCATTCAGCACACACATCTGGGAGGCTGCTGGGACGCCCTCCACACGAGCCCGGCCGGCGCCATCTTGGGGCTCCCGCGCCTGCTTCAGAGCGCGGGTCTCGGCAGGCAGGAGACTCCACAGCGCCTGCGGCTCAGGGGATCCTCCGGATCGCTCAGCTCCGGAAGCCAGGGAGCTTGCGTTCAGGTAAGGACACTGGAATAATGGCTGTCACCCAGAAAGGAACTTGTAGCACCCCATGTGGTGCGCCCCTTCTCGTGACTGCTGGCAGGAGGACACCTCCCCCATTGCCTGGCTGTCGTGGCCCCCGGGATTTGCTCCCGGGCCTCACAGGATTGTAACCAATGCAGAGAACGTTTTTAAACAGCCACCTTCAGCAAGGCGCAGCAAGAGGCAGCAGACCCGAGGGGCACCTGGGTGGCTCAGTATGTTGACCGTCCGACTTGGGCTTGGTCGTGATACATCAGTCGTGTTAACTGGGTCCTGGGATCGAGCCTCGGGCCAGGGGCCCTGCTTCGTGGGGAGCCTGCTTCTCCCTCTCCCTCTGTGCTCACGCGCTCTCTCAAATAAATAAAAATCTGTTACACACACACACACACACACACACACACACACACACCACCCCACCCCCCCATCCTGGTGGCAACAGACCTGGGAGCTTGATCTTCCTTTGAAGGAGACCTGTTAGCTAATTATCACGGCTGGGACCTGAGGCGCAGGCGTTTTTTTTCAAACCTCTCAGGGCTGACAGTAGTCCTTTCCAGAGACCTGGGAGGAGGGACGCTTTCTTTTGCTCGTCCTCTGCCCTGCCACAGTGCCAGTGTCTCCTGGAAGGCAGCCTTACCTGAGGATGACTCACAGGGGACACCCTCAATGGCTTGTCTCTGGTGAATGAAGGGGCTTGTGCGGCGCGATTCCATGGAGCGGTGGCAATCAGAGGCCTGATGTTGGTAGGCTGCACCCCTAGGGCACTGCATAGATAGCCGACTGAGGCACACCCCACAGTCTTGCCACTGGGCTTGTCCTAGAGCTTCAGAGTGAGAAGCAGGCTTCAGGTCTGCCACACATTTAGTGGCCTAGGAGCTGCTCTAAAGGAACACAGGCTGTGGGTGCCATCTTGACACTCTCCTGTGCCCAGCTGCAGCTCACCAGTATCTCCCAGGAAGGAGCTTCTAGATCATCTAGAGCCCAGATTGTTGCAGCTCAAGGGGAAACTTCCAGATCACATGGCTCTAATGACCAGTGAGATGTACTTGCAGCCCCTTGGGACTATACATATATATTTGTAGCCTCTTAAAAGTTGCTCCCTGAGTGCCTGTTGTCCAACCTGAATCTAGGTGCTGAGGTCCTTCCCTTTGGGACACTGACAGGTATTGGCACATCCTTAACTACTGGAAGCTATTAAAAATATAATAGGCTGCTTGGACATGTACAGAGTTTTGAGAAATGATCAAGAGCTGGGGTGGGGCTGAACAAAAAGGTTTATCTCCTACAGGAGGCCATTCATTCAAGACTGGAAGAAGTGGTGGTTTCATCTACTCTATGCAAACCAATACAGAAAGTCAAGCAAAATGAAGAAACAGAAAACTATGTTCCAAATGAAAGAACAAGATAAAAACTAAAACTCTGGGGCGGGGGCACTTAAATGACAAATAGCTTACCTGATAAAGAGTTCTAAGTAATGGTCGCAAAGAGACCTCACTGAACTGGGGAGAGGAATGTAAAAACACAATGAGAGCTTCGAGGTGGGAAATATAAGAAACTACCAAATAGAAGTCACAGAGTGAAGAAAACAATATGTAAACAGCCTAAGTATCCATCCAAAGATGGATGGATAAAGAAATTGTGAGGTATATATTTCACAATCTCACACACACACAACAGACTATTAGACAACCATAAAAAAAGAATGACATCTTACCAATTGCAACAACATGCATGGACCCCAAAGGCATTATGCTAAGTGAAATAACTCAGAGAAAGACAAATATTGTTTGATCTCTCTTATATGTGGAATCTAATAAAACAAGATCATAGATACAGAAAACAGATTGGTGTTTGCAAGAGGTAGGGAGCAGGGTTTGGGGGAGAAGAGTGAATTGGGATTTTTCGTTTAATTAAATTGAATAAAATTATTTTAATAAAAAAATAAAATTGTTTTAATGAAAAATAAGAAAAAAAATCCCATTCTTGATGAAAAATGTAAAGCCCCATCTCTGCCTTCCAGAACACAAACTAAAGATGCTTAAAATATTATAAAACTTTGTGTCTTTACTGTTTTGTATTCAGGGCCACATATGAATAGATTATGTCTTTCTTCTCAGCAGCTATAAGATGAGCCATTAAATCTCTTAGATAGTTTGGATGTCTTAGTTGTTGAATAAAACATTTTTAAAATTCAGATTCTTTTTTAATTGTTACTTTTAAAGCATTCCCTCTTTGGCTTCAATGTGAGTATTACTGGTTATTTCTTATTATTATTACCTGCTAAATACTGTCAGTCAAATAATAAAAATTTCCAGAAGCCACACATGAAAGAATAAGTTGTGGAGGTGTCAAGAAAATTGATCATGACATTTGTAAAATTAAAAACATAATAGTCAGATATCTTCTTGAAATAAATGACTAAAGACAGTTAAGGACATTAATTTTTAACTCACCATTTTAGAAATGGAAAGGCCAATCAGACCTCTTTCAAGCATTAATAATATAAGTCGCTAAATCCAAAAATTTATTTAAATAACTACACAAACATTGCACAAAATAATGAGAAAAAGCCCCCCATGGTGAGAGGGAAGATAGGAAAGAGATTTCTAGAAAAGACCAAAATGCCAGGTTTATAGATGCTTCCTCCTACTGATTGGTTATTTCAATATCTGTCCCACAAACACAAATTCACACATTTATGTATTCACAGGGGAAAGAGGGCTATACTTTAGTGCTTATTATGTCCTAGACACTTGATATATTTATCTTATTTAATTTTCACTTCTAAAGATTAGGAAGCATGTTTATTATTAGCCCCATTTTACAAATGTTTATAATGAAACTCAGAAACCTAAAGTAATTTGCCTGAAGTTACATGGCTAATAAGAGATAAAGTTAGATTTTCACACACAGATCTGATTAAGACCAAGCCTAAACTCTTTCCATTATTTTCATTCATCCATTCATTTTGTTGAACACCTGCTGTGTTTCTGGTCATATAAGGGGAATGCAAATCCTTCTAAGATAACACTCTGAGCCTTGGGAAATCAAGAGCTCCATGCTGGGAAGTGTGTAGGAAGTAGAAGTGTCTATGCTACCAGGCAAGAAGTGGAGAAGAGGTTGGTCAGAACAGATGATAGGAAAAGGTGAAACCAAAACCAAGTCTTCAAACATGAGTAGGTGTGGCCACAGAGGCCAAGAAGAGAAGGCTTTAGAGACAGCGGTATGGACAAAGGCAGATTAGCCTGAAATTTTAAATTTAGGAGAAATTTCTAGAAATACAAGTTTCAAAGAAGGGTGTGGGATTTGGGTGCCATTTTTTAGATGGGAACTTGAGAAATTTTTCAAATGCCTTTCCCACATAAAGTAGCCTATTCATAAAATAGTGAAATCTGTATGAGAAAAAGCAAAAACAAACAAAAAAATCAATTCTAATAAAATTGGTCAGAGGATCAAGTTAAAAAGCATTGTCTATACGGAAAGCATGGAGCGGGATTTACCTTCTCATAGTGAAAATTAATCTAGTGGCTGTGCTTATAGTCTGCACCCCTAGTTATAGCACCAGGGTACCCTGAGGTTTTAGCAAAGGCTGGGTTGCTTTTGAGGGTGTCACTTAGAATTTATGAACATATTACTGGAATCAGGGAATATGCAGAAGGACAGTATATACTGTAGCAGTTCCTATTTCTAGACTCTGCACCACTTCCTCTAAAATGCACAATGAGTAATTCCATTTCAGTGTAACACTAGCTACTCTGTGATGTGCTCTAGAGCCAGCTTCACAAAGATTGTCCTGAGTAGCCTGTGGGACTTCCTCTTGGCCTTTTGGCTAACGTATGCATTGGCAGGTGACAGGAAGAAAGAAAGAACGAGGTGAAGTACCCCAATTAGGATGCTCCAAAGGTAACCCTAGATTGTGGGGAACAACAGGCAGATTAACTCAAGTTGGCACCAAGCTCCATGAGATCCTTACCAGAAGCAGCTGCAGCAGTCTCTTCAAACACCATAGCTGCCAACATCTGATGAGATTCCCTGGGGCCCTGACTGAGTGAACCAGGCACTAGATTGATTTCACATTAATAAGCTTCAGCCTCTCGGATTTTAGAGCACACGGAGCGATGTGCTTCTTTTCGGGGGGAGGGGGAGCGGGGAGTAACAGGGGAAAGCAGAGTGAGGTTATATTTAAATTTCCATTGTTTTTTTTTTTTTTAAGATTTTATTTATTAGAGAGAGAGAGCAAAATAGGCAGAGTGGCAGGCAGGCAGAGGGAGAGGGAGAAGCAGGGTCCCTGCTGAACAGGGAACTCCATTCAGGGCTCCATCCTAGGACCCTGGGATCATGACCTGAGCTGACCTGAGCTGAAGGTACATGCTTAATGGACTGAGCCACCCAGGCACCTCTCCATGATCTTTTAAATTCCTGCTGTGCAGATAAATCCAAAGGTGAAAAATGGTGAGCAACAGACTGACATAATAAATTGCCCCCAAAATGTGTTTATAATCACATGATAACCAAAAATGGGAATCAGGCCACCAATTACATTAAATCCATGCTACCTTGGCAAGGATTGTTAAATTAACTTTGAAAGCAACAATTAGACCCTTGGTAGAACACCAGGAAGATTTTTCCACTCCTGTCTCTGTCTCCATTTCTCTTCATCACTTGCCCTTCCTTGCCTACTCTTCCTGTCTGCCTTTCTGCCTTGCTGTCTTCTATCACTCTGCCTTCCCCGGATTCTTTTTTCTCTCTCAGTGTATTTCCAATTTCTCCAGAATTACTGCCATGATCCTCTAAAATATTTTAGGTTTAGGTTATTGGAATAATGGTTTCATTTCATAGAAAAGTGCCTGTGGGTTCTTGACCAAAGTAGGACACACACTCTCATAATTAAACTATTTCTAGCAATAAAATGAGACTGAACCAGAATTTCCTTTCATGGCTCTCTAAAAATTGAGGGAATAAACAATCTACTGCAATAAATTTTTGTGTCAAAAGATAAAGATGTGGATAAACCAGTCACAGAGCCTTTCCATTTCTTTTAAGCGGTATTTCTTTATGCCAAGTGTTCTTTTACTCTTTGGAAAGGTGGAAGCTAACACACTGCCAAGTGTAGATATTGTTTCCCACACATGGGAAAGAACTTCCTTGAACTGTGCACATGCCATGCTAAAAAGATTGATTAAAAAATTTCTTAAACTTGCCTTCTAACTTTGTGAATGAACCCATTATATATCTAATTCTGTACTTTCTTAAAAACAGATGTGTAATGAGGTGTTTCATGCCCTTTAAATAATTTAAAATCTCAAAGATGCAGTTTTCACTAAGGCCTTAGCATACACATTGGTATGTGCTGCCCTTCTTTTACCCATCTAGTCACAAGGATATTTCAGTCTTTCAATATTTTCTATATTGGTTTGAAAGAGCTATTTATTATCACAGAGCCATCTCACCAGTAAATATTTATAGGCAGTTTTATTTCTAGTTTAGGGTTTGAGCTTTGTACCTAAAAGAGGTATTGTTGATTTCCTATTTTAGTTTTTGATAGAGAGCGTGTTTATGGCATGGCTGTGGGAGGTTTTTTCTTTAATAATTTACAAAATTACCTGCAGTAAAATCTTCACCTGTTCTTTGTTTTCTTAGCACCACAAAATTGGAATTACATATAAAATCTTTCCTCCAGGAGATTTATGTCTACCATGGAAAGAAAATCTCCACTTAAATTTTTATGAAACATCGAAATTACAGTCAGCTTTAGCAAAACAATACAAAGGAGACTTTTGTTGGGTGAGGAGTATTTCCAGTATTTGAGGACATCATTCTTTATCTCCCGTTTAATTTTTATTTTCCTGTGAAAGCTTCTTTTGGTCTCATTGATTCCCCTGTTTGTAAGTGCAGTGTGCTAATTTGTCTTTCATTACAGAAAGTTCCTAGTGCCAACCACAGAGGCTAACCCCAGCCAGAGGACAGGCCTCCAGACTGGCTGTACTTTTCACAGTTTAATTTGAGGTTGTTACATGAAAAGGCTGATGGCTGGTTGTTTCTCTCTTTTCCCCAAGAATGATCACCCCATCCTTGAAGAGGATAATGGTCCTCACCTGGCAGCTCCAATTTAGCTGCACAGGAAAGTAAAGAAAACCAAATGCTGTCCTTCATTTGATTTGGACTTAAATCTCTCATTATTGAATTATGTGTTTTAATAAAGGGTTTATATAACATCCACAGAGCAGTTATCAATTAATTACCCATGGAATTTAAGGGATGTTACACAGTGGTAGTTATTATACCCAGGGCATTAGACATATGTTACATAAAAGATGCAGTCACCTTGAAATTATATTGGCAAGGCTCCCTTTTTTCCTATAGAATATTTTACATTCTAATGTGAAAATTGAGTTAAAAACCTATTAGGATATAGGAATGGCATGTTCCAAATGGTTTAAGACAGGCTTATACACATTTCCAGTAAGCTCAGCAGAAGTTTAGGAAAATGTGCCCACTGTTTGAGAAATGTGTTAGGTTCTTAGGATATTCTTGTCTTCTGTGGACTGGGGTATTTCAGAGAGCAAATATGCAACTCATTTAGAACCCTGGCTCCATCTGAGTCAACCCATGGATTCATCCAGAGCCACCCACTTAAGTGGAGGGAGATGATGTGTGTCCCTCCAGGTAGGTGCAGTCCTAAGACTGAGAGCTTTGTGCCTATGCACGAGCACCTGAAGCAGGTGCAGGAAGGACAGGGTAAAATGAATAATGGAGAAGATCGATGGATGGTGACAGTAACCCAGGGTATGACTAATAGAGAAGGAGAGAAAAGAGATCTTCCAGATCCCAGAACAGTGATGGAACCACTGAGCATAGCAGAGCCACTGGGGGAGGGAGGCAGAGAGGAGCCTACCAGGACCTCAAGCCCGTGACAAGGCTGCCAACAGGTTTAAAATTATTCCGCTCTGTACATGCCCTGAAAACTGCCCAAACTCTCAGCCTCCAAACAATTTTTCCATGGCTGGAATAAAAGCTTACCTTGCTTTAGGGGAACATAATATGGTAGTGTTTGTTGTTTTGTGTCTTCTCAATTTATCAGGGATAAAAATTACCTTCCTTCCTGGCTGAAGAAATTAAAGAGTTGCATTAGCTATTTTGGAAGCTATAATCTAAAGTATCAGGAAATCAAAGTCATTACTTTGGGGCATTGTTCTACATTGATTTTTAGAAAAATTACCTTCATGGTTATAGTTTAATTAAAAAATACCAGAAACCAGTGAAATGTTTTCATTTAGCTATTCATTAAACAAATTTGAACAAAACCTAAGTCAAAAATTCACCCTAACACATTGCTATTTTAAAAATAGAAGGAATTCATTCAAGTATTCAGCATTCAGTTTTGATTGAGTTCATCCCTGGAGAGTCACTATGGGGGAAATATAAACAAAAGACACAGCCCCTGAGCTCAAGAGTAAAGGAAGAGGCAGCAATGAAAACATACAGCCAACCCTTGAGCAATAAGGGGGTCAGGGATACCAACCCCCACACAGTTGAATATCTTCGTGAAGTTTTTGGACTCCCCCCAAATTTAACTACTAATAGCCTACTATTGACCAGAAGCCTTCCCAGTGACATAAACTGTTGATTAACACATATTTTATCTATGTATTATGTGCTGTATTCTTTCAATAAAGTAAGCTAAAGAAAAAAAGTTACTAAGAAAATCATAAGAGAGAATGCATTTACAGTACTGTGTTGTATGTATCGAAAAGAAATCTGGGTCTCAGTGGACTCATGCAGTTCATGTGTTGTTGAAGAGTCCACTATAATCACGTCCCAAGGGAATAAGTGATCTGCCAGGGTACCATGGGAAGGGATGTGAACACCAAGAGGCATGAGGGCCTTATTTTACAAGCAAAACCTGGGCAAGGAATGCAGGGTCACAGCTGAGCCTTGACAGACTGACAACAGTTCAAAAGATGGAAGAGGGGAAAATGAGACCCTATGAAGAAGACCCACAAAGCACAGAGTGAGTCCCCCAGGGTCCACTCTCCTTTCCTACAACTGTGATTATAGAAGGCATCTGCAATGACACTTGGGTTGGCCTCTTCTGGTTCATGTATCTGAGCCGGACCCAGACACTGAGAAGGCCTTGACTTTTTCTGGGAGCCAAGATTTTCCCTGAAAAACCCACTGACTCTAACGTGAGAGTGACTATGAAAGGCAGTGAGGAACCAGAAATACCACAGATTCTTTTCATCCAAGGCCTGATTTGCCCTATTAGAATTTTGGTCACTCACTGACATCAGCAATAGCTTACAGGAAAATTAATGAGGTGCTTATGATGAGCTCTTAAATGAACCACAAATGACTTATTAAATACAAAAGATCATCACACCTGAGAATGAACTAAATCAGCTGAGCAGAGAGTGTTCTGGGGGTAAATGCATGGCATTTTAATTACACAATCAGATTAGCTGTCAAGTGACAAAAATCTCTAATATTTAATATTGTTGTCACATTCATTCTACCCTTTGAGCCTTAAAACAAAGTCATGGAAGCTAGGAAGATGGTACTGTTATTGTCGTTTTACAATACAGAAAGGTTTGATGATATACCCAAAGCAACCTGGATCATCAATGGCAAAATTGCCAAAGTGCCCATCTTCCTAAACCTATCAGTTGAGCCTCTATTTAGTGGTACACCCACCATCCAAAAATTATAACAAGCTTCTCCAAATTCAAAATTTTAAATATAATATTAACCTAAAGATGAGGGATTCTTTTTCATACTAAGTGAAAATGAAGAATATCCACTAATTTAATCTACTTCTCTTCTGCATATAAGGTTTGAAGTTTTCTGTCACTTGTCATAGCATGGAATGACCTGACATGGACAATATATCATAGAACAGGGCGATGTTCTGAGGCTGCCCTAGAAGAAAGCTGGTAAACCCTTATCTGTGACATTTAACAAAGATTTAGAAGATGGAAAGAAATTACTGCTTATGTTAAAATAGAAAAAATAATTAATTGACACATGAAATTAGAAGTCAGAAAAGAAGCGTAGTTCAAGTAGATAATGAATCTGAATAATTTGGGCTACCAAAATAACCCAAATATTCCTGGTAGCATTAATTATCCAGATTCAAGTTTTACTTTGAGCTTATTGAATAAGGGCCAAAATCATACTTATTTTTATTTATATATCTATGGTTGATATTAATTGTGAATTTTAAAGCTCCATTTAAAAAAAATTTGATTTATTTGAGAGAGAGAGCATGAGTGGGGGGTACAGAAGGAGAGGGAGAAGTGGACTCCCCTCTAGGCAGGGAGCCCGATGCAGAATTTGATCCCAGGACCCTGGGATTATGACTTCAGCTGAAGGCAGCGGCTTAACCAACTGAGCCACCTAAAGCTTCAGGTGCCCCTAAAGCTTCATTTTTAATCAGCTTTAAATATTACTTCCAGTTCCAAAGTATAAAAATAAATACATTACTAATATGAAATACACCTTAGTCCTTTATTCCACACTTTAAAAACGTGTTTAAGATGGAAATTCAAAGCTACTAATGATTCTCTTTAAGTTCTTTAAAAATATTATAAAAGTAACATCTTCTGTAGTGCTGACTGAACAATAGATTTATTCATCTTGTCTTACTGTTTTGGCTTTTCATTACTGATAATACATTGTGTTCTTGTTGCTGTTTGTAATAACTATAATCTAAAGAGTTGTTAGGGCTGAAAGGGTAACTGCCACCAGAAATCTATGAAAGCAAATTCATTAATACATTTTATAGTATAAGAGGAATATATCTTAAAAACCCATTGCATTCGTGTACTTATATGGTCACTGTATTACTCAGGTCTAATGCTAGGTCTGCCATATTTTAGAGCTGCCATAACAAATTGCACAAACTTAGTGGCTTAAAACCACAGCAGTTTATTTTCTCACAGTTCTCGGGGGCAGAAGTCTGAAACCAAGCCATCACCAGGGCCATGCTCCCTTCAAAATCTCTAAAGGAGAGCCCTTCCTCGCCTCAGCTTCTGGTGGCTTTGGGCATTCCTTGGCTTATGGCCAGGTCACTCCAATTTTTGCCCCTGTCTTCCTGTGGCCTTCATCTCTGTGCCTCTCTCCTCTCTATGTCTTTTCTAGGAATACTTGTCATTGGATTTGGCACCCTGACTGATAATGCAGGACAGTCTCATCTTGACATCTTTAACTTAATTATACCTTGCAAAGACCCCTTTTTCAAATAGGACCACATTCACAGTTTCCAGGAGTTAGAACAGAGACTTATCTTTTGGGAGGCCACCAGTCAACCTGCTATTGTCACCTGCCAAGGATTTTTACTCATACACTCATCCCCATTAAATGGTTATTCAATACTGTCACTGCAGGGATAGGGGCTAGAACACACCAAATCTCTGATGCCATTGCAAAGTCCCAATCACAGTGACCATGAGTCCGGGGAAGAAAGAGCTCTGAGAAGTGCACCTTTTGATTTATGTTTGCAACAGCCTCATTGAAGAAAACCCAGCGTCAGACTGCTAATGTCCTGGGGCATCAATTACTCCTGGTTTCTTCTTTTGGCAAAATTTAACCTAGCAGTTTGCAAGTACATGTGTCTCTTGTTACAGGATTCTTCAGGAGAACCTATTGAAATCATGTCCCTTCTTTTTTGTTCCTCCCATCTGTCTTGAATACATCTTTTTCCTATTAGGTTAGGTTTGTTTGAGAGGTTTTTCTTTCTTTTTTTTTTATTAAAAATTTTTTTCATAAGTCTGGGCTTCACTCAGATATCAGGAAAACCCCCACTGTTCTAGGACATTTTTTCCATGTTGACAAGTCCTTTAAAAGTGCTGTCATTGCTTCTTCAAAGAAAAAAACTCACATTTTAAAAAATCCACAGCATTTGTTCAAACTGAGATTTTTCATGAGCCCCAAACAGGCAAAAGAAGGAGTATTCAACATTTTCACTTGTGCAGTTTACTACTGAATGATTTTACTGCATTTTACTTTAAATCTCAGGACACTTTCAAAAAGGCATTTATGTCTAATGAGTGATATGTAAGATGGAGAGTGGATAGGATAGTCCCATCTGTGCACATCATATCTACCAAAGATTTTACTTTTCATTTCTTTTTTACGGAGCCCTTAACCAACCCTAGCCAAGGTGGGCAGATCACTGAGCTCCCCAGCTCAAGAATTAATCTTGCTGCAACAAATCAAGTTTCAGTATGCTCAAGATAGGTATAATATCACTCATGTGCAACATTGTCCCAGACCCTGTAGGCACAGCATCTGTCTCACCCCCAGGTCAATACAGGCTTAGTGATTACAGAAGAAATTTTAGACAGAGCTTCTACATATAAGTAATTTGGCTGGACTTAGTCCCTGGTTCCTGAGAGGTAACCTCTAAATTTTGGAATTTTCTGAGTGGGAAGAGTGTTATTCATGGTGGACCTGACCACACCTGAATTTATGCTAATGAAATGATTCAGAGTTGGCCCTTGATCATTTGTGCTAACAGGATGACTCAGAATGGGAGCTGGCCATATTAGAAAGGCCACCCACATGATTAGAGAACTGGGGCTTTGAGCCATGTGATATTAGCCCAACTGCTGGGGATAAGAAGACCACTGGGGATTAAGGTCAACCACATAGCCAGTGATTTAATCAGCTGTGCCTGTATAATAAGGTTCCAACAGAAACTCTGGACACTGAGTTTGTGTCCAGTGACGCTTGGGAGAGCTTCCTTGATTGGCAATACTCTGCTATTGTCACATATCCATGTGCTGAAGGGGTAATGCATCCTGACTTTATGGGGAGAAGACAGCAGAAGCTTCACATCTGGGACCCTTTCAGACTCACCCTATGCATCTCTCCCTTAGGTTCTAATTTGTATCCTCTTCCTATAGTAAAGTCTAGTCATAGTATAATGCTTCCTTGAGTTCTGTATAGGTTGTTCTAGCAATTATCAAAACTGAAGGGTTAGTATGAAATCCTGAGTCTGCAGTTAATTGGTCAGAGTGAGAGTGGCCTGTGGACCCCAGGCTTATGACTGAAGTGGGGGCAATCGTATAGAGGACTATGGCCTTAAACTGTGAAGTTTGGCCCAAGTCCAAGTAGCTGGTGTCAGAAACCATTGCAGCCCCAAACTTACTACTTACTAGGTACTTAGTGTAGTGCATTAGTTTCCTATTGTTGCTGGTCACAATCACCACAGACTAAATGGCTAAAAACAATATAGTGATCTTCTTACTGTTTGTAAACTTAGAAGTCTGAAATGAGTTGAAAAGTGCTGCATTCCTCCTGGAGGTGCTAGGGTAGAATGCATTTTCTTTTCTGTTCCAGCTTCTAGAAGAGGACTGCACTCCTTGCCTTATAATATCATCGTATCTCCTTCATCCCCTCCATGTTACTTTGCAAACTGAGCACCATACATGGAAGGCAAAGAGAGATGGGAGAAAGAAGCAGACTGATCCAGAATGGTAGGTGGCAGTTTTGATCAAGGGAATTTAACAATGGCCTGTCGTGGGTGACCACAAGACTAGTAGGTGTCTACACCTACCCACCATAATCTTAAGAGTTTATATATAGACCTTGACTGGGTTCATTCGTATGTGTGGTCCAAATGGTATCAACAATACTTCACTATCTAAAGGCTGTGTCCTTGGGGTGCCTTCTAACACAGGGAAGGCAAGCAGGATGCACATTCCAAGAACAGAAGAGGTGAGTGCCCAGTTCAGCTCACAGGTAAACGGTAGTTATATCCTCCCTACGACCTCCTCCAACACTCAGCTTCTATTGTCACACAACTTCTCTGACTGTTGACTTTCTGCCTTCCTCTTCTAAGGGCCCCTGTAATTGCATTCAGCCTCTGTGCAATCCAAGATATATCAAGATTCGTACTTAAATCACTCTGCAAAGTCTCTTTTGCAGGTGAGTTAACATATTTACACGTTCTGGGAATTAGGTCATGGGCATATTTGGGGAACCATTAGTCTGCTTACCATATATGGCTTTTGCCAATGGAAGAAAGAAGTAGACTTCCCTAGGTTTTTGTTCAAAGCCAAAACCATACTTTGAAATCATTTCAAAAGGCACAAGTATATTTTGCTAAATGTAATTGGTTTCTGTCTACATAGGCCTTTCTTGTTAAAATTTAATTATTACTACCCTTAGGGTTGTCTTTACTTTTCTTTTTATTTCCTCTTACATACCTATTATTATTAACCCAGATCCCTTACACCAGAAGTTTATATCTGAGAACAGAGAATAGGATTCTAAATTCTATTGCTAAAGTTCATTATAATCCTTCTTAAAATGCCCTCATTTTTCTCAATAGCAATATAGCAGAATAGTAATTGTGGATAAGACAATGAGCAGAGGAATTAATTGTATCTGAGTTACAAGTTTGGCTCCCCCGTTTCACTAGTCATACGTTCTCAGAGAAGCTACTAAATCTCTCTAAAGTCGAGTTTCTTCATCTGCATCATGACAATAATAGTTTTATTGTAATCACATTAATTAAATTGCTGTGATGATGAGAGACCCAGTACAGTGTCTTGGACACAGTAGGTCAAAAAATCCCCTTCTTTCCTCACCTTCACCAACATTGCAGACCTGAAGGGAGGCCTACCTGCTCATGTGAGACTATAACTCTATCTGCCCACCTTAAGCCATACATTCTACATACACACATCACTGAGCCTTGGCATGGTGGGTCTGTTCCCAGTGTCAATGCTTTTTAAACCATCCAGGCATGTATTACCTGGCTGTGGGTGGGGGGATGAAATATGCTATGAGAGGACTGGTTCTGTCCTGACTCTTACTATATTCTTCCAACTTCATCTCATTCTATTCTGCAGCCAGAGTGCTTTCCACTAAGTTACCTGAAATCTCCACGAGAAAAGAAAACGATGTCTGCCCCATTAGTCTGTTTCTCGAGCCGCTGGCAGAATGTGGGACACATAGACCTCCCTCCATAAATATTTGCCAAATTAATTGGGAAAACTAACAAATGCCTTGCTCCTTCATGGTTTTGTGTGTGTGTGTGTGTGTTTGTGACTTCTTTTTTTTTTTTTTTTTTTTTTAATTTGACAGACAGAGATCACAAGTAGACAGAGAGGCAGGCAGAGATAGAGGGGGAAGCAGGCTCCCCGCTAAGCAGAGAGCCGGATGTGGGGCTCTATCCCAGGACCCTGGGATCATGACCCGAGCCGAAGGCAGAGGCTTTAACCCACTGAGCCACCCAGGTGCCCCTGTTTGTGACTTCTGCTCTACCTTCCACTCCCCACTGTTATTTTTCATCTCTGACCTACAGTCATAATTTAAGGACCAGCCGAACAACCACCCAGGCCTCACTTTCTTGTGAGGTTTTTCTGACCACTTCGCAGGGCCAGTCCTCAACAGATTCTAAATTCCTCCAACATTTCCACTATCTGGGACTTCTAGTGTGCACTATATCCCTCATAACCTCTTCACCACTGTTAAATATCAGTTGAAAGCCCCTCAAGGACAAATAATTTGTCCTATACTTCTCTTACTAGTGCAGGTATCATTCATTTTATTGCACTTGACTTTGTTGTACTTCATAAATTCTGAGGTTTTTTTTTTTTTACAAATGGGAGTTTTGTGACAACTCTGCATTGAGCAAGTTTATCAGCCCCCTTCTTCTAACAGCATTTGCTCATTTCATGTCTCTATGTCACATTTTACAGACTCTGGTAATACTTCAGACTTTTTCATTATTATTATATTTGTTATGGTCATCAGTGATTGCAGTGTGCTGAAAGGTCAGATGATAGCATTTTTTGGCAGTATTATTTATTTATGGTATCTACATTTTTTTTAGACATAATGTTATTGAACACTTAATAGACTACAGTTAGTGTAAACTAACTTTATATGCACTGGGAAACAAAAAAAAATGATTTGATTTGCTTTATTGTGATGCTTTCTTTACTGTGGTGGTCTGGAACTGAACTCATAGTATCTCTGAGGTGTAGCTGTACATAGCCCGAACATGTAGTAGGCATTTGGTAAATGCTTCTGGAATTGGCCTTCCCTTGCTCCAAGTAACACACATAGCAGGAGAATCTTAAGAAATATGACCGTGGTTGTGGTTATATTTATAACTAGTTCATTTTGATGGAATTGACAACATTATTTAATTAAATTACCTTTTTTTTTTTTAAACAACAGGCCTCGTTGATATACTGAATCAACGACACAAAATCCAGTTGCAATTCACATTTGCAGTTTGCAACCATTAAATGATATGTAGTGGGGGCCACCCAAAATGTTGTTGGGCTACAATTGGCATTCCCAAGTTGCATTTTGTAGAATTTTTGCCTCAAGTTTTGGGATTTCTCATTGTTTCTTTCAGAAAGTATCACTCCAAGGTGTATGTAGGGGCTGGATGGTTATAGCAAATGGCAAACTGTGTTAATGGGAGTCAGGGAGGAACTTAATTATTCTCCCAATTTCCAAAGGCAATGATGTATCACATTAATACTTTTCCTTTGCTTTTCCTGCACGCTAGTTGCTGAAAGTGAAATGATGTCCCAATCCCCAGTGTGTTTGCAAAGGTGTCATAAATTATACTTCTGCACCTTTTCAGTGTAAGAGCTGTTTTCTCCTGATGCTCCTTGTCTGCACAGACCGCAGACAGAATGGCACAGGCTACAAACATAGTGAAGACAATGTGTTATTCCAAATTTATTTTAGGAATCTTTTGTTTTGTTTTGTTTTATAATTCAGGGATTTTCCATGAATGATTTCCATTCTGCAGGGCTGATGACTCTTACTAACCAAATCTTCCTGGGGTGTGATTTTTTTTTTTATTAGCCTATTCAATCAATTTTAGTAGTAACCTTGAAATCTCTGAAATTCTGAAAATAACACACCTGCGATTTTACAATTCTGTGATTGGGCAACTCGATAGTTCATGATGAAGGATATAAATCGCTGGGGTGGTTCCTAATGGTGAGTGACTAGGGCCAGTGCCTCTGCATCACTCAATCCCCAGTGCAGATGGGGGAGTCAATTGAACTGATGATTCTCACTGTCTGAGCCAATGCAACCAAGTTCTTAAAATATCAGCTTACGTGACTTTTAGCAAAACAAGCTTTGAGTGTAGCTTGTACGACTGTCAGGTGGAATCCTCTAGTTAGAAATGTTCTGAGGATTACTAGATAAAATTGCTAAGGCAGTAGAAATTTGTAGAAATAAAACTTCCCCTTGAATTCAAAATATTATTAAAGTCTATAATGTTGAGTATAAAAATCCAGTTAAGACAGAATAATTTTATATGGAAAAAAGGGAAAAGAAAGAGGGAGAGACTGAGGGGAAGAGGGAGAGAAGAGAGAGAGAAAGAAAGGAAGGGAGAATGAGAAGGAAAATTGATTTTGAGATCTTTAAATAAAGTTAATTCTGCCTTTTGAGATTGCTTATCAATTCTTCTTGCTTATCTCAGCTTACTTTCTTATGTAATAATATGTCTTACAGGCAAAAAATTACATTTGTGAAAAAATTACATAGAAATGTCCAGAGTGCCAAAATATTTATTTTATGAAAAAATTATTTAGAAGTGTCCACATCCACAGAGAAATGCCTCATCACCCATTTTTCTCAGCTACCCAAGATTTCCCTTTACTTACTTGCTCAAAACAATAGTTACTGATTTCTTTACATATTTTTTCATGAAAAAGTGATTGGAAAATAATTTTTTTTAAAGATTTTATTTATTTTTATTTGACAATTAGAGATCACAAGTAGGCAGAGAGGCAGGCAGAGAGAGAGAGAGGAGGAAGCAGGCTTCCTGCCAAGCAGAGAGCCCGATGCAGGGCTCGATCCCAGGACCCTGGGATCATGACCCGAGCCGAAGGCAGAGGCTTAACCCACTGAGCCACCCAGGTGCCCCTGGAAAATAAATTTTAATTTTACTTTTCCACAATATGTACTTAATTAAGCTCTCTAGATAATTCAGCCTTATAGATCAGATGTAAATTGATGGTCCAACTTTCCTTTTAACATATTTTTTAAAAGATTTATTTATTAATTTTTGAGAGAGAGAGAGTGAGAGAGCATGAGCTGGGGGAGAGGGGTAGAGAGAGAGAGAGAGAGAGAGAGAGAATCTTAAACAGATTCCACACTAAGCACGGAATCCAGTGTGGTGCTCGATCCCACGACCCTGACATCATGACCAAGTGGAAATCAAGAGTTGGATACTCAACCAGCTGTGCCACCCAGGCACCCCAATGGCCCACCTTTTCTTAAGTTATAAAAAGAACAGAAAAATTCTTTATTTTTAGGAGCATTCAGCTCTTCATAGCTACTAAAAGTCCAGGTATCAAGTGCAGGATGAAATGCTAGCATAACAGTTATGTTTGGGTTTTTGTTGCTTGTCTAGCTCCTTTGGTTCTCAATTAAATTTCTAGGGAAAATTAAGACTTAGGAATTAAAATAGTCTAAAAGAAAGAGAACTGGACCTATTTGTAATAAGAAATTGGGCTTCTATTCTTGGATCTTTCAGGCCCAACTGGCCTTGGGAAATAATTTAATGCCTCTGTTGCCTTTATTCCCACCTCCCACCCCCAAGTAAGATAGGAATGGATAGGATAGGATAAGATAGTAGAACCCTTTCTACTCAGGGATGTAATAAAGAACAATAAATAATAAATATGTAAAAGTCCTATGTACAGTTAACAAGCTATATTATTACCAGAGTGTTGGGGGGGGAGTGCTCCAATTACGGGTTAGTTTGTGACAGGCCCTATGCTAAGCACTTGGTATGCATCATATCTTTTAAGCCTTAAACAAGCTATAATATTATTGTCTTTTAGAGTTATAAAACTCTAACTGATTCAGTTTATGCATCCCCAAAGGTCTGCTTGTTTGCCATGCTGTCTAGCTGGAGAGACTAAAGCAAATGTGGAGGGCTGCTCCGGCATCATGGAGCTAGTCTCTGCGGTCTGCTGTGGCAGGTGTTCCCCACCCCATGTGTTGCTCATAGCCCAGCAGCCTCCTCTGTTGCTCCTGGACTTCCCTGTCACCACTGAGGCGTGAGGTTCTGCCACATGCATGCATACACAAATCAGAAATGTCTGGGAGCTCAAATCCCATAGGGCAAATGTTGACCAGTGTGAGATGGAAATGAGATAATATATTTTTCTCTCTTCTTGTCTATCCTCCATGTTGTTTGGAAGCATGGTAACTTCATTCAGTTTTTCTGAAGACATCTCCAGAAACCAAACAGTTTATCACAAAGTTATGGCCAGCTCTGTAATTTACCACCTTAATATCTGTTCTTTCCTGGCCTTGCCTTCCTTCTGCCTCACCTCTACTTCCCCGGGTTTCCACTTCCATAAACTACTAATACTTAAGCTTTCACTTCCGGTTTTGTCTTCTAGAAAACCCATCCTAAGAGAGAAAGCCATCAAGAACAGACCAGATAGGGAATCACAGAATCGTAACCAAAGGATCTATTTGGTAGAGTGCCACAAAAGATAAATCATATGTCAAGAAAAATTTCTTTCAGATCACTATTTATCTGACATAAGTAATAGTACATCCTTTCTACACAACAAAATGTGAAAGAATAATAGCAAACAAACTCATAAAAACACCAGTATCTCTCTATTAGTTAGAGCGGGCTATACTTTTGTCACAGTAACAAACCATCCCCAAATCTCCGTTCCTGAAAACCTAAACTATTTATCTCCTTCAGACAATTCTCCATTGCAGTCAATCATCCATGTGATAACTAAAGGATTCAAGCTGCTTCAATCCTGTGGCTCTGCCATCTCAACCCATTGCCTTTACTGTAGACAATGAAGGGGGAGAGAGAGAGCTAGAGAAATCATGCAAATGTTCATTGCCTCCACTCAGAGGGAGCATGACTCTTAGTCATGTCTCCACCCAGTTGTAAGAAAGTCTGAAGAGTAGCTTTCAGTGGTCCTCTGAAGAGACATCATACTGAAAAGTATTGGTGTTGTCGACTATAATCTACCAGAACCTACTTATAATTTACACATCCGAGGTAGCTACTGCTTGTCATTGTTTTATGTTCAAAAATATGTTTACCAGGGTCATAATAAACCCAAATCTGAAATATTTATCAGCGTTCACTGATGCTACTTAATTCAGTAATCTGTACAGAAGTCAGATGACTCAATGCCCATTATTATTCAATATCCAGAGTCACTTGGGAAAGTCACTTCAACCTCTTGGGCCTTAGTTTCTTCACCTACAAGTAGCACTTGGGAGTAGGGTCCCCTCCAGAATTTCCATTTCATAAGTTTCGCCTCAGTTGCACTGGGCACCTAGGATAAGCTATAAAAAGACTGCCCAAGGCTTTTTGCTAAGTCCTCTACTGCCATCTCGCAGTCAGTCCTGTGGGTGCTGTCCACCCAGGATTTGACCTGGAGGATACCCCTCATTCCAATTTCAGGAATGAGGATGCTGATGTCGCACCTGCTTGTGTTTCTCGCTGTGCTCCAGTAAGTGACTGAATGTCAAAGAAAAACTTAGTGCATGACTCCTAACACAGAAAATGGTGCACTAAATTTTGTCATTTTCCCCACTGTTTTATTATCCTTACCTGTTGAGAGAGAAGTGATTAAGCAGTGAGTGTTAACTTTACTTGCAGAGTTGGAAGAAACAGTGCATGCTGGTGGAACGGCTCCTGCTCCATGATTAGCTAATGAAGCAGAGGGGAGAGTGTATGAGAGGAAAATAATAACAGCAGCCTGAACCAGGGTTCAGGGAGAACTAACACCTTCCCATTGGGGTGAGGGGGCAGGCTTGTTAGGTGGAGTTCGCCGAAGACACATGTGATTTTCATCTTCTTTTTTCGTTTTCTTGTCCCAGTCTCTGACCTCTAGGTTCAAACCTTGTGTCATGAAGTGCAAATATACACAGACGGCTTATGGCCATTCTGCACACAGCCTGAGTCTGATTCCTCCGATCAGTGCTGCAAAATGGTACCCACTGCAGTACTTCTTAATAGTGCATTGAGTCCCGTTGTGCTACACTTATGCTTTTCTAAGCGAGCTAAATAAAATCAACTCCTGTTGTCTACATGCTTACATTTCAGACCACGCTATATTACTGTAGTCAAATAGAATTATCCAACCTGGGTAATGTTAGTGCCAAAGCAAACCAATTCCAAACAAGTATTACGTTATATTTTGAGTTCAGCAGTTGTGGGTTCTGAGGAGTGAGCAAGTAGCATGTGAGAATAAAGGGGAGATTCATTATCACACACTCGGACTTGACGGGCTGCAGTGGGGAAGGGAAATGAAAGACATCTTTGGAGACTGTGAGGGAAGGTATTTGGCAAATCCAAGAAGGGGAAACACTGTAGACCTGGGGGCTGGAAAGCATAAAGGTATGCAATTAGAAGAAAATTGAGGTGTCTCCAGAATGAAGGAGAACAGAAACTGAATGAAGGGTGGAAAATTGAACTGAGTGGTAAGGAGATTAGTATGGGAGGAGGGAGAAGAATGGGCAAAAGATGCCAAGAATAACTAGAAGGAGTAGAAGAAGGCTTGAGGGAGTCTCACCAGCCTGCTCACACTCCAGTACACATGGTGCTATTTCCTTGCATGTACAATTGGAGGTACTGCTTCTCAAATTTCTTTTCTTCCTCTATTTTCTTGGAGTTATGAACATCCAAATCCTGTGACTGGCATTTCGTTGTTTGAACTGTTGATTAGACTCAGGTGAGTTGCCAAAAATCCTCAACTTTAGAACAATTTTCCGTAAAGGTCTGGGAGAAAAGGTCAGCTTACCTGCTTGACCCATTCATTTGAGAGACATTTACTGAAATCATCTATTCCCTTAACTGCCTGAGTTGATTTAAATCTCTTTGTTATTTAGTCACAGACTCAAACATATCCTTGGCTTCATTTTGCACGTATTAAGAGACCTGGGTTTTGGCAGGATACTTAAAATCTGAATAAACAAATCAAAAACTTATGAAAGTTAATGACCTGGAGAATTCACACATTTCAGAAATTATGGTCAACTATATGCAGACACTATTCATGATACATTGTGCAGATACATTCACCTACCTATTTATGAAATTGATAAAAGGAAAATACCCTCAACTTTCCTTTCCCTCCCATGACATAGAGTTAGCAATTAAGTTCTATATATCCTTTCTCCATAACGTCTCAAACTAAGAAGACCTCCTTCCCATCCCCACTCTTCTCTTCCCCACCTAGTATCTAAGCCACTTCAAGACCTCAAGACTGCAGTTCTCACCCTGGCACATATTCACCACCGGAGTAAGAACTACACACAATGCTGTAAACACTTCCATGGTTGGTCATTCCTGTCCTCAGAAGCTCACGAAGGCCTGCCTTGAATAAAATACAAACCTCTATCGCAGTGTCCTAAATTTTCCACAATCTACCCTCGGACTATTTTCCAACCAGATTGTCCTCCACGGCCCTTCACATCTCCACATTTGTCTTAACCCTTCTGTGTTCTGGTTTCTTCATCTCAGAAAAGGACAAGAAAGGGTTCCTGGGTGGTTCAGTTGGTTAACCAGCCGACTCTTGATTTTGGCTCAGGTCATGACCTCAGGGTCATGAGATCGAGCCCTGCATCCAGCTCTGCCCTGGGCATGGAGTCTGCTTGAGCTCCCCCCACTGCACTTGCACGTGCTCTCTCTGTCTCTCTAAATAAATAAATCTGAAAAAAGAAAGAGAAAATTAAACTGCTTCCTTCAGGGAGTTATTGAAGGATTAAGTATCTGGCACATAGTAAGCATTCTCTGCATTAATATTATAATTATTTGTAGCACTAATGTAAACCCAGCTTTGAATATTTGAACAATGACTATACACACACTCACACACACACACATGTGTGTGAGAGTGTGTGTGTGTGTGTGTATGTGTATATATATATATATATTTCCTAATTCTCAACTGTATGTTCGCTACTGTACCAAGTTTTATTTGCTGAAGCAACTGCTACGATCAGACTCTGGGTGAGCAATTTTCACATTGTTCACATTGTTACCTTATTTAATCTGCTCCAGGTGGACCCTGAGAGAATATTTAATTTTCATAGAACCACAGGGTTCTTTCGGTGGAGAGGGTAACTTGTTCTGTTTGCTTGATATTGTAACAAATCAAGTACCATGTGTAAGTGGAAGCTATAAAGGTAGAGAATATTTTAGCCTGGAGCCTGAAAGCTGGTTTTATTGAGCATCGAGGTCTATTTAAAACATGCCTTTTTAAAGCTATCTTGCATAAGGTCTGGATTTGGAATCACAACTCCAGAGTGGTCCTTGAGAAGGTTTTTAGTAGAGCTTCCAACCTAAAACAGAAGCACCCTGAGATAGAAGAAAAACTCTTCTGTTTTAAAATATCATCTGAAAAGATTTTCCATCTTTCATAACCTACTGTGAAATTGGTTTCTCAGAATATCCAAAATTCTCAACTGCAATATAAATTATCCTGCGAGTACTACTTCCTATTTTTCTTTTTTCTCTAGAAGTGAATCCAGTTAGTACCCTTTGATATAATAATAATTCTACTTTTACTGTTTTAAGCAATTCTTTTTCTTAGATTTAATACATACCAGTTTCTTTGAGTTTGCTATGTAGGTCTTACAATCTAATCATCCATGTGCTTCTTCATTGAGCTTGCTTAGGAATTTCCTACATAAATTTGTAAAGGTCAAAACAGTGCAAAGAACCGTGGTTTCACTATTGACAAATTCAGTAAGACTAGTAACTCAGGTTCTTCAGTTAGATACTTTGCTGTGATGTTGGACTTGCTTATTTTACTAACTGATGAGTTCTCCCAGGTAAACATTTATGTCTGCTTGATACAGTAAACTTGCATGTATTTTAATATTTTTATTAAATATTGCTTTTTATATTTGTTTTCATTATTTCTATCGAGAGTTTTATGTTTCATGTGATCTAATCATATGTATATAGTTTTTCCTTCATTGATCTTATGGTTATAAAATCTTTCTATATCTAAGCCTCTCTATCATATTTTTTAACTTTAAAACATCCAACTTTTATTTTTAACTCATTAATGTTCATGATTTTGTTTGTTTGTTTTTGCATGTCACCTCAGGTAAGACTCTATTTCTTTTTTCTCCAAAAGTAAAATATTTCCTGTAGTAAAATATTATTTTTAATACATTAAGGTCTCATATAGACCAAAGGAAAAAAAAAACAAACTATTTTTAATTAGTAGCTGGGTCTATTTTAAATCAGTTGTAGATAGGTAAAATAAATGTTTAATTAAATAATTGATATCTTATAATAAACAGGAGATTAAACATGGGAAAACACTCCAGATAAGTTTTAAAATTATAACAAAACACGTGTGACATAAAATTTACCACTTTAACCTTTTTTAAGTATACAGTTTGGTGTCTGTCATTAAGTAGATTCACTTTGCTCTGCAACCATCATCACCATTCATCTCCAGAACTTTTTTGAAACACCAAAACTGACATCCCTTCTCAATAAGAGAGGAGGCTGATATTTTCTTTCCCTTTTGCTATAATATTTTATCACGGCACCATTTGGTTTTTTTTCATTTACCCAAAAGGGTCTCTGATTGACATTGGCCCCAGTCTTTTGCCTTCCCGGGGGCAATCCCTTGAAATCCTCAGCTTGTGGGCAGTTTGATATAAATAATTCCTAACCCAAATCCAAATGACTATGTATTCTTGGGAAAGAGCTCTCCTAGACCAGGCAATACCCAAGTGAGACCAGGCAGTACCAAGACCTCGGTTGTTTCGGTTTGACAGGGTTCATGAAAAGCAGCTGTCTGCAAGATGTACCAAGGTCCTGGCTCTTCCTGACTCTGGCCACAAAAAGGGCATGAAATTACTGTAATACTGAATGTCAACTATGCCTCAATAATAAAGAAAGAAAGAAATCAGTGGACTTCCCGTAAAGCAGATTGTGGGTGGGTTTCCTCCAACCACCTGAAGGCCTGAATAGAACAAAAGTTTGACCTCCTCTGAACGGAAGCGAATTATGTGGCCTGATGTGACAGCCTTTGGACTTAAGCTGCAGCATTGGGTCACTCCAGGCTCTCCCCATTTTCTGCCAACCTGCTGAATTTGCACCTGCTGGCCTCCCCAGTAGTGTGAACCAATTCCTTGAAACACATCTCTTTCTTCATGCAGAGACACATCCTACTGGTTCCGTTTCTCTGGAGAACTTTAACTAACATAGAAAATATCAAATTATTTTTTCCTTGGGAAAATTCTTTCCTTCCCCAGCCCGTTTGTTAAGGGCAACGTTTCTACCAGTTTTCTGATGATCAAACTCAACTCTATGATGAAACAGCCTTCCTTAAGCTTTAGTGGGTGATAAAAATCCTCAAGGATATTCTACTTCATTGCAAACACCTCCTTTCACTTCATGAAAGTAAATCTTCCTCACAAAACTCTGTTAAACTGGGGCCCAGGAACATTTAAACCGCATCAGCTTGTTACTGTTAAATATTCATATTTGCACTGCCAAGCAATATTGCATTTTAATACTGGTTGCATCTTTAGGAAGGCAAGAGCTTGAACTTGCTGAATCAGATTGTATTCTCGACACTTCCAAACTTCTGTCAAACTCCTCTCAACTCTTCATTTTCTTCAGCACACACTGCCACTTTTCTGCACTCATTGGCACTGTTTGTACATTAGTCAGTGTATGTCAAGACAATGATAATTAAATCTCACTTGAAGATCAGAGACAGCGTGATTACATTTAAACTTACATCATTCTGAAATAGGTAGCTTTCTTGTATTTCACGGAGGGAAAATTCTACTTGAGTATTAGGAGGAATATAATTATCTTGTTCAAGATACTAGATCTTTCAAGAAACAATACAATATTATCTTGGGTAGAAAGAGGGTAATCAGAAATTCAGAGCAGGTTTTCTTACAGTTATTTTACATTTTCAGGATATAACTGTCCTTCCCTCACGTACAGACATTTGCTATAGCCCCAAAGAGAAAGGAGTGCAGGGAAACCTCTGTTTACCTCCCTCAATGTAAAAGAAAAGGAGGAGAAAATCTGGCGTCTCTCTGTGCAGAAGGACACCTGACGAGGTGATCTGATCAGCAAAAGCTTCCCAATCGCGTGGCAATAGTAGCCTCAGTTCACTTTCTCAAGAAGCTGCGGGCCACCAAGATGCCTGGAGGCAGTCTCCCCAGGCACGTGGAGCCCTGTCCCGCATGTGGCTCTAGTCCCTCTCGACTGGGTCTGGGCACAGGAGGAGGATGATCTTCGCTCAAAATTGGTCATGGTCGTTAAGGATACCCAGATTGTCAGATCTAGTTGCGCCTATCAGTGATCTAATTCAAATTCACTTCCCGAACAGCAGGGTTATTCCATCACCTATTGCCCTGTAACTTTAATTCAGCTGCGTCCTCTCATCCTCCATCCAGCACTGATGAAGGAATCCGAATGCAGAAGTCAAAGCTGCATTACAAGCGGAGGCTGTGCATCAGTGCTGAAGTGACAATCATCCCTATTCTCGGTGTGAACTGGGAGCAAGCACTAATTAAAATTATAAGCTAGAGAGAACATGCATTGAAAAAAAGAAACCGTCCCTAACCAATAATTCCAGGGATAAATTATACTTGATTTGCTAACATATAGAAGTGTCCAGGAACTATGATCTACAAATGTCTTGAATATGGTTCTAATCAATCTGCAGAACAATAATCAAGGAGGCATATAATTAGAACCGACTCATCCGACGATCAGCACATAACATTGTCTCACCTTGAAACAGAGCAGAGCATCCTCTCTCAAAAGTAAGAACTAATCACAAACAGAGGCTGTTTTCTTATTGGAAATGCTTCCTGACAGACTTCTGGCGGTCCCCGAAATGCAGTCTTGGGCTTCAGAGGTGTCCCGGGCAGGTCTCACTGAGGCTCCAGCTCTTGCGGCATCCTTCTCCTTTGGGATTCAGACCCAAGAGGCCCCACTGGGTGATGTACACTCCGTAGTGAAAAAGACAGGAGACTGAGAAAATGGTCTGTCACCACCTTTCCCGAGAGCTACTGACAACCTCTGGCAGCTGGCATCCCTCAGGTAGGGATGGCAGGGGAGAGCACGAACAAGAGGAAACGGAAATGTGAGCACTTATTACTTGCTTTGTGGGTGTTCTAAGCCTTTCTGTAGATCACCACAGAAAGACTAATGCAGTGGATTATGAAAGAGCAGTGTAGAAAGAAAAGTGCCTCTGGTAGGTGTTGAAGGTGATGTTTGAACCCATGTCTCTATAGCTCTAACGTGTCCGTGGCTAAGGCCGCTTTCCTCTCCACTGTCCTCCTTTCTGACCTTAAACATGCCAAGCTCGTCCCTGACTCGGAGCCTTTCTACCTGATGTTCATTGTGCCTGGAATGTCCTCTCTCCGGATCTTCAAACAAATGCCTCCTCTTCACTATTCAGTTCTCCAGCTCAGACATGCCTTCCTCGGGCGGCCTTTCCCTACATGCTAACCAGACCAGGCTTCTCACCACTATATTCTTTATCATCGTACCCCTCCTAGCTCTGCGGTTATGTGCACAGACCCTGGAGCCAAACTGTCTGAATTTGAACTCCGGTTCCTCCGTTTACAAACCGGAGGTCAAACCAGGGAGGACTTGCCCTCTCCATGCTTCAGCATCAACATCTGTAAAATGAGGATCACGAGAATAGCTACTGTACCCATCTCATGGATTTGTTTAGAAAAACACACAAAGTAATACAGACAAAGTACTTAGAACAGGGCATGCTACAAACTCACACTGTATGCATGTTTCTTACTGTCTTCTTCACAGCACTGTGAGTGGCCAATGCTACCTTCTTCTCACCTTCTCACCTAAATATTTATCGGGAGGGTTTTATTCCTTACTATGTCCTTAGCAGCTAGAAGGGTCCCTAGTACACAGTAAACTATTATGTAATGCACTCAATAAGGTATCGTTAACTAGAGATTCAATGATTCAAACCCCATGTTATACTGCTCTTCCAGCTTTCGGATGGGATGGTCCTGGGTCAAAGACTTTGTTCTGGTACTTTCGAACTCTGTGATTTAAAACTAGTTATTTAGGAGCACCTGGATGGCTCAGTCAGTTAAGCAGCCGACTCTTCATTTTGGCTCAGGTCATGATCTCAGGGTGGAGAGATGGAGCCCCACATGAGGCTCCATGCTCAGTGGGGAGTCTGCTTGAGATTGTCCCTCTTGCTCTGTATCCCCCTATCTCTTTCTCTCAAATCATCTTTTTAAAAAAAAAATCCTTATTTAACCTCCCCAAGTTTTATCATTTTAATATTAGCTATTCTGAGTCTAGATAATGAATTTATGATGTAGTCATCAATGGAACATTATGCAACAATGAAAAGGAATGAACTACAACTGCATATGCCTGCCTGAATGGATTTTGCAAACACAGTATTGAAGAAAAGAAACCATACACAACATATGATATATTGCCATATTCCACTTTCCAGAGTTCAAAAGAGGCAAGGTTAAATTATTGTGTTAGAAGTCAAGTAGTGTTACTCTTGGGGGTGCCATGACTGAGAGAGGACACATGGCAGTTTTTGGACTTCCATATTCTGTTTCCCATTCTGCATGCTATGTTAGTGTGCTCACGTTGTGAAAACTTAGTAAGATCTACTCTTATCATTTGTATGCTTTAGGTAATAATAATAATAATCACATACTTCCTTATATGGTTGTGAGAACTAAATGAAATAATGTAAATAAGGGACATAGAGATCTTACTAAACACTAATTCCCTTCCCTTCTTCCAATATGGTTATCAAACAACAGACATCATTTCCAGTGCCTCAGGGGCATTCAAGTCCCTTTTAATCTGGTCTCCATCTATGTCCCCAGATTTTTGGTCACCACACCTGCATCAGACACATTATAATGTTCTGGCCACACAGAACTTCTCCCTCAAATCGGCTCATGTTTTTTCACACTTGTGTGCTTTTCACATGATTTTCCATCTACCTAGGATACTCCTGCTCTATTTTGGTCACCTAGCAGGCTCCTACTTATTCTTCAAAGCCCAGCTCCAACACTGTCTCCTCAATAAAGCCTTTCTTGGGATTCCTTTCAGTCAATCACTCTCTTCCTTGTGCTCTCACAATAGTTAAGCCTTTATCTTATGTTGCAATTATCCTTTCAAATATGTTTTGGTTTCAAGCTGTGTAAGTTGTATCATAACAAGGTCTCTTAGGTTCTCAGGTTCTCCAGTGACTAGATTTTTAATCTTCAGCAAGTTGTTTCACCTTGCTAAGCTTCCATTTCCTCGCTTACAAGAATGTAGGTGATAATAGTTTCTATAGGAATGTTACAAAAATTAGAATTTTTAAATGAAATAATATTCATGAAGGGTTTAAATACAGAATTTAGCAAACAGTAGGTGATCAGTGTTAGTACCATTATTAATTGAAGGGGAGACATCCTTCATTTCTGTGTTCTGCCACCAACTTTTATAAAACACATAGTAGATACTCAATATCATTAAAGAAAGAGGCAATCAGTAAAGCAAGAGATTTGTCTACTGCTTTGTAGGCAAGAACAAGAAGGCAAAGGGAAGGAAAAAAGTATAGAAGTGGAAAACTGAGTGACACACTTCTCTGCATAAGATAAATATTTTTTTAATTAGCTAAATTAATATTCCAGAAGGAGACTGAGAGACCTGGTCCCCTTTGCTCTCATTAACCCAGATCACTGCAGGGAGCTGAGCATTCCCTAGAGTCACCCATCTCTCATAGGCAGGAGCCGGTGCCTAGTTCCTAAAGTGTTACTGATACTTCCTAGCCACATGGCTTGAGGCAGATAATGACAATCCAGTTGAAGTCCTGATGACTGATTATTTTCATAAAACTTAGAGTCAGGAGATGTTTATGCTACTCACAATATCTTCCTAAGGAAAAAAGCTACTGTCTATTGAGTGCCTATCACGTGCCAGACGCTGCGCTAAGGCACTTTACATACATTACTTCTAATCCGCACAGCAACCCTTGGCAAGGTAGGCTGATTCCAATTTTACGGAGGCGGAAACAATTTGAGAGAGGTTAAGCAATTTGCCCAAGAGAGAGCAAAGTTAAACCTATGTCTATGTGAATCTCAAGTTTCCATAACCATTATACCTCTATTTGATTAAATTATTTATGTGAGTATCTTGTATAAAATAAACACTAAAATTGGGATAAATATATAAGAATTACAAGTAGGACTGACATGCTGGAGACTGTTTTTCAATGTAGCCATCTTTGTGGCGGTAACTCTGGCTGACTACTGGAAGAGAAAGTTAACAAAAAAGAAATTAAAAAGAAACAGAGGGTCTTTTTTTCTTTTTTAAGGAATGTGAAGGGCACAAAGAAAATTAGAAAGAAATTAAAAAGTAAAATTAAAAAGAAATTTAAAGTAAGCAATTTATTTCCAATAAAGTTAATACTAAAAATAATACAAAATTACGAGATTTTTAAAAACGTATATGAAGCTAGAAGATGGTGAGATTAAAGAGGAAATCCACACACTAAAATATATGCTCTAGTAAGAAAACGGGCTAAAATCCATTAAATGAAAAGATGATATATAAAAGTAGGTATGATTAAGAACTAAAATAGTTTTTCCTCATAAAATAAATACCACCACCACCAAAAACCAAAACCAAAAAGCTTGAAGAGAAAATGGAGGAGGGAGAATAAGGCACCAAGGGAGGCAGGCAGGAGCCGGCAGTGGGAACAGCACCAAGAAGGCCATTCAGACAGCCCTCAGGTGTGGTGGTCAGGCGTGGGGGGTGGTGGGGGATTGGGGGAAGCAGGGAAGGGACAGTGTTTAAGTGGACGGGAGCCCGCAGGACAAAGTCTCAGATCCCTTGTCTATTCTTCCCTTTCCTCTGTCACCCCAGGACCAGCTACTTAATGAGCAGAAAAGTCAGTGCACGTGGCTTTTTGGTACTACCCGACTGCTGGGATGGAGGTGGGGGATGGCTCGAGGCGGACTGACCGTCCCCAGACAGTGTTTAAGTGCCTGGGCTCAGGCATGAAGCTAAGTTCTGGTTCCCACACACTGCTTGTGGTTGGCTAAGTTGATGTACTTAGGTAACTCAGTTTCCTCACTTGAAAGAATATTTACCTTCAACAGTTGTGAGAATTAATGCAATAAATCAGAAAGCTTCGTATAATACCTGCCTCAGTAGACTACATTTCCAACAAACCTTCATTTTTCAAAAGAAAAGAATAGGTTGCTGGCCGAACGTTAAAGACAGTGCTACATTCTGAACTTGAAAAGCCCTAAACACACACACACACACACACACACACACACACACACACATCCACACACCTCACGTTACACACCATTTAAATTTAAAACAGTATTAAGAGTTAAGGAAACTCAAATAATTTGATTTTCTCACATTGTTTTTTCAGTGTTATTATGACTTGATTGTGAAGGAAAAGAAAAAGCATGTACTTGACTAAACTGTTTTGCATTTTTTGTGGTTGTTGACTGAATGAGCGAGCATTATTCTAATGGTCAGGTGAGGACTAGAAATTCGACATCCTTAATCAAAGTCTTTTGCTGCTTTTTCCTATCACAACTCCCTCATGATGACCTTTTATTTCCAAGGGAAATGGTAAATTAATAACAGTAAACTTTTCAGTAGACTACCACTTAGATAATATGCCCACTTCTGCTAAAATTTGAGGTAAATAAGTGGTCTTTTAGCTGGCTATCTTCTTCTGAACACTTTGACTTAATTAACTGACTTCTTTACTTCATTTTCCTTTACAGCCCTAGAAACCCAAAGCCAACCAACCAACCAGCCAACCCCCTCTGACTACCACCAGAGACAGAGTCCGGGAAGTATAAAGAATATTCTTGGAACTCCAAGTTAAACCAGAGGTGACCTATGTTGGCTAAATCCTGACTCTGTAGCCAAACAAACATCTCGCCAGCTCAAGTCTGGCCACCCACCAGCTGTGAGACCTTAAGCAAATTATTTATCTTCTTTGGCAAACGTGGATAAGGAGTACCCTTCTCAGAGGACTGTTGAGAGGATAGAGTGCAATGGACCAGGTAACATTTAGCACAGAGCCTGGCACATGTGACGCATCTACTAAATGTAGGCTGGTAGGCACTAGCACTTTTATTGTTGTAATATGTAAAATTAGTAAATGGGACAACATCATTTACTCTGAGACATCTTTTAAAAATTACACAGTGATTCTTGGGGCACCTGGGTGGCTCAGTGGGTTAAGCATCTGCCTTTGGCTCGGGTCATGGTCTCAGGGTCCTGGGATGGAGCCCCACATTGGGCTCTCTGCTCGGCAGGGAGCCTGCTTCCCCCTCTTTCTCTGCCTGCCTCTCTGCCTACTTGTGATCTCTGTCTGTGAAATAAGTAAAAAAATCTAAAAAAAAAAAAATTACAGTGATTCTTATAGATCCTTCATTATACCGTTAAAAGAATTTACTATGAGCTAGTGCTATGTTTTGGTGTAAAAACTATCTATTAGGATTGATATTTCAGCAGAAAAACATAAATGAATCTTTCATCTAATCAATATCTCTGATACCTATCATTATTATTCCTGGGTGTTCTATATAGTAGCTGTCAGCCTTTCTAAGAGTATCAAAGGGTTGGTCATTTTATGCCTAATAAAATCAGACAACAAAGCCATGTTGTTGTGACTGCCAAAATGCTTTTTAAAAAGCTTAGTTCTGACATAGGACTTTAAAATGCTTGTGAAAAACATTCAGAAAACTATTCAAACCTTGATCATTCATCACTGGTCTCTTAGGCTCAGACAACATTGGTTTGCTTAAGACTAACTATGTCTTTTAAACATTTCTAAGGCATTTTGGTCTTAGAGTTTCAATAAGCAAATAGGAGAAATATGTGAAAGATTAACAGGCAGTAGCGCCCCCCCCCCCCCCCCCCCCGTAGCAGGTAGACTTTGGTCAGCTCAGTTGTACTGGGTTATCTGTTTTGTTTCTTATTTCATACAGTGGTCTCGAACGTTAAATATTAGGATACCTGAAAGATTCACAATCTATTAATTCAGAAAAATCTTACCAGTTAAAACGTTAGGCTTTAAAAATCAAACTGACCTCTGAAGACTTCTTTCTCAGAACCTGCACACTCAGTAAACACTAAAGCCATGAGGAAAAGGAGGAGGATTCCAGAGAAAACTTTTTTTTTTTTTTAAGATTTTATTTATTTATTGGACAGACAGAGATCACTAGTAGGCAGAGGGGCAGGCAAGGAGAGAGGAGGAAGCAGGATCCCTGCTGAGCAGAGCGCCCATGCGGGGCTCGATCCCAGGACCCCGGGATCATGACCTGAGCTGAAGGCAGAGGCTTTAACCCACTGAGCCACCCAGGAACCCCCCAGAGAAACTTTATTAAGACAACAGGGAATGATCTATAATGTTTGTAGTAGATTTAGTGAGCCTCATTATATGGTGCACCTACAGCTTACTATTAATACACTCTGACAGATATTTTACCCTGGCCTTGAAAGCTCAGTGGCCACAGTGCCTTGAAATGAACTTGGATAATGTGCAGGAATTTCCACCAGTCCCAAACATTTTGGAACGAAATACCAGTAATATGCACAAGGTACACGTTGGTTAAGTGTGTGCTCTCCTAAACATTCAGGTTTTCTGTTTGGTGCATTTAGCTAATATAATGTGTTTCTGTGACCATTTGGAAAAAACCCAAAGTGACATAACAGAAAATCCTCATTCCATACCATTCAAATGATAATTAAGACTGCCATGAATTAATCTGCAAATCACCAGTGCTTCCAGTCTGCCAGTGCATACTATTTAAGGACTACTCAAAATCAACATGGTGCTTACCAGCAGGAAGCAAGAGATACATCATTTTCACCAAAAAGTACACTAATTTGATTACCCTGTGAAGCAGTCCTCATCTGTATTCAACATGCTCGTAACTCTTCATACTAATGTGCGAGATTAAATGCAACAATTTCATGGAAAGAGAAGTATGTGGAACACAGGACTGTGTGGACACTCGGTACTGAGTTTTACTTGAAAAACTCTGCAGGGATTAGTGTCTTTAAAGAAAATTTCAATATCAACCAAATATGAAGAGCTGTTCTCACTGCAGAAATTCAACTTGTATGCATTCATTCAAGCTTTTCTAGTTAGGTTAAAACTGCAATAAAAATTTTCTGAGTTAAAATTCTTTACAAGACACTCTATCCTACAAGAATATGTTGAAGGTCAGTTTTAAGTCTGAAATTTGAAGTTGAATTGATGGAAACATACATTTTCTCCTTTCTTATTTAAATAAATAAAGCAGACATCCGAATACACCCCTTTAGTAAGTGCACATGGATTTGTTTTTGAAATTTGTTAATGAATTTGTGCATAATGCCTTTGTGGAAAGAGGATAGTCATGGTGATTTTGTCAAATATGTGCAGCTGTTTTACTGGTTAAAATATTATATATAGCTACCCTCAAATGAATGTGGAGGAGTTTGAATTGACAACTATTTAAGTAATTTATAGATTTGTATGGATTGTCTTCCTTATTCCTAAGTGATTTTTAAAAACCTGTAAGACAAATAACCTGTGTGTGTGTGTACGCGCGTGTATAAAAGAACAAAACCGAGCCTATGTTTTAAAATAAAATAAAGGTCAATCTGAATTAACCTGTATCAAGCTGCGTCTAAAGTAAATGGCAAAAAAAAAATCCTTATTACTAGTAGACCAGTTGTATCGGTCCCTGAGACCAGGTACACAAATGTGAACAAGTTTACAATTGCGACTATTGCAAAGAGAAACAATCAAGGATGTGGAAATTCTATATGCAGGTGAAGTCTGAGAACATCCAAAGAAACCATTGGGTTAATAAACAGACTAATGTGTGAGTCAATAGATTAATAATTTTAAACGTAAATTAATTTGTACTAGGGGACATCCTGAATGGATTTTAAGGCAACATTTATGTACTTTTAAAAAGAAATCCATTTTTAAAATGATTCTTCTTTTGGTGACAAAGATGTAAGATAGCTTCCAGACCGTATTCTCTAATATAGACTCATAATAAATTATACTTTCTAAAGAGAACAGTAACCGTGTAGGTACTATGTACTTATGTACCTGTTCACATCATACCAGTTTTAAGAACTGTTTCAAGAGAACGAAATGAGTACTAACTGAATAATCAGTGCCTTTTTGGGGGAGGGGGAGGGGTAATTCATTACTGAACCAGCCCAGCCCTAGTTGGATTATATACTGAGAAGTAATATCATACAACACTGTAAGTTTGATAGGAAAAAAGTGTAACAAAATAGAAAATTAAAAATGTTTGATTATATAATGCTCCCAAATAAAGTTTTGTAAATTCCTTAAGGATTTTAGCCAAAGAAATAAAAATACCCTTCTCAGAGAATTATCAAATCTGTTTGAATATTAATACAACTTCTTATAGTCAGTCTCCCACCTAAATATTAACTATGTGTGAATACACACCTCTATTGTTACCCTATTATTAAAATATGGATACTATATCATATAGTGCCTGCCTTACTATATCTGCATTTAGATACACGAATATATACTTGAAAAAAGTTTTCTCATTATTCTTTTTAAATTCAATACGCATGACGAACTGTGTCCACATTAAAAAATCAAGTTATTTCTAACTTAGTGGAAGCACTTGAGAGCCACTACCCTTTAGAAGAATCTGGTATAAATGTTTATGATGTAGACAGGAAAAATCTATTTGTTGAGATTCAATTATATGATTTTTGAACCTTTCCCTGATAACAAATATTGTCATTCACGGCAGCCTATAGGGATAGTTAAAATCCTCAAATTGTAAAAGTATGCTTTAGGAATGTCTTCTCTATTCTGCTGAAAAATCAATTTTTTTACGATGCCGAAATTTGTAGAATTTCCTACCCTTCTTCTTTTTGTAATTTTTGTTTTAGTTCTGACGCAATGCAACAAGAAAAAAGTACTTTCAGTAGATTTCTCTATTGAAACTTTTCTGCCAGATCCTGTATGTGGGTAATGGGCAATTTGAATACAAACATATTCCCAACAACACCCAGAACCATCAAAGCAGCTTAAGTGTATTCTTTCTCATACCTGTGGGTTATTATTACGAAGGGACCCACATATACCATGGGGGAGGGGTGGGGTGGGAAAGGACCAGTGTGTTAAAGCCAATTATGTCTCATACATAAAAGTGCACGTTATAACTACTTGAAAAAATTCACATTTATTTACTGTCAAACCGTGTTAAACTTTACACTGGATATTAGTGATGGGCTCATTATTAACAGGTTTACACAAAGGGATGAAAAGAAAAGCAGAATTTTGCGGAAACAATTTACATTTCATTAGAACTTTATCATAAAATAAATTAATTACTAAATATAGGCAGAAGGAATATGGAAGAGTAATATTTATGTTTTATTTTATTTTTTAAAAAAGAATAGGCACCTTTTGTTCACTAGAAAGTTTGTGAGAAGTGCCCAGTGCCCTCATTGCCCTCCGTTCAAGAATAAACAGAGGGGAACACACACTCTTTTCTAGATTTCACCACATTTGTGCAAGGCATGGCGTAACTGGCTTCGAAGAGTTTTTTCCCCCATAAAACGCGTTCTTTTGGCAATAAGAAATTTAAATGTAAGAATAAAGACTAACTGGTCAAAGCAGAACACTGTGTACAGTGGAAAATAAGTGAAAATGGGTAGAACTTACCATGACAGAGTGTAAGAAAAAACATTTCATAACATATGTGCAACCAAGAGCTTTTCACAATATTTTCTTCAAACTCTTTAAAATTATTTTAATGACAATTATATTTCAGTTGGACACAAATGTATTTATTTTACCCTAGCAATAGAACAAAATATAATTTCTTTAGCCATTTTTCATGAGAATAGTTCATTGTACAGTTGAGGAAACATATGAAATAAGGCCTGTGGCTTGATTGCTAGTGGTTAAACATGTTTTCAATCTTTGCCTTAATGTAAAAGATTTGCAGCGAACGAACTGCAAACTGACGCAGAATGGCTCTCCTGCTTTTCCAAGTCTTGTCAGGAACAGTAAGGTACAGTAAATTTGTCCCACAGGATTTTAAAGCCTACGTCTTGTATATAATACAATGCAGGCCTACAAAAACGGTGCAGCCATATTTACAGATTTAGTTCACAGACTGCTGCAGTAGAATGGCTGGAAAAGTTTTGTTTTGCTTGCTTCACAATTTCTCTAAACAGCAGCAGAATCTTAAAATACCTGGTTGGCATCTCTTTTCTTTGTAACAAATAATCATTTTAGTATACTCTGTGTATATACAAAGTTTCTGTACGTTCTATAAAAATTCACAGAACTTCAAGGTTCAGTCATCTTTTTACACTGGAGAACCACAGGTCAACAGAGCCATCTCTCCGAGCAGAGTCTGAGGGAGCTGCACTGGGCCAGCGGAGTCTTTATTAATACTTGCCTGTGGCCCCTGGAATTCCTTAGCTGCTCTATTAAAGACTCGTGACCAGCTGCATTTGTCCTTCTCTAACGTCTCCTTCGGGAATACACCCTTCCTTGTTAATGGGGATTATGTAACCATCACTATTGCCCCTGCTGATCTGGTAACACATCTGAAGCTGATGGCCAGCTCCAAGATTTGGCATGCTTTTATAGTAAATGTCCTCATTCTCACTCCTCCTGGAGGGAGAGAGGTCCTCTTCCATGTCAGGGCTGCTCTCCTGGTAGGGAGAGTCTCTAAGGTTGGGCATGCTTGTATAAAGAGAGTCTCTGTTGGGGGACTGGAGGTGGTCCTCGGCCTCAGCGGTCAGCTGGGAGACGTAGCTGTCAGTCCCCTCGGGCTTCACCTTCTTCTGGGGCTGGTACAGAAGAGAGTGAGTCCGCTGAGGAATGAGCGGTGCCTCAAGCTCCTTGTGGTGGAGCTCTAGCCCCGGGTTGTCGCCGTGCATCAAAGAGGAAGCGTCGGCCACGATCGCGTCATCTTCGCTGCTGCTGCCGCCGATCACAGGTTTGACTGGCAGCGTGAGCTCGAGGTTGTGAGTCTTGCTGCTGCCCCGCAGGTTGTTGTGCACTAACTCTGAAATGATCATTTTCTCGAAAGCGGTATCATTCAGACTTAGTCCACAGTCCACGACTTGCACGCTGTCATTATAGTCCCCCTTGCGCAGTGAGTAGCTGTTGTTAAAGTTACCATTTAGCGGTAGAGTATCCATGGCACTTGTATCCCTGGCATTGTTCAGTGAATGTCCTGAAACGGGAAAGGGGGGGGGGTTTCCGTTACTGCCGCTGTTCCTTCCCAAAGCATCTTTACTTCTTTCGTACAAAACTTTTTTAATGTCGTTCAGGACAAAGTTGTATTTGAAAGCTAACACTTGAACAGTGCCAGGCTTTCCCGCATTCCCAACGGTAAACAGTTGCAACCCCTTAGATAATAGGAAGAAGTGTGAAAGAATAATACTGTTTTCCAGGGAGGGAAGATGGCATACAGAATATTATTTGATCAATTTCAGGGAGACAGTAGTTATCAATTGATTTTTGGTCAAATCTCTGACACTCTTTCAAGGAAGACTTCACTCCATGCCCTTGCATAGTTAATGCAAAGCAATTCATTAGTGACATTTACATTTTAAAGTACGAGACTATGGTTTATAAAAATAAAATTAACAGAATTTGTCCTAAACAACACTAAATTAAAAAAGGAATAAGTCACATACAAAAACCAAAGGCAAATGTACAACATAAACCCACATAACTGGCAAGCAACTTTTTAAACAACATTCTAACATTTCCTTTTTCTGGAGATGGAGTAAAAAAAAGAATGAAAAAAATGGACAGATACAAAGAATCATGTTCAACGAAGACAGCCATCTCTCACACTGACGGGACCAAGGGCCCACAAGCACCATCCGACAACACGATAGACAGCAGGTGGAATGACTCACTTTGGACAACTCACATCATGTCTGTCTGCTCAGGCTATCTGGCCTAAGAGTAGCTGATATATAAAAGAAAGTAAAATGATTTATTGTAACATGATGAAGAATTTCTAAGCTTCTCAGCAACTTAGTCAGAGCAAGGGTTCAACAAATTAGATTACCAGCAATAGCAGCCTTTTGCTTTTTCATTTAATAGTTATCGTTTTGATTTTTTGGTTTCCTTTTGGTACTAATACTCTCTAATCGTAATGGCCCCAGGCTCCTAATGGTCAAAGTTTGCCTGCAGCCCTGCAGTTGCATCAGCCACAGTGACAGTACCGAATGAACCAGCAGAGTCTACTGTACGAGACTGGCCCACAGACACCATGGGCATGGAGGTTAGACGCAGAAATGTTAGAGATTTCTTAAGTATGGGTCACAGAAATCAAACCAATAATAGATATTAACTATGGAATGGGAAAAGGGTGTCAGCCTTGGCTAATATATATTTATCTCTAAAGGAATGAAAGACTGGATAAGTCTGCTGAAGATATGAAAAGAGGTTTAGAAGGAAAAAAAAGATGGTAACATGCTCTCTTGGAATCAGAAGTTGTATTTTCTACAGACACATAAACATGTAAACTGAGACATCACAGTGCTTCTCAGGCAAATGAAAAAAAAAGTTTTAGAGAAAATTAAATGATCTGCACCATGGTAAGTTAGGTTATTCATTCTCAAAATCCTAGAGAAAAAAAAAAATCACTTGTTTACAGATAGGTCTGGAAAAAAAAAAGAATGAAATGATGTTACTGAATGACACTGGCCACTGTGAGGCTGCTGCATTGTATGCAAGGCTTGGAGGAGTCGAGGAAAAATTTCATTCTTGGAAAAAATAGGAAATTTCCCTTTTTAGTGCTGACTCCACTCTTAAAGCTGCAGATTATCCTAGAAAACTCGATTTAACGACCAACAAATATGTGGGAACTGTTCAATAACTTCTCGTTAGCAGAAAATGAGTAAGTGTGTGTGTGGGGGGGTATACCTGTTGGTGACTCGTTTTATTTTAAAAAACTCTGATCCAACGTCTACATTGGAAAAACAGACAATTTCATTTTTACCAGACTCCACATATAAATGAAGTTATTACAATAGTATCTGTAAGGCTTCCTTTAGTTTGATTGACATAACTGTCTAGCTTCTTAATTCATGCATGTGCCACCATCTTTATTTAGAAAACATTTGGTGTTTAAGTTCTAGGTGACACACAGATCACTTGCTAGCATCTGTTTCCTCTATCGAGGTTCGATCTTCCCATTTTTCTTTCCTTTTACCATTGCTTAATAAATATAAAAATATATACTGGGTAATGCAAAAGGTGTTTTCTATGATATACTGCAGATTTAAGCACATCTTTGACTGGTTTTGAAGAGGCAACTTTTTCTGCCCAAGTTCAGGTAATTCACTTGAAGACTTTCCACAGCCTGTAGCAAGATTACTGTGGGAATGCAGAGATGATAAGTCAATTATTAAGCTTTCTGGTTGACAGCACCTCAGGCTTTAAAGAGCAAATTATTTCAGCATTGCATATACTTAAGTATGGACAGCATTTGCTACAGACCTCTATTACTGACAAAAGGCAGTACAGACAGATGTACTGTTTGAATTTGGTACCAGTTTAGTTGGAAATTGTGAACCACTTGCCCGCTGAGTCTACTTCATGACTGCTAGTTATGTTTTAATTGTGCCGGTTAAAAATCATGCTGAAAAAATTTACATTTGATAGGCAAAGTTAAGTTTGACTCCCATACTTGTCTCTCTGTAGGTTGCTAGAGGAAAGCATAAGGAAAGTAAGAAAAACAAGAGAATGAAAAGAGAAACTGCAGTTACGTTAAAAAAGAATTTAAGAAAAAAAAAAAAACGGAAACAAAGTTCTTTGTTTAATTTAGTGGCAAATATCAATCACAAATAAATATTACGTGCTAGCAATAATTATGTGATAACTTTTACTGAAGTCTTGCAAACTGTGTTAATATTAAATGCTTTTTATTTTAATAAGCTATTAGAAAACATAGTAATACAGGATGGGTTAGTGACAATCTCTCCCCCTCCCCCAATAAACAACTAAAGGTATAAACTGACTAATAGTAACTTCATTCTCAAAGTTTTTTTTTAAGGAAAAAACAAACAAACAAACAAACAAAAAACCACTACCATAAAGCTGCACTATACTATAGTTTGGTTACATTGATAATGCTGGATGTAGTTTTCTATACCTAGGCATCCAAATTATCTTTATTAGCTAATTCATTCCAGAAGCAAATTCTGTCTGCAAGCTTTAGGGTAAACTGAACAGTATATTACATAGATAGGATACCTCTAAATGATATAAATCTTGAAGATGGGCTCTCGGACCATGTGATGTCAGTCCTGTAATAATATATTAAGATTTATGCCACCTGTGTTAAAAACATGGATAATTATTGGTAAATACTATCATGACTGAATTTTTACTATAATATAGTGCAGTTTTAGAAGCCTGGCATGGGCAATACCATAATTCTTTAAACTGAGAAATTAAAGATGTAATAATAAATATATGGCAACTTGAGTACTCTAGAAAAGGGGCAAAGATCAGAGCTCTGTTTAGCAGCAAAGAAAGGTAGTTTTATTCGTAAGTATAAGCACACCTGGTGAGTTAAATACAGGAGCTGAAGGGGCATTACATACAACTGTTTCAGCGAGCAATGTGTTATAGGGGTTGTTAGTGCCGTGGGGTCGAAGAAGAGGGTTTGTTAGTAGGTAATTGCCAGTCATTCCTAAAGCAAAGAAACAGAAAAAAATACATCAGTTCTCTTATTTTTGTGTTACAGTTGCAGTAAAGTACTTTTTGTATTCATCAAGGGTAGCAGACAAGTTGGCAATGGATTATCTGCTGAAATTTTCTGACTGTATTTGAACTACTAATTTGAAGGAGAAAGGGGAGAGGGAAGTTAAATTTCAGTAATTCACAGGTGCTTTCTAAGTCCCCCAAGTAAACACCTGCTGAGGATGACATTTACTAATTTATACAAAATCACTTTTAAACAAAAATGGCAATTAAATGCACAGAGATCAACATTATGTTTCAAGATGTTACTGCTTAATATTAAAAACCTAACCACTGAGGCCCAGAAGAGGGAATCTCAAACTTTCAGATTTACAGGTGTGGGATTATCCCTCATGAAAACATCTGTGTTAATATCAACTTTGACACAAGCAAGAGGAAAACAACTTTCACAAACAAGTAAAAAGTACGACACATTGCACAAAGCTTCTCTTAGTAAATGCGAGAGAGCACACATGCCAAGGGGGAAGAAAGAGACTGTGTGTATAATGAATTATTAGACCATTCACAAACTCCATATAGTAAGAATTTTCATTCCGTAATCTTATTTGCCAGGTTTCAAAAATGAATCATTGAATAATTCATTTCCTTTTTGATAGTCATCTTAACAGAATTAGGTAAAACATCAGAGCAATGGAATAAACACACATTTCACTCATTCTAATTGACAAATTACAAACCTTTCAATACTTATCAAACATATGTTTTGCATAGCTAATGTAATTTGGCTAAAAATACTTTAAAATTCAAGTTGGTTTTGATGCCATACATACTCCTTTCTTCATTTTAAACCAGAATCTCATCAGAACAATGTCAACAGTGAAAAATGTCTCTAATATTTGTGATAAAATAGAACATGTTCTATTATATTACAAATCAGTATATCAAAACAAATTACCTGGATAGATTACCTTTTTAAGGATGTGTATATATATATATATAGATATAGATATAGATATAGACACAATAACATTATTTTTTTCATACCAAATTCAAATTTACTAAGCTTGCACTCAGGATTATGTGTGTCTACGTGCACTTGTGTCCTTATCCTGCTTAATTATTATATTTGCCAGCTTATTTTAAGTAATAATTCATCATTTATGTAAGTTTAAAATTGGAAGCACATTAAAAATAGTAATTCAAATAGAAAAAACTGCTTTATAGATTCTCATGTATTTAATTAGTTGTTTATGAAAATTACTATAAATGTTTTTGACACTTTTTTACTTTTGGAAAGAAGTGTAAAGTAAAATAATTTTACAAATAAGAATTTTCACCATAAAATTGGCCGTTTAATGTGAATAGTAGTTATTCTAACTATATTAATGTTTTAAAAAGAAAACTCTCACAAATGTCTCAGAAAAGATAAATTTGTATTCACTAAAGAAAAATATTTTTAATCTGTGGCAAAATATGTTCTTAGTAATTACTTTTTTCAGCCTTATTCTGTTACTGTGGAGTATAAAATTCTACTTTTTGCATTACATTATTGAGTAAGACGAATTTATGTGTACTTTCATAAAGGATAAAAGTTGACTCAACAGGTTTAATAGCTTGTGATATAAACCCATTTGAGAGGAAAAAAATCAGTAGTTTCTCTAGAGTTATTGTAAATTGGCAAAAGGTACAAAATTTATATTGTAAACTCAAATTTTCCTAGTAACTGACCTTGATTAAGTGTTGAAGTGCTATTGATGTCACCTGAGATAAAAGAAGATTCAGACTGTTTTCTCACAGTGTCATTCCACATCCTTCTTATACGACTCTATTAATATAAAATAGCAAGACATATGTTATGTTAGTTTCCCCAAGCTCACCTTATTAAAGACATATAAAGATCTACCCTAAACAATCTGTGTAGGATTATCTGGTGCCTGTTAAAAAGAAATGTGTGTTGATTCTGGTCTAAAACTAAGGAAGTCTAGAACTGAAGAATGAATATTTAATCTTCCACTCTTCGTGGAGATGACTGATTATTTAACAAACGTTTAGTGAGTGCCCACAATGAGTACCGTGCTATGTGACCTCAGGGTATCCCAAAAATGATCATATACATCTTAAAGAAGTTACACTTCTCAAAAATGATGCTCACACCTAAAGAAACACCTTGAATAAATACTTCAGAAGAAATTAAGACCAAAAAACTAAAAAAGCAAGTATCTGCTACCTAGATCGTTATAATGAGGAGACAATTAGTGCATCTGAACAGAACATGTCTCGGTAGGCTTTCTATAAAGAAGGTTAATTAAAGATGTTGTCAAATTCTTTGTTACCTGTGTGCCAGAGGAATACCGAGCACTCGTTCTGGTGGTTGATGCCTTCACTGAACTGTGGGGGCTCTCAGTTGGGAGGCCCCCGCAGCAATAGGAGTGTCTGAAGCACTTGCCATATTCTTTTCGTACCTGCATTGAATAACCACGAGACCGAGAGATTAACACAAACATACTTGCTTCTCTCTGTCGCTCTCATTAAATGAGCAGTGGAAACAACTGAGAAGAATAAGTTCACTAACACTTTTCTGTGGAGCGAATAAATTGAATTTCTAAAATCAAGTTCAACTGAAAATGCTGAAATAGTAATCAGAAAAATATCTTTGCCTACCAGACTGGCTAGTAGGAGCTTCGAAATGTGATGTAATATGTGAAAATGTTTTATGCCTTATTGTTACACAAATGTTATTAATACATACATAATAATGTTTTGAAGCCTTATCTATATACTTAGCAACCCCGATTTTACATTTTATGCTAAAAAAAGGACAAAAAATTAGAACTTTCCTTGCTTAATTACATTTAATCACTCATAATCCAGTCATTTAAGTTTCATACGCTTCATGTCCTTTTAGGTAGGTCAATACATAAACTTCTTTTACCAGATTGCACACTTTCGCGGGTAACCTCTTTATAATGACAAGACTACTTCGGCACATGAATAAAGAAGAAAAGGACTTTGATACATATGCTATTAATTAGGATGGAATGTATTCTTCATTTTCTGATGTGTCTAGCTTTAACATTTAGTGTAGAGAGTCTAAGATGCCTATTCACTTCATTAGCGCACAAGGGAACTCTTTATGCAATTTCCATTCACATTAATGTGTTACCCATGTAATTTCCCTTTTCCCCTGAAGCTAGGATATATGAATAGATAGGAAAGCTGTTAGGCCTAAAGAAAGTTTAAAGTCAACTTTAAAAATTGAAGTCCATACAATTGTAAAGAATAGAGCCCCACCTACAAAGGTGGTGCAGAATTGGGAGGAGTGGAGAAGAGGGCTGGATTTTGTGCAGCTCTATTGGCCTATGAACAAGTTCTGCTCTGGCTTAGAGCCAGACTGAAATTAGAACAGACAAGGAGACTCTGCGTAAGAAATTACTTTCTTTCTTTCTTTTTTTTTAATTTATTTATTTGATAGACAGAGATCACAAGTAGGCAGAGAGGCAGGCAGAGAAGAGAGGAGGAAGAAGGTTCCCTGCTGAGCAGGGAGCCCAATGTGGGGCTCAACCCCAGGACCCTGGGATCATGACCCAAGCCGAAGGCAGAGGATCTAACCCACCGAGCCACCCAGGCGCCCCAAAGAAATTACTTTCCAGTAGGTTGCCAAAAACACTCAAATAGACTCCTCCCCCCCCCCGCCGCGCCCCCCCCCTCCCTGCCCAACACCGTTCTATTCTCAGTATCTGCCTGCAGACGCAGGACTTCGACACTTATTCCTTGAAAAATTACAGAATTAAAGTTGCTAGATGACTTTTTAAACCCAAGTGCACCTGCATTTTCATCCTGTTAGCCTTATTTAACTACACCTATTAGAACAAATAACAATGGGCTTGAACTTTCAAAGCATTTTCTTGGCCTAAATATGCTCACTTAAGCAGTATGAAGCATGATTTTAACTAACTCATTTTGTATCATATTCTTAGCGATTCATACTGGCAGCACCCAACAGGACATACCCAAGACTAGGTAGAACGTGTTCAAAGGGAAGCCTAACACATTGTTCAAAAAATGTGATTTTTAATCAAAAAGCACAGCAATGGGATGCCTGGGTGGCTCAGTGGGTTAAAGCCTCTGCCTTCGGCTCAGGTCATGATCCCAGGGTTCTGGGATCGAGCCCCACATGGGGCCCTCTGCTCAGCAGGAGTCTGCTTCCCCTCCTCTCTCTCTGCCTGCCTCTCTGCCTACTTGTGATCTCTGCCTGTCAAATAAATAAATAAAAATCTTTATAAAAAAATTTTAAAAAAGCACAGTAAAATCTTTGTTCAATTAATACACATAACCTGTACGAGGAAATAATTTATGCTTTATGTTAAAAACTTTGGGAAGAAATTATGATATGTGATCCTATACATGTATACAAAAGGCTCATTTGTGTAAGGTAAAGTAAAAACCAAAGTAATTACAAGATTATACCTGTATAATGTTTAGAAAATTAAAGTTCAGTGTTATTAAATAACACCTGATACCTCACAAAAATTTTTTTTGTACATTTCATGGCTCTTAACTGCTCTGAAATGCTGTATGACCAAGCCTATGGCAATCAAAATGGTATTTTATCCAAATAATACCCTCCAGTGTTGGTTTTGCCTAATGCCTATATTGCTGTGAATGTACATTATCTGTCAGTATTGCACATCCCACTGTCATTATCTCAAAATTATAGCTTACTCAACAACTGATGGAAGTAACAACACTATCATCTTGTCAGGACTGAAAACATAATAGTTTTCACTTTCAAAATTCTATTTCGCTGTTCAATTTAGTGACCAACTAGTAATAACAGAATAAAAAGACTATATTAGATATGCAGGCAGAGAAAAGATGATACCTAGTTAAAAGGCAGCTAAGCTATTCTCTTAAGGTTTACATCTTCCTGCAAGTTTTTCATCTTTAACTTTAATTTTTGAATCATTTTTGCTGACTCCAGTTAACATAAAATCAGGACAAAATAGTAAGATGTGAGATATTAAATTACTGGGTTTTAGATTTTTCACAACGATTCAAAAGGTAACATTAATATTAAATTTTTGTATGTCTGGTGCTTTTAAAACCAAGGTCATTTATCCTTATGTTCAATTTCGTTTTGGAACACTGCATTCCCTTTACCAAGCAAAAAATTAGATTATTTAACCTTTTTAAAAAATCTTGTATACTTTTTTTTTTTTTTTAAGATTTTAGTTATTTTTTCATGAGAGACAGAGACAGAGAGAGAGAGGCAGAGGCAGAAGGAGAAGCATGCTCTCTGTAGAGCTGGGAGCCTGATACAGGACTCGATCCCAGGACCCTGGGATCATGACCTGAGCCGAAGGCAGACACTTAATCAACTGAGCCACTGAGCCACCCAGGGGCCCCTATCTTATATACCGTTTGCACAAAGCATGTTTGTAGACCCCACTAGCAAAGAAGAAATCTTAACATCAGTGTCTAATATTTTCAAAGTGAGATCCAAAAAGATGATTGGTATTGACTTATTTTATATGTGAAGCCTGAATTTCCAGACATGCATGACAATTAATGATTAAAAATGATTCTGTTTAGTAATATGTCAGCTGTAAAATTGTAAAATCTTCTCCATTTCATCTCTGATTTTCAAACCAAAGAACAAGCAACTAGAGTCTGTAGGTGTCTTCACTTACTTTCTTTTGGAGAGCACAGTGAAAGATGAAAATGAACACTCCCTGGAAAGCATTAAAGATGGTGAAGAGATATGCCATCACAATAGTCTCCTCATTAATAAAAAGCAACCCAAATGACCAGGTTAGGCCAAGAAGACATAGAAGAGCAAAAGCGCCAAGCACCCAAGACCTGAAAAAATAAAGTGAATTTTATTAACAAGTTCAATGAGAAAACACCACATCACACTTAAATATTAACATATCAGTAGTAGCAGTTGACTTTCTCTATGTTCACATTCAAATTCAACAGCATTTTGGCTTTAACCTTTCATTGATTAGAGAAAGAACAATAGCATTTAGTACTGCAGCCTCCAGTGAAAACAGCAACAGCAGGTATGACCTTTTCTTACTCCAGCATTAACAAGGTATCAGAACTATATTAAAATACAAGGTGTAAAACATCCCCCATGACTTTATTGTCTTTTATGTGCATTTTAGTCAAAGAAATTAAGGAGTCCTTAATTAGTTTACTCCTGTCTTTTTATCCCTGTGGTGCACTCATGACACTGAATAATGTGACACATACAGAAAGGTTAAATGGCAGATAATCATTTCACACCTAAACTGTAGATTCTAATAAACTGATCTTAGGTGAGCCTAAGGTATTTTAACTAAAGCATGAAGAAGCCTCGCTGAAATGGGACAAAAATATGAGAACAACTTCAAAATAAAATAATTTTGGAGAGATTTCATCATGAATAGCTTAAGGAGAAAAGAACTGTAGAAAATAGGACGGAATGGAAAGGATTTAAAGTCAGTGCATTCCATGTCTAACTAATGATCTTACTTGATAAATGGCTTATTATCTTCATAGCTAGAAAGCATTATAAGCAGAAAAGAGAAACAAAATTATTAGACAGAATTAAAATAGAAAGTAATAAGAAAGCATTTATATATTTTATAAATTAGTCAAAATTAAGAAAGTCAAAATGCAGAGGCAAGCAATTAAAAAATAAAGGCATATTATAGTTTTAAAATACTATAGCAAATTAGATATTCCAAAATAACTATAAAAATTAAGGGCAATTCATGATATTGACGGATTTGTAAAAAATATAAATCATGCCATAAATTTGTTAATGTAGGGTTCTACCTTACCCAGGTAAGTCCGTATTATAGTAGCCATCACAAACACGGTAATTACTGGTGTAGATGAGAAGACAGAAAGAGGAAAAGGAAGAAAAGAGAGAGATGCTAAAGATTAGCTCTCTCTCTTACCATGCAACATGCAATGAAGCTGGCACTAACCTATCTAAAACATCTAATTTTTTAAAAGAAAAATTACCCTTACTATAGATCTGCCATTTTTTACATTACAAATATTTTTCACAATCCCATTATAACCAACTTGAATAATACCTCCTCAAATTTTAAATTAACTCATATCTAAAAGATAACTCTGAAAATCCTTCCATAAATGACTTAATGAATCAACAGCTATCAATTATTTAATTAGATAGCATTTTCCATTGATAGGATATTGTAGTTTTTATTCAATATTGAAATAAAGTAAACATTTCTTTAATTATCATGAAAAACAATAGATAATCTCCAATTAACAATAGTAATAGAGTAAATTATCTTAGGAAAACAAGATTAGAAGTAGAAACTGCTCAGAATCCTTAAATCAAAAAAGTCATTTAACAAAACAAACTTAATATCATCATATCAGCCATGCAAACAGCAACATCACTTTGAACTGCATTTTAAATTTAAATGAAATTGCTACAGTGATATGGAATTTCCACAAAGCCACTGAAACAATTTCTTGGCTCTAGATCAAGACAGAAATCATTATCTAATTTTTGACCAATGTCTGTGACATGGTTAACAGTGAGACTCAACCTTGATCAGTAAAACTTCATTCTGAATAATTTCTACAGTTGAAGGAAAGCATTTATGTATTCTCTGTGGAGAGTATCTTTCACTTAGTTTGTCAAGCACTAAAATTAAAATACTATATACTTACTTAATGTTTTCCAACCTGCTAGAATCTGGTTTCAAAGTGTTTGAGTGCTTCACCATTTTGCATAAGGTGATCACCAGGAAGATAATATTTAGCTGTTACAACAAATAAAGAATTAGACCACTGTAACCACAGAGTAAAAAAATGAGCAAGTTTTGCAAATACACTTAATGAGTTAATGCAGCTAAATACCAATGACATGGGTATATAGTAGACATTCACTGACTCAGTTTTAATAGGCAAGGATCAAGTTGAGTCTAAATAAAAAATACTCCAGCTATGTATGATCGATTTTTTTAATAGATCATTTGACATGAAATTACAACCTCATTAAATCAGCATCATGTGGTGATGATTAAATAAATTAGAAAATCCAAATTAGTTTCTTTAGCTAGAGGTACTCCAGGGCCTAAAAGCCATCTAAGGGAAACACTGAAGTGAATTCTTCAGAAGGGACATTTACATCATGTAGCTTACAAGAATTGCGGGATTTGGGACCTTAAGACTTAGCTGAGAGTCTAGCTTTTGATTTTGACTGATTAGAGAAGGATAATCACATTTGTATGATCTATTTGTAAGGTAATTGTGAGAATCAAATGAAATAAAATATATGAAAAATTATGAAAAAATATATGAAAAATATTTATTAGTTCCAGAAAGACAAACTTTTAAAATATGTATATATTTGCTACTAAACTGTTAAAAGCCATCAGTCCTTTTGTTCTTATGCCTCTCTGTTGAATGGGCATAGGTAAATTCTGAAGAAAGGCTGCTTTGAGTCCCTCTAAACACTGAGCTGTGTAAAGAATCTAGGTGCAAACAAAAGCAAAAAAGAGGGAAGATGGAACCAGATAAGGAAGGCAGGCTTGGGAGGTCAACATGAGTCAACATGAGCTTGGGAGGTCAACATGAACTGAGAAGAAAAGACATGTTTTGACTGAAGAGAGATAATGTTTGCAATTTTACATTTGCTTGTACAGAAACCTAGCAGAATGCTGGACAGAGGGAAGGCAGCTCCATTTTTACGTTCTAAAAACAGAACTAAGCCTGATCACTCCTGGATTTCTTTGACATTTTATTTACTTCAGATTATTACTTTTAAAAAGACAAAACAAAATTATATTTTGTGAGCTTTACTTGGCTTAGACAGTGCAAGCCCCAATGGTGTATTCAGGAAAGGACAAATGGGGACAAGAGCAATTCCTTGGTGGTAAACACTCAACATAATTTTGTTATAATAAGACGTCATTTTTACTGAGTCACAATACCATCTGATAAAGTGATAATGCTGTTTTACTCATTCATCACTACTTCTGATTTTGTAATTAGGAAAAATTACATAGGGCAATAAATAAAATTTCCAAGTCGTTCCTAATGATGAGTTTAGGAACACAGTGAAGGCTTTCATCTAAGCTGTTTATTACTCATTTTGTCAATTGTGCCTTATTATTTCTCTTAGATGTAGAATTTCCTCTTAAGGGATAAAATGAGGTCAATGGGTATAATTTGCAAGTGTTGGCAGATAGCATTCTATCGTTCCATGTTAATTACTTAATATTAACAAAAGAAACTCTCTGTTTAAAACACCTACTTAAAAATTAACTTATTAAAATACTTGTCCAGAGAAAAAGCAAACAAATATGTGGAAACACTAGCTTTATATCCTAATGATTATTCCAGGTGGTCACATAAAATAAAATTTTTACATTTTCAGAGATATTACAATATAATGCAATTCATTCAACAAATATGTATTGACGTTACTGCTCCATACAAGAATGTGCCTATTGTATTGCACATAAGATACAATTTCTACCTTTGAAAAGTTAGGGAGATCCTTCTGATAGGACAGTAAATAGCTGACTTAGTTTCTAAAGATGATGGTACAGTACATCTCTAATTTTTTAAAGGAAAAGTCAACAGTGTTTTTACTTTTTATTTTATGCAACAGTAGGTCTTAACTAGTAAAATTAGAGAATGGTTACAAATAAGAACTCCAAATATCCTAAAAACAAACAAAACAAAATGCAAATAAACACGCTGATGCAACTCTTAAGAAAAAAAAGCTGCCTTGTACATTCAGAGTTAAAATCCTTTAAACTTCTGGACCCTTCTTTTTGAATGTCATAATATAACCATTTCTTTCTTTCATTCCGTAATTCTGGACCTTGGGTTATTTCTTTCCCCTTCCTTTTCTTACACAATTTCGTAAAACATATAGGGCCACAATTTGGTGTTCATCACTTTCTAAGCATATTAATTAACCCCTCAGGAATAAATAGTAGTGGTAGTACACTCCAGGAAGGAAAAAAGTTATACAACTTCTTTGTAAAATTGTATAATGTAAAAACTACAAGAAAATAAAGAAAGCAAATTTGGAAAAATGTGGATGTATAAGGTATCATGTTATGAAAAGAAAAGGAGTACAAAACGTGAAATCTTGAGGATGAACACATACCAACATTTTTCAATGAAGACGACCACGTTAAAATTCTGAAGTAAAATAGTTACTTCAGAATTAACACATTTTCTAATAAAGCTGAAATGAAAATGGAGTCTACCCACTGAAGAACAGAATTAAATTTAAATATAAATAGAATTAAATTTAAATATGATAAATAAAATTAATAAATATGATAAATATGATAAATAAATTCTTTCTTTCTTTCTTTCTTTTTTTAAGACTGAGAATTAACCAAGTCGAATGCGACACAGAAAGCCTATCTTATTTAATCCTTAACAAACAGACTGGTAGATAGATACCTCTTCTCTCCTTCCTCTCCTATCACTCTACTGGGAATTGTTAACATTATATATGTGTTTAGTGCTTCCTTCTAGTTACAAATATAGTACGTTCACTTATAATAATCCTATGTCCAGAGGTAACAGGAAGCACTTGGAGAGTCAGTTTACATTCTAAGATGTTAAGTACCTTGCCAGAGATTACTTGGCTGCTATAATATTAGTGCTGGGATTCAATATGCTTTGTGATGGCTCCATAGCCCAGCAAATTTACAGATAGAATTAACCGGTTTATTCTGGTGAGAAAAGTAAGAGTCTCTCCTAGCAAAGCAAAAACATACTAGTTTTTATTAAAAAAAAAAAAAAAAAGATTCTACGTCTAGAAAGAGTCATCCATTTTAGAAATCACTCAGAGATGATGAGTGAGTTGAAGATAAATAATAAATTCATATATAAAATACAGCCTCAAGGAAATTCTGAACATAAGGGATGTGCTCTTCAAATGACTTCTACCTGACTGACTTGCTAGAATAACTAATTCTCTATTTCTTTGTTAAACACTACCATCCCATGATCAGCAAATGACTAAAATGTCCACACACTCCTACTCCCAGTAGGCAAACAGTATGTTTAACAGTTAGTTCTGTTTTCTCAAACCTGTTTGTGTTCCACTCACATAACTAAACATCACACAAACTCATAATTGAGTCCAAAAAAGGACTGTCGTTTCTAACATAGTAGAATTGAATGTTTCAAAAGATGTTTTAAAAGAGAATCTTTTAAAAAACAATTAAAAATAGTAGAAAAATAATCATAAAACCACAGAAAGATTTTTGCACTCAAATTGTTTCACGAAAATCTGTGATTTCTCCAATTTAAAAAACCGAACAGAAGAATTGTAATTAGCACACTAAAATTTAAGTTGCCAAGAAATTTATAGTTAAATCCTATACTAATTTAGACTTGGAAATACAACTTGAAAATATACAAATAATGAAGCAATGGTGTCTTCAACAGGACAAAAATACCATCATTTCAAGAAAAACTAATTATGCAAAAAAGTACACCAGACATACTATAAACCATAAAACACAGCAGCAAAAAATAAATAAATAAATAAAAAGCTAAACACAAGGTACTTTTCTTTTCCCCAAATCCACATTAAAAATTTCACTGATAATGTGTTTATTAGTCTTACTAAAAAAATGAAAAAGATACTTATGTCATTTAGGTATTGAACATTTTAATATATTATCACCAATATGTATGACAGTAAAATGCTTTCTGGAATTAAATAGAACAAATCCTGAAATGTAAATAAATTTTTAAAAGGAAGTTTTAGAGTTCTTTCTTTCTCTCCAGTGCTAAAAATATATATATATATTTTCATAGAAAAAATATTGTTGGCTGTGATCTTTTTCAGGAGGTGATACACTTCATAAGAGTCATGATTCTGTAGAGTAAAATATTTTCTTCCCTCTCTTCTTCTTTGCCGTTCTCTTAAAATGTAACTAAGGGAATCAGAACAAGAAACTGAAGGGCAAACAGAAATATCTTTGATTAAATCTATCATTCCAAACAGTCACTTACAGGCAAAAAGAAGTTAGTTTCAAATGAATTACTGACTGCAAATCTGAGTTGTTCCTTCTTTGCATTTTCACCATAACATAAATGGCTCTTTCCAGCCATAAACTTCTGGGCTGCTGCTGCTGCTTCTTTTTTTTTTCCTTTCTAATTAGAGTAAGTGATCTCTTTCTCCTCACTTTTATTTCCTCTCAATTTATTTTCCTGCATTTGGTATGCATTTAAAAAATAAAAGAAATCCCAACCATCAAAGGAATTTCTCCTATTTCTTCCTGGAAAGCAGGCAAAAAGCCAGGGAGAGAAGAATGTCTCTATCATCCAAGTGCTGCTCTTCTCCCCTCAAATTCCAATGCAACCACGTTTTGGCCAGTTGTTTTTTTGTTTCTTTCTTTCCAACATAAATACCAGTACCCTTAAACAGAGTACATATTTGGGGATAGGTTGGAAGGTCTTACGCATCAGTGAGAAAGGAAAAAGACGGAATTACAACTCTGTATACAAAGAACCTGGAAAGTGCATGTCATGACTCAATCACTCACAGAGAAGTCACTAGTAAGTACAACTGTAGGACTGTTATATACGAAATATCAACCCACCAAGCTTAACGCCCACACTGATGATTAATTTAGAGATGAAGCAACTCATCCAGGAATTAATCAGATTTTATTTCTGCTGTGTGTGTGTTTATGTGTGTACACATAGGTAAATAGGTAGACAGGCATCTCTTAATAGAATTCTATGTGAGAGAGACGGCAAATTCAGAAGAAACAGATTTTCCTATTCAGCTAAGTAGAGCTAATTGCCAAATGGGGCACTCCTTCTCTTGTAATGACAAATAAGACTCTTTCACTTATCTCAAAATAATAATTTCATGAGTTCTAGTATAGATAATCTGCCAGTATAATTTGCTGCTTGATGACAGGGCATAGCCAACTACCCACCCATACCGGGGACACGAAAATACAAAGGACTTGGAGACAAGCAGAGGGAACCAGCGATTGCGGAAGCACACCGTTTGTTTTAGAGTCATCAACCTGCTCAATTGAATCACATCCGTCTGAGCTTAGCAGCTTAAAATTCATTCCACAGCTCGCAGTGCTGACATGGATATGATAAGACAGAAGAACAGAAACACCGCTCTGAAGTAACCTAACTGAACTGCACATGTTCTGACCCTTTTTGTCCTCCCTGGAGCTTTTGCTACCTAGCAAATGCAACTCTAAACTGCACTTGTATCGCCAGATCTTTCCTGTTAGCCGAGCAGAAGCCTATTTCTCCCTGGGACTAGCAGCCAGAGAGGTGTTCTCTGAAGAAGACTTCTAAATGAGTGTGTGAGCTGAACTCTTACTGAACTGAATTAATTATTAACGATGCAGATGGAGCTGTCCAAATGATAAGAACAGCTCCTGACGTGTCATGATCCAAGCTTTCATTAAACCATTTCAGGCATACTAATGGTTTCCCACTGCTCATTACTTACAAGCACTTTTCTCATAGATATAATAACTCTAGTGCCTGTAGGCAAGACAGTCTATAGAAATACAGAAGCAAGAAGTTTTATCTTCCATAGCATGTTATTTTTCTTCATAGAACGTTATGAAAAACATACACTTACTTAACGTTACTAAGTTAAATGGCTTCAATTCAGAAAAGTTGGAAATGCAAAATTCCAAAAGGAACACAATCCCTTTCCAGGAATTGTAGTGAGTACTTTTTGTTTTAAGAGTACTCCTTAAAAGGGTAGTATATAATGGAATTTATATTACTAAGATTTGTGTTTGTATTGACTTTTAAATATCCTTTCTCATCCCAAGGATGTATGTGTTATAAATATATTAACATTCAACAAACATGCTGAACAATCATATATCTCAATTTAGGTTATGCATGATGTTTTATACCTCTATACCACTCTTTGCCTCTCTGCGTTGGGAAAATTAGAGGACAAAGCAGTTGCAGGACAATGACTCCTAGGATCTATACTGTCAAAACAGCTACTTGCTGGGTTTGGTTTTTGCTGTTTTTTTTCCCCCCCCTTAAAGTTGGGAACACTATTCTTTAAAGCCCTTCACATTTCAACCTAAATGATTGTGTACAGGATAACAATGATGACAAAACTAATAAATAACAGTAGGGTTCACACTGTAAATGGGCAATATAATGTCCTTCACTTCTTTTCTTACTAGAAGCTGAGTATATGTGAGTGAACATTAATGTTTTTTTTCCAAGTGAAAGAAATTTTAATACTCTAAAGAAGTGAAAAAAATTTTAATACTCTAAAGTCAGTATTTATTTTTAGATGGAAATAAACAAAACTAGTACAACAGAAGTTAACACATACTTTTCTAGACTAGATTATCTCTGAAATGGTCTTTATAATTTTCAAAGTTATCAATATGATTAGCTAACGGTTCAGGGGGAAAAAAAGAAACGTGTGTCTTTAAGGATCATGCCACTTCAATTCAGCTGTTTACCATTTAATTTGAGAGTGGTTTAGGCTATGTTAACTTAAATAAACCAAGAACTAAACTAGAGTAATCATTTGGATTGAGTAATTCTGATGAGAAATAAGCTTTCCTCGGAAGACTTGAGAATGATTTACTGGCTTGATTCATACAGGCATTCACCTCAAATTTTCATTTTGCTTTGTGTAAGTGTATAATTCATTTTAAGGACAAAAGTACATACATTTGAAGTGGTTTTAAGTTTCCTTGAACTACTACATTTTTTCCCCTCAATTTTATGAAACACTAGTTAAATACAGAAATAACCTAATAAGTTCACATGTATCACTTCTTTAAAAAAAAGTCCTTAAAATAGGTATTTAAAAGATATAGGCAATATTTAAACTTGCTTATGTTTCCCTTTCAATCTTATAATGGTCAGTAGCATCTATCTATAACAGCATAATGCTAAAACTCAGTGAAAAGTTTTAAATACCTAAAACCAAATATTTTAGCTACATCCTTTTATTTCAACTATATTTCAAATATTTGACTAATGGTAACGTAAGCAGTTAAAAAACACCTTATGTCACGTTATGTCACTATATTTAATGGGCAACCAATTTATTTTTAAAAGATTTCTTGAAGACCAATATTTTTATTTGGCATTTGAAAAGTAACTTTATTTCTTATGAGTTTAAAATTGATTTAAGACTCAGTTATTAATCTAAGCTTAAAAAAATTTTTTGTGTTCTAAAAAGTTTAGGGTGTGGACATTTATTTAAAAGCACTAAATTATTATGTGGAAATTAATATAATAAGTATTAAGCTAATGTTCTTTCAATTCCACAAAGCATTCGTTTAATTTATAAATGCCACATAACTTGATACAGGGCTAATATTACAGATTTTGGAGACAAAACTCCTGAACTACAACTCTTAGCAAAAAACTCCACTACCCATAAACAAAATACACTATACATTTCAGTTATTCCTTTCTAATTATTAAACTAGGCCCAAATCATGCAATCTAAACATAGTTTACACATTTTTTTTAGATTATGACATGCATTGTAGCAAACTAAATTAGACAAGGAAAAGTATTTTTTAGAGGAAAAAGTATTTTTGAAATAGTACCTATCAGCAAGTACATAAACTCTCAATAACGGTATAACATTTAAGGTATACACGCAGTTTTATCCTGTAGGTTAGACAAGTTTATAAACCCTTGAATGCATATATAAATTAAAAATAAAACCAGTTATCTTTGTTTCAGTGGCACTGCAAAAGCAGCAAGCTAAAAATGAAGGGAAAACAGAGTCTGCTTACCAGAATAATGAAGGTAACTGGTCCAATGAAACTCCATATAAAATAGTTATCAACATGAAGCCAGCAACTATTATGAAAAGAAGAGTATGTATTAAGTAGCTTCAATGGATCCTCAACATTACCAAAAATATAGAATTCTTAAAAATCTAACAAAATTATCTTTATATCTGCCTTTGAAAATTCATTTGTCATGGGTAAGAATAATTTTAATAATTCTGAGTTGGCTTTGATGTAAAGAGTAGTAATTATTTACTTCAGCTTACTGTTTTTCATTTCATTTTAAATTTGGTAAAGGCATTCATTATTCTGCTCGTATGGGATAAACAATAAACCCCACCACACCCCAATCCCTAATTCTTAAGACCTCTGACTATATTAAGGAAAACTTGAAACTCAATATTCCAAATGGTCTCATCATTTTAAAGTTCTTATCTTCAAAATTCACCTTTCAGATCTATATCTGAGCGACAGTGTTTAATCCTATGAAACAAAACAGACAAAATATTCAGCTGTTATGCCTGTTTCAAAACAGCACAGCATAAATATAATACCTCAACTGGGAATGGATGAATACGAGATAAAAAAAATAAAAGCATAGCACTCATATAGTATTAGAGTAAATGATGCATAAACTTATTAAGACAGATTTTACTTAGTGGTTCATTTTTCATATAACATTGAATCCCCACTGATTTTTTTTTTATTTGTCTTTCATCATCTGTTTAGTCAAAAAGCTTTCTTTAGTCCAAGGAATCTTTATATAACTAATTTTATCAAAGGCAAATATAAGCAGAATTGGGAGGCAAATTCATGCTCCTAGCAAATAAAAGCCTTACAAATACGGCTATGTCTACCTTCTGTCATTTTCCATAAATATCTATATTTTTTATAAATGAAAGACAGTGACTTATTTTAATCCTTTTAAACTGCCTGACAAAATATTATCAAAGTAGAACATATGGGATGGAATGTGCTACTGTCACAACTCAGAATGAGAGTTAGCTAGAGGGTCGGCTGCACAAAGAGAGCTAATGAAGCATTAGGTTAAAACTGAGTAGTTAAACCTGTCAGATGCTTTAAGTTCAGAAGAATTTTTACTTAATATCTTTCTAAGGCCAAAAAGTTATTTACTTTTTCAATTTGTTTCAGGTCAACCTTTTGTGTTAAAAAAAAAAGTCCATAATTTAGAATCTGCCTCGCCAGAGTACAAATCCTCTGAACCTAGAAAATTACAAAAGACTTGATTGTAATTTGTGCACGGCATGCCCATTCTCTTACCAATAAAGCTTTCAGATGCTATTTTAGTCTGTCAGGGACCCTCACTGACAGCTAACAGGCTTTAAAAAATTATTCACTTGAAAAACACTCAGGTCGCTTGCAATTACTTACGCTTTTTCTGTTCCATAGCTCTTATAGTCAATAGCAGCTGAAACCCCAACCACGGTGGCAGGAAACAAGTAACCAGCGACATAATAATATTTCTTCCTTGAATATTCACTTTCAAACACTTCAACCAACATCAGGTAGAGCTGTACACCTTCTAGACACATCCAAGCAAAAGCGGCCAAAAAGAAAAAGTGTAAAAGTCCTGCAAATATTGGACAAGCAATCTAGAAAGGAAAAGAACAAAAAACCCGAGAGAACACATGAATACAAGCAGAGTACCCCAAAATGATGCAATATTCACTGACAGTGCTCATGATTGTCTTTAAAATACAACATTATTTAGAGTAAACTGTTTCTTAAAAAAAATTTTTTTAACAAATGGAAATGAGTTCTAAACACTGACAAATTTGAAGAGTTTAATGCTTAATAGAGTATAATGGCAGGTGTCCTAGAAATTTCATCACTGTGAGACCCAACTATTTTTAGTGAAATTAAGTGTAAATAAGAAAATATACGTTAATTTCTTTTCTAAAATGACCCACTATTAAATCTGAATATTCTACTTATAGATTATTTGCTCCATATGTCTTTAGAACAATTGTTTCCAAATATATTATTTTTATTTTTTCAGTAACAGAATTTAAAAATTCACTTTAGTGATGAATACCCTGGATCTAATTCCTAACATTCTTTTCCTGTCATATGCAGAGCATTCTTAAAATTCATCCCGGTGCAGATGAATACAGGGTAAAGCATTAACTACTGATTAAGTACTATTTCTGACACGGAGACCTCCTGATGATGAACAAATTGCTCAGAAGATGAAGAAATGGTCACTGACCAGAATGACTATGTAAGCAAAATGAAAACTGTAAAAATAGGATCTTTTCATTTCAGTGTCCCAGGCACTCTTCTATTCAAATTACGTGTCTTAATAAAAACCCAGAAAAATGCAAAACACCTTGATGCAAGAAATGAGTTCGCTCATAATAATAATACCTAACGATTACTCTTTTATTACAAATTATCTGCCAAGATCGCCATTGTCAACTTTATTGTTACAAGATCAAATATCTATATAGGCATCGTGTGTGGATTCACACCTGTTATAGTAATTGTCAGAGATCCAAGGACGATAAACTGAAGGGGTGCTTACCATGTATTTTGTCTTGTCAATGCCTATTAGGAAAATAAATTCCGCAATGAAAAGGTTGATACAAAGGTTCTTGTGAATAGTATTGCGGTCACTCTGCAGACCACGGAAAAAGCAGAAGGTGAAGATGCATATAGCCAGGCAAACAAGGGAAATGACAATTCCCACCCAGGTGATGACTGTAAGGAGTAATTCGTGAACTCCATCTTTGTACTGAAACAAAAATAGTATGAGGAACATTAGTATTCCTGCATAGCTTCAACTAAAGGTTAAGATAGCTTTCACACATGGTAGCTCATCTTTCAATACCAAACTCTATGAATATTCTTATGTGTTCAAACAGGGCTCAAAGCTAAAATGAAAACTTGATCACATAACAGATTAATCTTATCTTATCTTATATCCAAAGAATGACCTAAGAAAGTGGAAGATCTTACCTGGAAAATAATGCAAGAATCCAATCATTTCAAAATAATGGCTGAAATAATTAACTACGTAAATCCAGATATTTATATAATAGGATAAAGGATATTCAGTTATGATTAAAAATAATTGATATCTTGATGACTTTCCTGGCTAACAAAAAAATTTTAAGTTTTCATTTCCCCCTTGAGTTTTGATATTTATTTACATATTAAGAGTCAAATACACAGCAGACCTGTGAGTTTTCGTGCTCTATTTCTTAAAATGTTTTTATCTTCTGGCTATCATTCCCTTCATCACAGAAAGGAATATGAAGAAACATCCCAGAAACTATCCTGACCTTTAAAATCTGCAGTTCTGCACATTGTGCAAAGTTATGAGAAAAACTTAAAACAAAAGCTGTAAAACAAGATTCAAACATTCCAGATGAAGAGAGCGTGTTAAACTTTAGAGCCCTCAGTCTCTCTTTTGTAGGACCCATCGCTATTCATTTTTTAAACCCCCGACTGCCTCTGCTAAACACCTGCCCAAAGGAGAAAAATTTAGAATGAGTCTGTAAAGCACATGATTTTGAGAAGTAGCAATAAATAGAGTGCCAAGACGTTCAAAAAATATACGGACAGTGTAATGACATTTAGAAATCCACACTACTTTGTTTGCTTTTTAGTTACGATAAGCACCCAAAGAAGGGACTATTATAAAGCTGTTTTGAATCTCCTGAGGTTTTTCTCTGCTACTAATTAGAAGTGCAAATACTTACTGCAATTTCCCTGTGGGCCATGAGAATTGCAAAATTGGTTAGGTGGCTGCATGCACACGTTGTACGGGTTTTATTAGTGTCAACCAGCTTGCAGCCCTGTGTAGACCAATATCCCATCATAGTTCTTTCTGAGTAGTTCCAGAAGGAGCAGTTTGCATTGAAATAATTGTCAGGCTGGGAAATAAAATGACAAGATAAAATTAGGATTTTACACTCTAAGATGGCAATAGCAATTGTTTAATATGTGTAAAAGGTAATTTAGATTAAACTTTGCATGTTTCGGACTATAAAGTTTTTCATCAGCAAAATTGTAGACTATGTTATACAAGGCAGATATCTAACTTAAAAGGGGTTTTATAGTCCGAAACATTCTAAAGTGTACTCCAAATTACCAAAGACCCATTTTACACAATTACAATTTCCATCTTATGATTTTACATACTGATGGTACATTGGAATCATTTTTTTTTTCTTTTTTGACAAAATGAGACCCATGAATTTGTCCTGAGAAAATTCTGTAAGGATCAAGTGTTTTAAAATCGATTTGGGGCTCATTTTTATTCTAAGTGACATGTTAGCAACACCAGGGTTTTTAAGAGAGTGAACCAACTGCAGCAGATATAAGAGAATGGCCGCACGAATTTATTTTCCTTTGCCGATTCTGGAGATACACTTGGCTATCTGCAGGCACTTATTCATTCTGCTTACAATGGAAACCAAAATTCTGCAATCTTCCAACACAGTGCAGTAATTTAACTACCAACTTCATTCTAAGGCATGGCCAAGAAATCACATGCCTTCAAGCCTAGTTTTTTAAAAACCTAATGCTTGATAACAATTGTGTCACACAGGATCAGTAAAGTCAAAAAGAACAAAAACAAAAACAAAAGGTCTGCCACACTAAAAAGGCAGAGTCCTAACAGTTAACATTCGGTTATCCTGCTGTTAAGGTAAGAGTTAATTTTCATTCTAAAACAAATTACAGTCATTTACATTTTCCTGTTGATTACTGAATTAGCTTTCATTAAGAATACACTTAAGTTCTAATAATCACTGAACCAGGCTCATTTAATTTTATGTTCACAGACTTAAATAAACTTATGTCTGACCTAATCCAACATTTGAAATTCAAATGGAAAGGTCTTTCCTCTCCTGTCTGCCATCTCCCCATTCCCTCTCTCCCCATCCCCAGCATGTCAAGTTTTGCGTTCCTTCCTCACTGGCTTTATAACCTTCCACTATTTCATTAGCACATATGACTTACATCAATGTGTGGCAGGGTAAAAAGCACAGGATCTGTCAAGTAGACTCGGCTGGATTCTTTATTGATTGAAACGGAAATGACGTGGGAATTCACTGCAATCGTGCTATTCCGACCAATAAAGTCAGCACCCAGTTTTATGGTTGCATTTTCTGTACTAAGAAACTGTCCCAAACTCCGGTAAATGATGAACACCAACTTTGCAAGCCCTAGGAAGGTAAAAATAGTCATATGCCTTTCCAGGAAATATGCTTATGAATAAAATAAAATACATTCAAGTAAGAATAAGAGGGAAAAAAGTCCTTATGGGCTCTGAATAGATTAAGTTTCTTGGGAAAGAGTAAAGCATTATTTTAAATCTGCTTTTAAATGGTAAGCAGCATTGTTACATTAGGAGTCAAATAGTTGGCATTTTAGGATTAATAGATTTAAATGAACAAAAAACCTGTCAATTTTTAAAAGACTGCTCCGTCTTACCATTCCTGCTGTTCTGTTTGACAGTATTTGCAGAGAGCTGGATTGAGCTGCCTGCGCCTTTGATGCCCAGAGGAAATTTAAAGTCTTGGACCTGTCCTTCTGTACTGAGTACTGCAACTTCCAGAACTGGATGAGGGGAAGGAGAAAAGGGCATTCTTTAAACTACAAAGAGGCAAATGATAATTGCATGAAAACCACTGCTTCTTTTTTCTCTACTTACAAAACTTTACTGTTACATTTCAATAAAATCATGAACTAAATTACTTGAGGAGGTCTAAAACCTTGACCACTCTAAAAATTTTTAGATAATAATTTTAACATTTTTTCATAGTTTTGTATCTTTTGTCATCAACTAATTCCAGACACTTACCCTAGGAATACAAATGGTGTATGAGCTGAAAGCGCACACCTTTCAAAGTTTCATTTATATAGAAAATAAACAAACCTATTTCAAAATGAGTTTTTTGGCTCTGTACATTAAATAACTTTTCAATAAACACTCCTTGACAATAACAAAACGAAATATGAAGCATAAATCTGAGTGCCTTTATTACATGTATACATTTATTTCTTTGCATAGGATACATTTTAATAGATAATGAGATTGCATAGCTCAATTTTGCAATACTTGATTTTCTCTAATTTCTAAACATGGTGAGACCAGCACAGCACAACAATTTATGAGAAAATGTCTGGCATTATGTTAAAACCTCCCATTAATTCTCACTAGCTACTATAAACGCTTACATATTTAAGTTGGGCAAAACAGGCCCTGTGTGCCAAATCTGGCCTGTCATCTTTTCTTGTAAATAAAGTTTTACTAAAATACATCCATGTATGCTCATTTACACATTGTTTATGGCTGCTTAGGTGCTACAATGTCAGTAAGCATTTGCAACTCAGACCATGTGGTGTAGTTGCCTAGGATATATATTATTTGGGCCTTTATAGCAAAAGTTTATCAACCACTGTACTTTATTCCAAAGTTCAAAAATTCATGGAAAGGGAAACAAGGTGACATATAACACTAAGAACATTTACCTAATCAACAAGACGAATGTTGTTAGACTTTTTTTTCCATACACATACACACACACACACACACACACACACACATATAATTTAACAGACATTAACATAAACATGTCTACTATAATTCCAATAAAGATTATAATACTTTAACCAATATTCATCATATTCACATAATATTTTAAAAGAATGGAAAAGTACTATTGTTTCTGCTAAAGTCAACTATTTTATATTAGTAATAAGATTATGCCATTTTATTGATGAAATGAGAAGAATTATATACAAAATTCATTAGTTTCATATATTAGAATTTTTAAAGTAACACACACTTTTTAAATAATTCAATACATACGGTTCATACATTTTTCTCTGAACTTCACTCTACTGGTATATATTTTTGTATAGCTATTTCCATACATAGACAAATATGTGTATATGTGTTTGTACACACACACACACACACACACACACACAGAGATATGATTAATTCATCCACCCCCTTTCTTTTTACAGATATGAACTTATATTATTATAATAATTTTTGGATAATAATTTATCCTTCTAAATCTTTCATAAATTTGTTGTGTAAACTACACATAGATTTCTTTGTATCTATGAAATCACAACATTGTAAGATTTTCATATGTCAAGCACCTAAAATACAAATTTATAATGAGAGTTATACAAATCTTAGAATTCTATAAGCTGCAGAAGCTGGTTAAAATATTTTTTTTATTGGTTTACGCTTAGAAATATTAAGCAGGTGGGTAGGTAGGTGATCTCCACTCATCGTATCAGACCCCATGTGTGTGGGAAGAAGGAAAAGTAGGGGAAGAAAAGAGAAAAATATACATCTAATGTATGCCTCACTCTTTTTACACTGAAAGAGTGTAATAATAATAACTCTCAGTTATTAACTTTTCTCTTTTTTTCCCAATTACTAACTTTTCTTAAAGCAAGACACAAGACAGGGTAAAAGACTGAAATCTTTTGAGTTTTCATGAAAAGTTCCAAATATAGACATACACGTACAAAGAGTTAATTTCTTTTTAAAGATTTTATTTATTAATTTGAGAACAAGAGGGAGAGGGAGAAGCAGACTTTGCACTGAGCAGGGAGCTGATGTGGGGGCTCTATCCCAGGATCCTGAGATCATGACCTGAGTCAAAGACAGATGCTGAACTGACTGAACCACCCAGGTGCCCCCAAAGAGTTAATTGCATTCAACAAATATTTCTGATCAAACTTTAATTTCATTCAACGTATATTTACATAAGCTTAAAAATCAAATCTATAGCAAAAAAAAGTAATAATTTGAATTTTAAAAGGATCATTAATACAGATCATTGTAGAGAATCAGTAATCAACTTCATATTAATCAATAAATTTATATCAATAAATAACTAAATTTAAAAACAGACAAAAGGGAAAACTTCCAAGAAACAAAAAACTGAAAAAAAAAGAAAAACCCTAACAGTTTATCACCATTACAGAAAATAAAATAATAGCTAAATATATACTCAATCTTAAAAAACTGTTCCAGAATACAGAAAGAATGCTTTTCAACTCATTTCATAAGACTTGTATAATCCTGATGCATAAGACAGCATAAGGAAAAAATTACAGAATATTCTCTTATTAAAAGGTTGTAAAAATATTTAACAAATTATACGGACACTAAGTATAATATCTTTAACAAACTGAGTTTAAGTCTAAAGGGCATTAGAAAATATATTAATGTAATTCACCAAATTAAGAAATAGCACACAATAAGAAATAAGCACACAATAAAATTATTAACCAAAAGAATTCAACAAACTTCAAAACCAATTCAATTAAAAAACAATTTACAAAATAATAAAAGAAAAGAAAAAATTCTTGCCCGGGGAAAGGTATTGTTATCAGATGAAGTTTATCTATCCAAATCTACAGGCAAACAATGGTAAAAAAAATCAAGAAGCATTCTTTCTAAAGTCAGGAAGTTTCCTATTAGGGGTTTTATTTATTAGCATTGTACTAGAAGACCTAACTAATGCAGTAATTCAAGAAAAAAGTTGTATGACACCTGGGTGGCATTAGGTGTCAGTTAAGTGTGCCTTCAGCCCAGGTGATGATCTCTGGGCCCTGGAATAGAGCCCCCTATTGGGCTCCCTGCTCAGCAGGGAACCTGCTTCTCCCTCTGCCTCTACTCCTACCCTTGAGGGCTCATGCTCTTTTGTTAGTCCTCTCTCACAAATAAATAAATAAAATTCTTTTTTAAGAAAAAAGGAAAAAAAAGGTGTAAAGACTGAAGAAAAAAGCAAACTTTTTATTTACAGAAGATATAATTAACTACATAGTAATTTTGAGAGAGCCTCCATATGATTGGAAGTAAAAGAATTTAGCAAGGGTGCAATCAGCAAAAACAACTGTGATCCTATACACTGAGCAACAGACAATTAGAATATGTAACCTTAAAAAAGATACTTTACAATAAAAACAAATAGTGCGAGTTATCTAAGAATAAACCTGATTTTTATAAGTGCAAGACATTAATGAGAAATACAGAACGTCATTAGAAGACCTAACAACAAATGGAGAATTATAAGAGATCTTATTTGGGAGACTTCAACAGATAAATAAATCTGTGAAACTTCTTTCAAAATCAACCTACAAACTCAGCCTAATTCTTTTTTTAACATATTATTTTATTTTTAATTTCTTCAAATTTTTATTTAAATTCCAGTTAGTTAACATACAGTGTGATACTGGTTTCAAGAGTAGAATTTAGTGATTTATCACTTACATAAAACACCCAGGGCTAATCACAAGTGTCCTCTTTAATGACCATCATCCATATTTAACTCACCCCCCACCCACCTCTCCTCCAGCAACCCTCAGTTTGTTCCCTATAGTTAAGAGTCTCTTACAGTTTGTTTCCCTCTCTTCAGCCTAATTCTAATAAAAATTCCAACAACACTTTTTGTAAGAAAAAAAAAGATTTTTTTGAGATTGTGGAACTTGATGACTGACTTTATGGAGAAGACATGCCAAAAGCAGCTAAGGCAATTCCTCCAGGAACAGAAATGAAAGAACTCACCAGATAGCAATATTATTAAAACAAAAACAAAAGGAGCAATGCATAACACACTTCTAACATGTATAGAAACAACAGAGATAGCCTTACAAACCACTAGGAAAAGGAAAGAATTATAAAATAAAAGTACTGAAACAATGTATCATCCCCAAAAAACCCCAGAAAACAAAAACCAAATTAATTTCTTCCTTCATACCACAAACAAAACTCCTTTCCAGATATATTAAAACACAATTATAAAAAGGCAAAATATTATCATTTCTGAAATCTTATATAAGATCATTTAAAAAGTTACAGAAATTTTCTTGAGGACACCAAAAAGGAAACTTTCTTAATAACACCCCAAAAGCACCTACCCTAAGAGAACAGACTGATAAATTTGACTTCATTATTCTGTAAAACAAAAGATACCATAAACAAAGTAAAAAAGAGAAAGCATGCACAGAATAAATATTTTCAAACTATACAGCCTGCAAAGAATTAGTGTCCAGAACACATGAACTACAAAGAAACAGATGCATACGTCAAAGTCGTGGAGAACAAATTCACAGGAGAGAAGTCTAAAATAACCAATAAAGGCATTAAGTAATCTGAGAACTGCAAATTAAAACAATAATGTGATCAATTCTAACCCATTAGAACGATAACATTTATGTCAATAACAAAGTGTTATTTAGCAAAGAGATTGATGGGGAGAGAACAATGGCGTTAACAGGTGAGGATGTAAATTGTTAAACAATATTAGAGAGCAACTTGGCAGTATTTAATAAAGTTGGAGATGGGCATGCTCCATCATTCAAAAATTCTATTTCTAGGTGTGTATATCCATATATGTCTAGAAAGGCACATACACATGAGAACAAAGACATACAAAAACCTTCACTGTTTTCCTTATTATTAGCAAAAAAGCATAAGCCACTAAAAAACCTATCATTGGCATAGTTAAATAAATGTGATGTACCTTAGATCAAACGAAAGAATTAACTAGAGATGAACATATTAACATGCATAAGAATAAAAATATAATGACAAGGAACAATGATACAACCACATCTATAGTGTGAAATCATTAATGTTAAAAGTGCAAAAAGCGACTGTTAAATGTACATAGTTGTAGACCAAGTTGGGGGGGGGAGCTTATTAAGGAAAGGTTACACCCTTCTTGGTCTGATCAAGAAAGAGGGGACCCAGAGGATTTACACATTATCGATAACTACTTATTTTCCCCAAAATGTGAAGCGAATATGGTACAATACTAAGATGTGGTTCAATTGGGTGACTAGAATACAAATTATTTATGATATTTTCTGTATCTATATATTCTGTATGCTTAAAATAATATATGCCTTGTACCACAGATTTCCTGACACTGAATACACTTCATTGATAGGAAAGCCTCCCTCACAACCAATGCTTTAGATAGTATTTTAATATATTTTTCTATCCTTGTACTTTTCAGATTCATTTCTGAGTAATGGCTCCAATGAGAGAAGAGGGGAAGAAAAGAGAACATACAGGAAAATCTATGATGTCTGCCAGAAGACCTGCAGCATTCTAGGCTCCATCAGCCTGAATCCAAGGTACAAACAATATGGTGCTGACTAAAGATGACAGTCGCACAGCCGGAACCAAACCTCAGTGGCGATGCAGCATGCAGTATAAGCCTTCACACTTGAAAGATGCTGTGACTTTGGGGGTTTTGTTACCACAATATAACTAAGCCTAAATTGACAATCATATTGGCTGCTAAGCCCACTGGGAAAATAAATGATATGGAATTTTATAATAAATGAATTAGGCTGGTAACACCTAAATCACCTAATCAATCATAGGATCACAAAGAAAGACAACCTAACATGTGCCTCTTTTGCAGGATGCAACAGAAATTTCGAGAAAATAAACAAAGAAACAAACTTAAACCTGACCTGATCAAGCCTCTAGATCCAATTACAGTACATATCAATCATGTAAAATGGTAACATGGGGATGAAAACAGCCAAATACAGGATGTGGGAAATTCCATAGTACAAATCATCTGCTCAATTTCTTCAAAAAAAAGGATAAAAGTTGGTAAAAAAGATGTAGAGAGAAATGACTCAAGCAATGTATCAAATGTACTACATGGACTTGTCTGTATCCTGGTCAAAACAAATTAAGTATTAACAAATTTACAAAAATGAAGTAAATTTAGACATATTTTTGTTATCTTTTGAACCTATTTTTGTTAATCTTTAAATGTGTGAAAATGACATTACTGTTTTTTAAGCATGGGATGCATATTAAGGTATTTAGAGTAATAATATGATGTTAAAATTTGCTTTAAAAAACAGTGGTGAGAGGAAAAGTGAAATAGGATTAACCAGACGCTGTGGAAGGTGCATAACTTTTTAGCAACATGAGAAACTTCTGCTCCTCTTAAGACATCATTAAGAAAATAAAAAGAAAAGTCACATGCTGAGGGTAAATATTCACAGTTCATACAGTCAGCAAGACTTACTATATAAGGGATATATTATGAATCTTCATAACTCACTATTAAGAAGAAAAACAGCCCAAATAGAAATGGGGAAATTGGGGCACCTGAGTAGCTCAGTGGGTTAAAGCCTCTGTTTTCAGCTCAGGTCATGATTCCAGGGTCCTGGGATCGAGCCCCGCATCAGGCTCTCTGCTCGGCAGGGAGCCTGCTTCCCCCTCTCTCTCTCTGCCTGCCTCTCTGCCTACTTGTGATCTCTCTCTCTGTCAAATAAATAAATAAAGTCTTTAAAAAAAAAAAAAAAGAAGGAAATGGGGAAACTATATGGACACTTTAACAAAAAATACATGCATGACCGACCCATAAGCATTTAAGAGTTGAATAGTTATCAGCCCTAAGCACCACAGCGAGTCTATAAATGCAAAATAGAACTAAGATGAGATGACACTACAAACCACTTGAATGGCTAAAATTAAAAGGACTGACAATCCTAAATGTTAGTGAGGAAAGTCTCATAGCAGTCAGGAGTATGAAATGGTACAATGACTTGGGAAAACTGCAGCTTTACAAGTAACAGTGAAAAAGGGGAAACAATGTAAACCCCTAATAAGAGAATGAAAACACAAAGAGTGGTGTTTCCTTATAATGGAATACTACTCAGCAACAAAAAGGACTGAACTACAGATGCTCCTACCAACACAGACAAATCTCAAAAACACTACTCTGTGTAAAAATGCACGATCAAAAAGAGTACATATTATATGATGCCATTCAACTAATGGTTCAGAGAAGGCAAAAATAAATTATGGTGACAGAAAACAGATCAGTGGTCACCTGGGGCTGGGGTTTGAGCAGATCTACTGCTAGAGAAGAATAAAGGGCCCTTCTGAGGTGACAGAATGTTGACCATGCTGTCGGTCACATAGTGTGCATTTGTTGGAACTCATCAACTATACACATATGACAACTGCTTGTATTATATATAGATTTTATCTCCAAGTTGACTTAAAAAAGCTATAATCAGATATATTTATGACAGATATAATCGTACCATTTTTATGAGGTCATGTATTCTAAGGATAAATCACACAATGAAGTTAAACTAAGGATTCGAGCAGAAATCACTAAGGAGTAAATCAAATTGTCTTAATAACCTAAGATAGTGTAGCCATGCCCTAAATTTAGATAAGAACTTCAGGAAAGTGAGGATATAAAGGAATAATAAGCTATTTTAGTCCTCATGTCTAAAAAAAGAACAATTCCTAGGTAAAAGGTAAATGCTTTCCTCATACTAAATCATGGACTGTATTTGCCACAAAATTATATTTTAGCAACAAACAAACAAAAAAGACCTAACTATGCAAGAGAATGTAAAATGACTTTCATACCGATAATTCTTGGGTAATCTACACGCATATGGTAAATTCAGGCCATTATTTTTGAGAAGTCAGTAACATGTGTACTACATTCTATAAGAGTCTTTACCCACAATGTTTTTTTTTTAATTTTTGTAAAGATATTTTAGTTTTATAAGCAATCTCTACACCCAATGTGGGGCTTAAACTCACAACCCCAAGATCAAGAGTCACATGCTCTATTGACTGACCTAGCCGGGCACCCAATCCGTTTTAATTAAAATTTTTTTAAAAAAACAGAGTGAAGATTAATCCCTTAGAATTCTGAAAAACAGGCATTAGAAAAAATATATTCGTGGGCATTAAAATTTTCAGACTCTGTCTCACGCTGCTGTAGAAATATCTCAGAGATTGAAGAACAGCACATCCTGTATATGTGAAGCTCATGGGAGCACAGCACGTCACGCTGGCCCATCAAATATTCTTGCACTCTTTGAGAGGGTGTAGGAGGGAAATAACAGGTGGTGTTTAAAAAGATAGTGATTGGAAGATTTTGAAAACAAATGTCACTTCAAACAATATTTTCTATGATTCACTCTCTAAGATGATCAAGTTTACACTCTTTTATCCGTACAGGTACATTGCTGGGAAAATTTGAGAAGAATTGCTCAATGCACATCCTAGAGATTTTATGAGACCAGCTAATAAATTAGCCAAATATAATGAAAGGTTTAGACAGAAAGAGAGAGCTTTCTTCATTTTGTATTACTACTAAAGCTATGGTAGAGTGCCACTTTCCCTATGACTGGTATCCCAGATCATGGCCAGACAAATTACATATCTTGACTTCATTTAATTTGAAGTTACTGAGTTATTTATCATCCCTAAAGCTCATAGTACATAAAAACATGATTTTCATAATGTTTTTTTCTTTCTAAAAATTCAGCTACTTAAAATAAACTTGAGGTTTTAAATTTAAATTCAGTTATTGTGATTTGATTCTATACACCTTTATTTTCTGCATTTTAGAATACAAATTCCCATGACTTAAGCAGGCACAATTAGGCAATGAGATAGGGCGTCCCACAGGGCAATACCTCATTCAGTACCTGTTGTGCCAATGCACTCTTTTGCTGCAAGAGTTGTCTGTGTTCTCTTCTGGCTTTTTTTTCTTTTTTTTTCACTTGACTGCATGGGAAACTCTTTTACTTTACTAAAAGATATTATAAATATCACTTGAGTTCAACCTCTCTGAATAACCAACAATTCTAAATCAGCCAAGCCTAAATGAATATAATTTTACTGTACTTACTGTAATTTTTCAAATATCAAAAGTGAATTCCCACCTCTCATGGACAGCATTTAAATGCCAAATTTAAATGCTTCGAAACTATCTGCAGCTATTTTGCAATCTATGAAGCATGGATAGTCTGCATTATGGGAGATGTAGTTCACTGACCACATTTTCACCTGAAGGCGGTTGTGTTTAGTATAAACATTTGGCTCAAATTCTGTGTGCCTAAAATATTTGATTTGGAGAACACATTCCAGAAAGCAATTTAAATTCATTAGGAACATATTACATAAAATGGAAAAGCATTTGCCACAGTTCCGTAGCAAGTACTTTCATTACTTACGCAATCCATATTCTGGCATTTAAGTACTCTAAGCTTCTTTCCTTTAATGATTTTTCAGTTGGGGGTGGGGTGGGCAGAAACCCTACATAAAACCAACTTTTAGAAGATATAGACAGATTTTGGCTTTTGCATTAATTTTATGAAGTGTGATCAATAATAATTTGATGAAAGAGAAGTCTGGCCCTGGGAAAGAACAGATTCAGAAAGGAAGCATGGTTCTCTTAAACATTTATCTTCTAAATCAAAATTAATCCTGACAATGTATTCACTTACCGATATTTTCTGTAGGCATCGAGACCCTCGTTGGTTCTACAAGATTGTCAGCCAGGACAAAAGCTCCTTCTTCCAATGTGTCAAGTAACATTGTTGCTGTGTGAGCTTGTTCAGAAGAATTCATGTGTTTCCAGGATTCCAAAGCTTCAGGTCTCAGAAGATTGTCCACTGTGTCCACAATTGCCTGCATCCATTAGAAAACCACCATTAGTTCTGACTGCTTCTAGTACCAAGGTGATTTTCAATCACTGACTAGTGACAATTGTAGTATTTATCTGTTATGATGATTTACTCTTACTTCAAGATGGAAGAACACCTGAACAACATACACCTGGCTGATTATCTTACCATCTCAAAATAAAACTAACTGAAGATTAGTAGATTGCTATTTGATTATAAAGGGTAAATGTGAAAAGATGGCTTGTGGATACTTACTTAACATTATCTCCATTGTCAAAGAGAAGCCCAACCAATGTCAGCTCTTAACCTGAGGTATTACTGGTACATGCACGGTCACTCCTATTTATAACCTCAAGGTTTAAATATTCTAGATAGAAAACACTGATATCTCTGGAATAGCCTTTTATTTATGCTTGAAAGTTACACCATACTGTTTTTTGGAACCTGAACTAAAGTAATAGCCAAAATCGTGCCTTAGAACATTGTCTACTTATTACACCACTGGGGGAAAAACCAAAGATGATTTCAAAGTTCATGTATTATCTGTGAATATTTCACTTTTCCAATTCTCTGTCCAGCTAGAAAACACTTGAGAGTACACCTTAGTTGATAAACAATGATCTGTTTTTATAGAAGAATCAAGAGATCAAAATATTTAAAGCCTATTCGAATAATTTAATGAAAACTAATAGTTTAATGAAAAATCTTAATGTAATATTAAGAAAAATAGAATAAGGTCTTCATAAACATCCAGGTTGTACATGTTCGTATTTGTAGGTTTAATTTATTACCATGCAAAATAACAAATAAAAAATAAAACCCAGTCAGCTAAGCAACTGAAGACAGGCCTTTGTACTGATACTTACTATAGCTATATACTGACCATGGCTTGAATAGCTGAAACCACTAAGTTTACTTACTCTACCCCATTTACCCAGTCAAAACATGTCATTAAGACCATACATAAATTGTTTTAATCTATTGGTAATCACTGAGGGAAAAGAACATACATTGTGCAAAGAACAACAACAAAACTTGCTAGTTTGAGGTACGATATTGAAATAACCAGGGGGAAAAGTTGTGTGAAGCTACTGTCAGAGTAAGAGTAATTAGCTTAATCAATCTTAATATCCTCGTTCTGTCTGCCTTGTGAGCTCCCACAACCTTCCTGGCAGGTGGAAGATACTTCCAACTGGCGTTAAAGGCTTTTCTTCCCTCTCTCTAATGGGAGACAGAATAGTCAAAATGCGCACAGTGATACTGCCGCAGCCATTAACTAGAGTGGAACAGAAATTGGTCTGCCGAGGCCAGATTCATTAGTCACCAAGAAATACAGACTGGAGTCTCTAATCTAAGTTACAAATGAATCCTCTGTCACAAAGTGGGAACTCGCTTCATTTGCATAGTGTAAGTCAGCTTCTGATTTGTAATTTAAGGAGTTTTATTAGTCTTATCTGAGCAGAGAAGCTCATTTGAGAGATACTGAAAATGACACTGGTCAGAAATTAAGGTCATGCTGAAACTTACTACATACACACATAATTCGCTGATGACATGCTTTTATTAATTTGAAACACTCTTTATTTATTACCATTTGTACTTTTCTAGCAGAATCAAAAACGATCATTAGCCTAATCATATTCCTTAAGTAGTCTCTCCCTGCCAAAGAGAAAAAGCTATTCTTCTGCCACTGAGATATATGTCCTGGGCAACATACCAATTATTACATTTCATACATTAACTAATACCTTAAAGGTGAACTGAAAATTTCAGTATGACAAATTCTATGCACTTCAGCAGTTTTTTCTTTGCCCCCATTAAACAGGCTAAAAAGGATATTCAGAATATTACTACCTAAAAACAGACTTTCCCACCACCTTTTCTTGTCAGGTTCTCGAGTCCAACAATGTCTATTTGCAAACTAGTGACATGCCTTTGTTCTTTCGTTCTTTTTTTTTTTTTTTTTCCTTCTAGATCTTGCTGACCGAAACTGGTAGTCATAGCTTTTGAATAACCTCTACTCTACAAAACTACAAGCTTCTTTTGTTTTGTGGTCATACGCATATGGGTTATTTCTTAAGGTTTGATTTACTAAGGATATGGTCCTCAGATGAGTACGATTAGAAAATAACCATCCCCCTAAAAGAAACATCTAAAATTCACATAATAAAACCAAATGCAAGCTGGTAATGTTATTCTGATCTATCACACAGAACTAGAATGGCATAGTCTACCGTCAGCCTCAGCATGCTTCCTATTACTTGGATATACCAGGGAGAAAAACCTGCTGGAGTGAACAAGGATTCTGAGCCAAACAGTGGCTTTCTGTTTCTATTAGCCTGATAAAAACTAACATAGAACATACATTGATAACTCTGTCACATTATTTATATTCCATTTCTAGTAACCCATCCCCGTATCAACCTGATTCTAGAAAGGACTCCTAAAAATTTCAGGACAAAGCCTATTTTATTTAAGAGTACACCACAGAGATAAGAAAGCAGTGACTTTTTCATGCACATACATTATGACTATACAGTCTTTGATATGATAAACTGCCAAGAATATATCATAGCTGTTTTACTCAAGTTGTTTTTTAATCCACAGAGATGACAACAGGAAACAAAGAGACTATAGGATTACTTTCCAATTCACAGGATATTTCATTTAAATTCTTGTATGTTTGGATGAATGGAAAAAAAGCAAAAATTATAAAGGTAAATTATTTGCTTATTCTGAGAGTAATATACCTGAGAAGAGTCAACATTTGTACAGCTGATATGGGGCACATTATATAATTATCAAAGACTGAAATACATTGGATCATGCAGCAAGATGATAAAGCGTGGCAGGTAGCTGAAGAAGGGAGAAAGCAGGGTGACAGCACAGGAGAGATACCTTAAGGTAAGCCCTGCATGTCTTCTCTCGTTTTTGGAGCTTTTTAGTGAAAGAAAAGAAAATCAGAGGTTAGATTTTGTCTGTTGAAAATGAGGAAAAAAAGAAATCCTCAAAACTTAGGCTGGTGTTCCTGATTTCAAAGTTTGTTATGCACGGTGGTCCTCTGGATTTTTGTGAGTTTACACTGATTGCTAAATCTGCGTATTTATAGTTCATAGCTGCATTTTGTTAAGTGTACTAATCCAAAGTATCACGATAAAACCAGAACAAAAATGTCTGTTTTTTAACCCTGTAACACCATATTACCCACAGATTTTGGCTTAATATGAATCTCCTATGCTTGTTTGGTAGTATGGTTAAAATAACTACCAATTTTTGGTCATATTAGAAAAAATTAATGGCATTAATATACTATCCTCCTAGAGAGGGAAACGTGCCCTTCTCCCAAAACCTGCAATTGAAAGCAGTATTGTAGTGGATAACATTCCTCTGTGCATTACAATTTTAGTGCAACCACAAAAGCTGCATGTATTAGTGTACAGAGTATATCAGACGTAGAATACATACTCTCTCCAAGTGCAGATAATGCATTCTTAAGTGGGAGTACTGGCCACAATCAGGCAATGTCTGCCACCAACTAAAATCTCCCTAGAAATTTTACCTTTTTTTTCCCCCCATGTTGTTCCTTTTTCAACTGTAATTCTTTCTTGGGAAAGAGAAAGAATTACATAAAATGTAATTACATAAAAATGAGAAATTTTATTTCTGAGTATATGTCAAGGGGGCCAGAGGTTTGGCAGTCCAGTGCTAGAGGAATCAAGAGCTGCCATATAAAATGTCTGATTAAATAACAGGAAATTCCTACCTACCTTGTTATAACTCCGTCCGGCGGAATCCTTTTCACTAGGTTTCAGTTCCTGCAGCTGTGCATCAAGAATGTCCACCAACTGCTCCATCAATCTCACTGAAGAACTCACATCCCCAGCAAACACTGGCCCTTTGGTATGTTTAGCCAGTTCATTGGCAAGACTAGCAGCATTTTCTCCACTTCTGATCTGAAATGACAATTTATATTATCTCAGTATGATTTCTTGCTCTGTTTGCGGCTTCTTGTTCTTTTCCTGAGTATCTCTGTTGTGGTGAGAGAAATATTTGCAAATATGTCAAAATCTGCAACTAATTGAGGCCAATAACTTTCTCCTCATTTCATATGATTAAAGGTTCTTAGATCCTCAACACACAAAAGAAATTCTTAACCAGACCTTTAAAAGGAATGAAAGGAAAAAAAGAAAACCAGAAATCTCTTTTTAAGTTTTTCAGATAGCTTTCTCATTTCACTGCCACCATTTGTAAACTGCTGTTTAAAAATCTTATTTATTTATTCCAATGATCCAGAAATTTAAATTAGAATGTAATCAGTACGATACTGGGAGTTATTATCTACTCTTTGCTTGCATTTCAGAAAGGTAGATGACGAAGGGGAAACTAAAATGTCACCGCATTGCATTGTAATATTAAAGTTACTAATGCCTTTTAAAGTCGTTTTACTTATTCTATCATAATCATCTGTGATATAAACATCTGCTTGCATTCTGTGGATTCAGTTGCAAACTTAATGGTATTTGATTTATTAGGCTGATGGGCTATTCGTCTTACAAACATCAAAAGAAACAGAACAAACTGAATATAAATGAAATCAAGCAAGTATCTACTCATTAAAAAGCTTAACTTAGAAAACGGCATGCCCCCAAACATATGTAACTTTGAATAAATAGTTTACAGACAAAACTATACATGATTTTCTTATTTTTCTACTGAACAAAGAACGATGAAGCCAGTTTCAACATACAAAGCTAAATTATTTACGTTAAACGTTAACACCCTTAATCACCAATGTGTATCATATTAAAAGATTCCAACCAACCTTCTGAGCCAGCTGATTTACCCAGTGTGAGGTACAGTTGCTAAGATCGGGGCCCTTAGGGTTCCATGTTCCAGTGGAAACCATGCAGAGATAGGAGGCAGTTCCTACAACAGATGTAGAAAACAGCAGTGAAATTGAAACCATTTTTCTGCATGCATTCAGGAAATCAGCTACGATGATACTACACTACATGTTAAATTTTGAATAAACACCAATGGAATTGGTTGACAGTAACTGAAAAAGAATAGGGTATAATGCAGATTATAAACAGTAAATATAAAGTCAGCATAGAAATATCAGACGTTTACAGCAAACAAACAAAGAGCCCTTGATTTTCTTGGGACTTATCCAAAACGATACTTGCAATGAGAAAGGCAGCGGTTAAGGAAGCCTCCCTGGAGTCCATGGGCAAAAAAATGTCAGGCTTGACCCCTAGAGGTCTTCAAGAGGGAGAGAGGTAATTCGGGCCTGACCTTAAATAACTTTTACCATTCACGAGCCTGTAAGTTATCTACCAATGCTCTATTACCAAAGTTAATAAAAATAGCAAAAAAAAATAAGCTACCATAAACGTCTCTCTTTCCTTGAAATCACTTCAGTGTAATTCAGAACCTACTCACTAAATTTAAAAATATAAATTTGGCATTTTACAAGAACTACCTCTTGTTCCCTTGGGACATGGCCGTTCAACCATCATTCCCCTTTGTGTCTGAGGCCACTTTATCCCCCTCGCGTCTAATGCTTCGCAGAATCTCTCTGGCAGGGGAAAAATATTTGTTACAGGAGGAATTTTGGTTGTAGAAACTGCTGGAGGTGGTTTTGTCCCTTTGCTTCCTTCCTGTGATCCAGCTACAGTTGTGCTCATGGGGCCTTTCTGTGAAGTAGTGCTTGTGGTTGATACTGTGGTTTTGAACAGCTCAGCTGAAGAAGTTATTGTCACAGCTGTGGTAGGCACTACGGAAAAAAGATGAGTATATTAATCTCACACACACTCGCACTCATATACAGGCACACACGTGAATGTGTATATGCACACACAACACAAAACCCCTCCCATCCAACTATCCCAAAACCAATAAAATGAAAATTAGTGGGAACACCAGTAAGGTTGGAGAAAGAATAAATCCCCTCATTTATTCCAATTTATTCATATTGTTGGCTAAGTAATGGTAGTTTGGACTTTACTATGGATTTTTCTGTATGACTCTAATTGTCTGAAGTCTACTTCTAAATGAAATATTTGATAATACAGCTTAAGTATACTTCATCATTTAGCATCCAGCAGAAACTGAAGGACAGTTTTAGTGTCTAGACCAGGTATACGTTACTACGAAACAATATAGAAAAATTCTTTTTTTATATAAGCCCATACCCTATAAGTAATCAAATTCAAAGCATCAATAAAAATCTGACAATTACATATAATTAGGACAACAGAAAATTTAGTCACCCACTCTACATCTTGCAGGAAATAAATACTGTGACATCTTTCCACCCAGCAGCCATTCTTGCTTGAGAGATTTTTGAGCATGCCTGATTAGGTCCAAACAGAAGATAGGCTTGGCATGCTTGTGCTGTGTTAGTAAGGAAACATCTGAGGCTTCATTAAGCATATTTACATTTGAAAACATAGGTAGAAAAAGCAACTAGTTCTGGTCAGAGGTTACGATGCAATCTCTTATCAGGATAACAGGTTAGATCAAATTATGCCTAATTTGAAACCAACCCTACATACCATGCTGACACTTAATACAGAGTGTAAAAGGAACTACAGTTACACATTTGAAACTATTGTAAAAGGTTATTTTTTATTTCCAGCATCACTTTCAAACTGTTTAATCTACCAGGTTAAAAAAAAAAATGGAGCTTAATGTTTCCTTCATTGATTGCCATTTAATTAGTTTTAACAACTAAAATTCTGTCAGTAAAACTTTAATGCTATCATTTAAAATCTACTAGGTGATCACACTAAAGTTTCATCAACATTTACAGATAACTGGCTCTTGAAACCTTATACGTATGATGCTTTTAATAGAGTATAACAAGTTAAAAAACTATTTTTTAAACATTAACTTTTTTAATGCTTTCTCTATAATGTAAGAAACAAACTAGAATATTAAAACTTAAAAAACAAGTTCATCTTATCACTAATATGTTCATTATTTTAAGTTCTGGTTCAAAAGTAGTTGTTTATATAGTATGGATACTATTGACAGAATCTTCTAAGTCCATCACAAAAAGTAATGCGTACTTGTTAATAGTTCTTGAAGAGTGAGAAACTTCTTGTCAAAACAGGCATACACACTTTCTACACCTTTTTTCCTTCCATCAAGAGAAATTTTTTAATCATGTGTTTTATTTCCAGGGCATAATTTGTTGACCATATGAGAGATGCTGTATCAAACATCATGTCTAGCCAGCTGCTGCAGAAACCGATTCAAACCTGTCTATCTTTTTCTGTAAAGCACTTGCCTGACATCTTGTTAAACCTCTGTAATTTTCTTTTGATTACAATGCAGCCAGGCTTTCAGTGCTTTCTCAATTAACATTTGTCAAAAGCATCACACTCTTTTACACAAGTGTCAAATGACTGCCTCTGAATCAAATCTTAAAGAGTAGTAGGAAATCGGAGCATAAACGAAAAGGACAGAGGAAAATGGTTTAGTGCCACACCACCTTATGTATCCCTTGACACTGCACTAATTAGTATGTATTTAGTCATGGAAATATGTCTTAACAATACTACAATTAGTGATCTGTTAGCTAAGCATCAGAAAAGAATCATGATAACTGAGTCAAGGTAGGTAATAAAATGACCTCTGGCAAATGCACAAAATTTCTTGCAACATGTGAAGTAGTGCTTGTGGTTGATACTGTGGTTTGCATGTGTTTTTGACAATAAATTTCATACATTTTCACCTTTTGTTCATCAAAAGTTTAAAGGAAATCAATCTTCAAAGATAAATCAAAGAACTATTGGGACATCATGAAAAACCTAAAAGTAAACTTTTAAGTGGCAAAATTAAACCCTTTTGAAAGGCCATCAGAATTTCTGGAATTTTGCAAAGCTGAAGTTTTGCAACTTTACAGAAAGCAATTTTTTTCTAATGATGAAGCCATAAGTGCAGAGGTTGTTTCTAAAAATTAACATTTCTTCCATAAGTAAAGACAGGTCCCAACAGGGCATCTGATAGTGATAAAAGCCGGCACTTATTCAGCATTTATGTACCAGATGCTATTTTAATCACCATTCATGGATCATCAGATCATCTTATTTAGTCCTTACCACACAACCCCATGAAGTAGCCACTATGATTATCTTCCTTTTACAAATGATAAAATTGAGCCATGGTGAAGGTTAGGCAATTTGCTTAAGGTCACCTGGACATACTCTTGAATGTTATGATCTTACTTTTCTAGGCAAAAGATTTTCATAGATTCTGGAAAAGTATGGCATCCCACAAAGTAATCTGCCCTTATTCTGGAGCATTTAACTGATATTTTTCTGTGTAAATCTCTAAAACAAGAAAAGATGTGGGAAGATAATATAAAATACTAGAGCAACAGATGATAAAAAGTTTCATAATGTAACTTATGTGGCAAAAGTTTCAAAACTCAAGAATGTCCTATAAATCATAATAGAAAACATGGCAATTCACAGTAGAATTATATCTCAAATCTAAACCTTATTTTCCAAAGTTCTGTCCCAGAGTTATCAGAGTGTTATATCAAGCATCCAGATTAAGTGACTTAGCACTCTGCTTACTTTTGTCATTTGGGTATAGAGACCCAAAACCAGTACTAATAAAATGTTCATAAACATATTTAAGAACTACCCTCGAAAATTTCAACAAACATATACAGAATGCCTCAATTTACTGTGGTAGTGCTTACTAACACCAGCATCCATTTATCTTAAGGGTAGTGCTTCCCTCACCGGGGTCCACGAACTCAACTCATTGTTCACTGAATGAACTCTAGTTACAATGAGCCTGTCGCCTGGAAAGGCAGAAATGTGTATTCATTGAATTTACCTTTATTCAATGTCTAAAAATAACGATCATCTTTTATTGAGCAATCATTATTAGTGGACAGATGTTTCAAGAAATGTATATTCTATGCTAAACACTTCCTAAACAAATAGACCTAACTAGTTCTCTTGATAAAAAATTTTCCCTCATACTATTGAAGTGTCTTACTTCATAATTACTCTGAGACAAATATCCAGGAACTGCCAAAATCCAAGACACAAAATTTTTTCAATATTTGGGAGGGACGCCTGGGTGGCTCAGTCAGTTAAGTGTCTGTCTTCGGCTCAGGTCATGATTCCAGGGCCCTGGGCTTGGGCCCCATGTCAGCTCTCTGCTCAGCAGGGAGCCTCCTTCTCCCTCTCTACTCCCCACAGCTTGTGCGTGCTCGCTCTCTCAAATAAAGAAATAAAATCTTTAAGAAAAATAACATTTGGGACATCAAATTTGCAGACAAAGTAAATATAAAGCAATTCAGATTAAGAAACAGAGTTAAAATAGGACTGAAAGGGTTTTTCCTAAGCCCACTTTAGAGGGGGGAGAAGGTGAAAGGAAATAAAGAGCTAGTTTAGAGAAATGGAGCAACTGAACTATGTAGAGATAACATAAGGTTAAAAATTCAAAGGAAAAAAAAACCCATGTATCTGAAAAGCATGATTAGGGCAAAGAAATAATATACTTGCCCTAATAGGAGGGAAAAGGCTTGGGTTTATAAAAGGGGAAACGTTTTGAAGCTAATAGACTATGAAACAGTCCACAACAAAAATTGAAAGGAATTTTACAGCATGCTGTATACCTTCAAAACATACACAGTAGCAAATCTAGTACGTAAGGCTAAATTACAGCCAAACCAGTCAATCATTGTTTTATGACAACTAAAGACCTGAATTCTCTGATTGCTCTGTCTTTTCAGTTTTGTGGATCTTGCTTCAGAAAAGCTGACAGTGGCTTATTGATTTGACCTAAATTGATGGGCCAGAATAGTTCTGCAAGGCCCCATCTACATGCATATAGATATCAGCCCATCTGAAAGAGACAGGAGTCTCTAAAAGCATGTGAAGATAAATCACAACAGAGAGAAAAGAGAATATGTTTCAATCAGGAGCAAGAGAGATTTAGGTCATATAAAACTTGGTATCACTAAGGGTTTAATATGGGGCCAATACGAATTTTTACTTTCTGGGAATATTTAAGAATAGCTAACTATATTGGGTAACAAAAACCAGTTGTGGGAACACAACTACCAAATATGCCCAAGTTTCCCATTTTCAAAGCTGATAACTGGTTTTCAAAAAATATCTAAATTACTGAAGACTTTTTCATCTGAAATGGATCAAATTATTTACTAGAATATAAGCCACAAATGGAAAATTACATCACTACTCATCTTGCATTCACAAAGTACTTTGTGACAAGTAGATGGGGCAATGATTCTTTGTTGAATTGAGTTTGTACTCAATTTATTCACAATCTTTCAGGTGTTGCCTGATTATGAATTTGCATTTTTAAAAGTATTTTATTTCTCTTTTTCCTAATGGAGGGGCAAGAGATTTATTGTCGCCCCAAACAAATGTAACAGCTGTGAGAGTAACACAGGTTACAAAAAAGATTAACGCAGCGATCAATATACAATGTCAGATTTTGTCAATTCCTGAATTCTGCCTTTGACAAACCTATAGGATAAAGGAGAAGGTTGGTACTAGCTTTTAGAAAAACATCCGAGACACTGGGGATTATGGTGAGTGCTGCGAATTGTGTAAGACTGATGAATCACGGACCTGTACCCCTGAAACAAATAATACATTATATGTTAATTAAAAAAGGAAAGAAAAAGAAAAACAGCTGAGATACAGAAAATGTCCCAAATTGCTGGCCTTATGAGAAAAAGATATGTCTAAATTTAAAAGTAAATGATTCGGGGGTGTCTGGGTGGCTCAGTGGGTTAAAGCCTCTGCCTTCGGCTCAGGTCATGATCCCAGGGTCCTGGGATCAAGCCCCACATCAGGCTCTCTGCTCAGCAGGGAGCCTGCTTCTCCCCTTCTCTGCCTACTTGTGATCTCTTTCTCTCTGTCAAATAAATAAATAAAATCTTAAAAAAAAAAAAAAAAAGTAAATGATTCTGCGGCCGCTGGCTTGCACAGTTGGTTGGTTAAGTCTCCGACTCTTGTTTTAGCTCAGGTAGTGATCTCAGAGGCCTGAGATGGAACCCCACGTCAGGCTCTGCGCCCAGCACACAGTCTGATTGAGATTCTCTCTCCCTCTCCATCTCTGCCCATTCGGCTCATGTTCTCTCTCTCTCTCTCAAATAAATAAATAAATCTTTTAAAAAATTTTAAAAAGTAAATGATGCTATGATATTATCCTTGAAGATTTAATTGCTGAAAATTTAACAATGGACATTGCTACTATAAATTTAATGCAAAAAAATTCCAGCCATACGTGAATTAGAATAAAAGGGGTCTTGCGTTAAGTCAATTTGTCATTATTCTCTTACTTTTTAAAGAAAAAAATCACATATTTTGGTATACTATAATGATTCAAATTAGGAAGTCAACTATAAAAAGTTGTGACTTTTGCTTTTAAGGTCCTTCCTGACTTTATTACAATATTTAGAACTTAGTAACAGTATATCTTAAAATATGTTTAGGTACATGTAATTATGTTTAAGTGTGTAGAGTGTATGTATTGCTTTGACAGAAAGATATACTAATTTCTTTTTCACCTTGTGGAAGAGATTGATTTAGTCACTCCAAAGAACTTCTTGGTTCCTAAAATTTTCAAGTAACTTAATAATTGGAAAATTCCAAATAACTGAGTATATTGAAATATTCAAAACTTTAAAACACAAATATTACTGTTCAAATAGAAAAGACTTATGAGTACAAGCTCTGTAACAACATATGAATAGGTTACTTTTATCATGAGTATAAGGTAATCTTGTTTTAATGATATATTCATTTAATTTACCCTCATAAATTGTTTCCCACAGAACTGAATTCAGTTGATCAACTAAAATATATTTCCCAAGATTTTACATTACTTTCTAAAATAATGATCCTCCACAAAGATACCTAAAGAGAACACAAATCGAAAATGTTAGCTGATCCATCTTCATAAGTCATCACGTGGGATCATTTAATGCTTAGTCTATGTGTGACAGTTAAAGTCAAAGAAATATTTATTTAAAGCCATCACTAATTTATCAGGAAATAAAAATGTGTAATTTTACTAGGAGGATGTTGGATGACTCCCTCTCCTATCAAGACAGCAGATACCAAAACTTCAGAACATTTATGCCTGACATTGTACATCAAGCCTAGCAATTCTCCTGGGACTTCCTAACACACATTTCCCTTAACCACTGGCGCCAAGAAGTTAAAAGGTCTACACATAGATTGTAATCAATTCAGAAGTCAGGTAGGGAAGAAAAAAAAAAAAACAAAACAGAACACAAAGCTAACAGGTTTGTAGCTGGTATTTTATTTTTAGCAATGAAAAACTGAACTGACCAATGATGCTACAATTTTCTGTCGTCGACATTTAAATGAAAAAATCTAGAGAAAGAAAACAGGCCAAACTAGGGCTAAAATGTACCCACTATGTGACAGCATGAAATACTTTGAGCTTTGACTATGAAAAGGAGAAGGAAACAGACAGGAAAAAAACTTCCAAGGCTTTTAAAAAATAAGCTTAAAGCCAAAAGCATTAGCAAGCAAACATTCTTACCTTGGGCAGGATCAGGTGGACCAAACTCCAGAGAATATCGTAAAATGAAGTTATTGTTCCACACGTAGAGTTGGTTATCTCTAGGATTGTAATCCACTGCAGCAATATACTGGTATTGGTTGGGGAAGGGAACATCTACATATTCTCCTCGGTTTAATCGGGTATTGTAAATGTAATCGATTGCATTCTTGCCTGTTTCACTCTCATTGTCTTGATAAACTGACCTGACCACATAGAGGACTCCGCAGATCATAAAAGCATTTGATGCAGCACGTTTGTCATACACAGTCTCCCACGTTGCTTCAAATCGAAGAGTATATGGATTTAGTTGGCTAATAACTATCATTCCATTGTTCTGTTCAGTGGCGTAAATGACCCATAAGCCATTTTCATCAACTGCTAGGTCGATATCAGTCTTCCCTCCCCATCTATATGGTGAGGTATCATGATAGTTGGCATAGTTAATTATGGCCTCTCCACTCTTAATTCTAGTCCTCAAGTCAAATTTCACAATGTTCCTGGTTCTCTCTTTGTTAAAGAAGACAGCACCATCATATACCACAAATCCAGTACCATCTACTCGATTTGGAAGTTTATATGTCGTTGTTTGGCGACTATTTTGGAAATCTTCTAAAGAAGCATATTCTATTAAAGTATCAGTACGATAGGGAGTCCAGGGCATGAAATAAATTTTATCTGCAGCCTGAAGAGGGTCCTTGCACCAAGCACCTGCCTTTTGTTCAGCTTCATATATACATGGTGAATCCACAATTGCTTTCAAGGTCCCAGGGCACACAAAAACTAACAGTCACAGAGAAAAGACAACAATTAAGCCAAGTTAAAAAATGAAACAGGCAAACACAATTTTAATGATCACAAATCAGAAGAGAAAAAAAAGTGTTTTATTAACATTAGATTTAACCAAAATTTATACTTAATACAGTACCACCCTTCTTTCCTCAAGTTAAAATAATCAATGTACCAAGCATACAAAGTAGCTGGGGTTTATTTTCACACATACAAGCCTAAGTTTAAGACCATTCATAACTGAGCTAACAATGTGCATTTTTGTTACAAGTTTTTAATCTTATAATTTGGTAATTAATATTTCAAAACTTTGAGCTTTGTGTGTAACAGTGTACAAAGTACTTTATTTTAGTCCCAACTTTGTCCCCTTCCCTCCCCTATCCTACTTACAAACCCCCAAAAGCAAAACACTAAAATAAAGGAAATAAAACAAAAACCCAATGTGAAGGCTTATTTAGAACTTTTATAGAAGTCAGACTGAAAACAAAGGTGCTTCAATTGAAGAAACATAAATATTCAGGAAATGTAATTAGGAACAGAGAAAAGTAAATACAAGGAAAGCAGTGATGAAACGACCGGGAGACCCTGTAACCATGGCATGCTATGGAGAGGGTTCTGGAAGCCAGGCAGGATGACACTTTAATAATAAAATATCCAGGGGTGTCAGAAAAAAGAGATAAAGGGTGAAAAAGAAACCCAGAAAGGAGCAGCTCCCCCTCGCCGACTTCAGAATTTTTACCCCATCACCAGATTTAGCAGTCATATAATTTCATCGTAAACAGTCGACTTCTTTATGAGGTACATTTATGAGATCCTGCTGATTATTTTAATGTCAGGAGTGTTGTGGAGGGAGGGAAGGGAGGGGTGACATCCATAAGGCACATAACAGGGAGCTGGGGTTCAGACTGTATACGTTATTTACCTTTTTGCTCCACTTCTATTTTAAGCATCGGAAGAAAAAAAAAAGTGCGAGGAAAAAAGAAAAAAGATTAAAATAAATTGACTATTAGTCTAAGACTGAATTCGTAATAGATGCTAAATATAGGAAGAATAAGAGCTGTACTACTTTGGATAAAGAGAAACACACAACAGGAAAACCTAGCAGGAGAAAGATTCTAAAGTTACATAAAAGAACATGAATCAATCATTTTAGTAGATTAAGGAGGCAATACAAATATGTTGGCATGTTGCTTCACTTGGTGTACCTGAATAAATAATGAAACTCTTCACTAATGCATGGTATATATACTCTTGCCTTTCTAAAGTCACTCAGCATTTTTATCCAGTTTTACTTTATATACGTATGCTACAGACACAAATGCATGCAAAAGTGTATCATCCCTATCTATCTTATCATATGAGCTCATTATTAAATTGACTAAAATCAGGTAAGCATAACAACAAGAAAATATATCATAAAAAAAACGAAACTCAATTTTGGAGCTTAGGTCAAAATTAATGAATATTGATATGGTTATATTTTAACACTTTCCCAAAGACATTTATGTAAGAATAAATATATAATTATGCATCTTAGTACTTTCTAATGTCTCTTTATTACTTTCTATTTCTAGAAAAATCCATCTTAATCATAAGAAAAAAAATGCCTCCTTTGCAGAATATATAAATCTCCCCTGCTACCCCAATAAGGATTCTGAAGGGTGGGGTAACATAGTGTCTTTCTTTCCCACCAAGAATTAGTAAATTTACTTATTTAGGTTTATATATACTTTACAAAATAAAATTCTTACTAAATTCCCTATATTACATATCTCAAACTTGTTATATTAAGTCTATTTTTTTTTTAAAAAAAAGTAAGCAAAATACATACAAGGAAAAAGCAAGCACAGTAGGCAAGGAGAAAAAGGAAGAAAGAATTATGGTTAGCTTATTATGACATTGTCTACCATCATCAATTTACACAGAAAGCAAGCTGGCATGCAACGACAATCATACCAAGCATTCAAAGCAAATACCTTGACTCCACAGACCCCATAAAAGGTAAATGCTTTCATAAAACAAACCTGATTAGTACAGTTTTATGAGAGAAAAAAATCCTCCCTCCAAGAAGTCTAAAGAAACGGATTATACAGTTAGGAAGGGTGCTATATAAGATTCTTGTTGGTAAATAGAAGTCTAATAATTACAAACCATAAAACACTATTTTAGATTGTATGTAGGCTCTGAAGTATGTTGCCTGAATTTCATAAAGTGACCAGATTAATGTCTGTGATTCTCCCTCTTTCCTTATTAAAATGTATTAGGGTGTGCTAATATTCTATCTCCAAATTGATTACTCAAAGACACTGTAGTTGCACATTTCATTAAGTTGTCTTAGCTTGATTAATTTTTAAAAATTACAATAATTCATCAAGATTAAATAGTGACCTCCTGAAATACCTCAGGGAGAAATGCCATACAAATATTTTGCTACAGGAGTAGCATATAACCCTCTCATTAAGCAATACCACCTCCCCATCCAACTTGGTCTATTTGACCACTTTCAGGAAACATACTTGCCCTATAATGTGTAATTCTGACTATATCCAGGAAAAGTAAGTTCAGCATTACTGATATAAAACAGTTCTTTTTTATAAACCAGTAGGCCTAAAACTACTCCTCAACGAAGAGCAATATTATACCTGTTTAGAATCAATAACGGAAGGGCGTGGTGGGAAAATGAGGATAAGAGAAATTATTAGTCTTGTGACTTCTCAGACTATATTTATATACAGTCATATTCTTTTTTTCAGGAAAGAATGATTTTACTGAGTCAATCAATTAAATGTAAAGGATGGGAATAATACATTTTAAAATATGTTACATATTTAAAACAGAACTTAAAACAAGTTCATTAAGGAATGTATAAAAATATATTTGTTTTCCATTCATTGAAAATGGCTAGGCTTTATTATGTGATACACTAAAATGACCGTGCATTTGCTTAGCACAATATTAAATAGGGAAGTCTTCCTTTGTGATTTAACTAATCACTTGAAGAAAAGAAAATGTATAGAAGTTGTACATAATTTAAAACTGATGAAAACAGAAGTAACACCCAAATGTAAAAATAAAAAATAATTAAATAAAACTTTGATGATTGATGAATCATGTAAGATATGGATATTGAAAACAAACGTCCTTACATTATGATTTTTATGAAAACCCAAAGGACAGAGATCTGTCAAACCAGCCAAAACTTCATCAACCCAGAAGAATATAAAAATACAATAACATTAATGAAATTAGCATTCTTCATCACATGCCAAATGTGTATTGCAACTTGTTTTAAAAGACTGTATGAATTAATTCATAACAATACATTTGCTATTCTATAGACCAAACATAAATCCACAACCCACTAACATAAGTGGAGGACTAGATGGATATGCAAGAAACAAAATTACCCCAAACAAACTTAAGCCTACATACTCTGTATCTGAAGTGACACACTATTTCATTTTGAATAATCTCACATTGATTCATTAAAAAATTTAATTAATAGTAATGGTTATTTTCTCAGACAAAACATAGCTAAAATTATGGTATAATTTGTATAATTTAATGATAATTTGAAAAAGAGGGCACAAATATCAAAACCAATCTTGCCTATAAGGTACGAAATTCTAATAATTATTTTCCTTTAGCCTGTAAGATCTTTATGATTTCTTTTAAACACATATACATTCAATTACTAACATTTCTGTTAATGATAAAGGATAAGCGGGACACATACATTTTTGACACAGGCATTATCTGGGTAGTATAAATGTCACATGTAAGATTACATGTGTCTGTCTATAAACCTAAAAAGCAAAACAAACAATGACATTTCTAATAAATTCTGTTGAGTAAATTTATAATAAAATTTTCAAAAATCACACAAAATTTCTGGAATTTTTTTTAAAAAGGAGGGAATGTATTTAGATGTGTAAACTGCTCAAGAATTTGCTCTGGATAGAAAATGGCATAAAGCCAGATGGTAAAAGACATATAATTAATGTTACAGTGACAATTTTTATCTACTATATAAAGTATGAAAGGGGTATGCAAATGATACAAAGTACTAAAACATGGAGGAGGGGTATCTGGGTGGCTCAGTCGGTTAAGCACCCGCCTTGAGCTCAGGTCATGATCTCAGGATACTGGGATAGAGACCCACATTGGGCTCCCTGCTCAGTGGGAAGCCTGCTTCTCCCTCGCCCACTCCCCCTGCTTTTGTTCCCTTCCTCGCTGTCTCTCTGTGTCAGATAAATAAATAAAATCTTTAAAAAAAAGAAAAACAAAGGGAAGGGAAAAATACAGGCTTAAAATGAAAGTATAAGGAATGGGTATAACAGAAACATAAAGAAACAAAAGGAGAGGAAAATAAGGAAAAGAGATAAGGAAATACACAATCATACCTAATGTCAAAACAATTCAAATGATTCTTTGCATTAAATTTCAGTATTAGTGAAAATCATGTAATAGATAGTGTGTCACTACTGTACAGTATATAGGAATTGTAATTCTATTCTTTAGCATGGAATAATTTGGAGAAAAAAAAAAAGCCAGACTTATTTCTGCCTCGTGCAAACATCTAGAAAGGTAACAGCAAATTAATTACTGGTTTGTTTGTTTGTTTTTTAAGGACAAAAACTAAAAAGAACAAATACTTCTCTGAGTATAGCTATTTGCAAGTTTAGTGCACAATATACAATACTTCTGGAGAACTGAAAAAGTAAAATTTTGAAAGTTAGATGTTCCAGAAGATATCCACATTTTCCTTTCTAAAACAGCACAAGAAATAACTTAAGAGTCTGAAAACAATATTTGCTTAACACTGTTCTTGGTCTATAGACTAGGTTACAGGAACTGGCTCCAGAAAGACAATTCTTGGCAGCTCTGACTGATTCCACTGTTTGGGAATGGATGCTGTATTCCTTTTCTAATTTGAGGACAGAAACCATGATAAATTCAAATGAAAGTGACTTTACGGAACAAAATTTTGGTTAGCTCAAAAGAATACAATGTTCCTCTAGTGGCACAGGAGAATGATTACGTAAGCCACCAACACTACACACAAGAGAAGTAATATAAAGATCAGTGCACTCAGTAGGCTTCCAATCCTACAAATGGTATAGAAAATACTGAAAACATAAAAAGCATCCATTTCACAGTAACACAGGAACACAGAGCAGGGATGAAAAGAAAAGATAATCTGTGTTTGGCCTTTAACTGATACCCACAAAAAAAACAATTTATCGAAACTGTGGGCAGAGAGGAGAGAGCCTGCACCTTCCACAGGACATGTTAGAATGTATTACTAGCATATTGGACATATATTTATCTGAATTCAGTCCTTTGGTTTTAAAAATATTGATAGTTTGGACATAGAAATCTATCGGGAATAGTGATCTAGCTTTTGAGGTTCTGGAAAAGGCAATTTCATTATTTAGTTTAAATCCATCTTTTTAAAAGAGGGAAGTGTGTAAAACTTTCTCAGATCATTGCTGCTAAAGATAATTGCTGCTAAAGAACTTCAATTCAAATGCCCATGAATCAAGGTTATAGGATACATCTTTTTTTTATTTGAAAGAGTAAAGAACACTATTAAACAAACTAGCTTATGAAAATTACCTAACATACTGAAACTTTTGGTTGTCTAAAATGCTTTTTTCTACCAAAAGGGCAGAATACAATTCAGCAGTATGAATTCTGAGGTTAGGAGGAAAACTACACAGAATTAGAGCAGGAGCTTAAGACTACTTATGAAACTTCCACCTGAATTTTAAATATCCCTCTACAGGATCTAATGGATGTTGTCAAATTAAAAATAGATGCATATGCAAGGTTTTGTTCTATCTATTTTATTTACTCTTAAGATTCTAACACTGAATCTGGTAAAAGAAATGTTCCTGTAAGGACAAGGAAACAAAAAAAGGAAAGCACTTGCCTCAGTTACTACAATGGTAGCTTTTACCGGGTCCTAAAGTTACCACAACAGCAGGTAGCCATTCAAGTAGCTCACGATTAAAACCGAAGTCAATTCCTTCTTTAGAAAACTGTGAGCCAAACCAATTTGTCAGCAACTGGTATTGGGCAAAAGTACAGATTTCTATCTGCCCTACTGAATAGCTAATTCAAGTTTGTTTTCTGGAAAAACACTAGTCTTAAAAGCCAAACACTTAAGAACACAGACAGACACTTGGCCAGCATCACACTGTGGCTTCCTTCCACACTTCATGAAGCTAATTGGAGGCCCGAGTCTGTTAGTGCTCTGCATGCATAATGGTTTTGTAGGCCATAAACATATGCTTCTTTCACATGTGTAGTCTTTCAGCATCAACGAGGAATGCTGGAGAAAGTGAACATCACAAACTTCATACTTACTGTAAGGAACACATTCATACTGGACTTCAAGATATTTGTATGTTCCAGGACAGGGATCAGGAAATACATCTGACCCAGTAACTACTATACACTGTGTTCGATTGTTGCACCTAGAAAACAAAACAAACCAAACTTGTGTAACATAATCATTAGTTTGTTTTTAATAAAGAAATCTAATACAGAACTGATTCATATTTTCTTTAAGCAACTAGTACTGCAAAACAAAAAATTCAACTGATATTAGGTTGCTCCACATTATTAAATACAGAGCCATAAAAATCCTATTTTATATTGTACTATTTCTGTATCATGGGCCACACTAAATTTTCACTCAAAGTAAAAAGAAAGTAACAGTTCTCTATTATTCTACTACACATCTAATTGGAATTCTTAGCAATTTCAACATGTACTAAGAAAAAAGTATACTTGGCATGTTTAAGAACTAAAATAACAATTAAAAATGATACTATGGTTAAACAGAAACAGTCAGAAATTGAATAGCTTGGAAGTAAGTTCTGAGAACACATTAAAACAAAGAAGCAGCCAGGTTTTTAGGTTTATCCATTAAATCCAGTTTGTGTTAACGTTTTCTATTACAGGGACTTTCTGCACTCTTCCATAACAGATACCAAGCTGACAGATTACACCTTCAGTGCCCTGGCTTGATCAATGACAGAACACATTTAGAGCAGTGAGCACAGTGCCTGGCACATATTGTGTCTAAGACTGTTCCTATTCCTGTCAGGTTCATTGGTCCCCACATGCTTATACTAAATACAACATGACTGTGAACCTAGGTTCTTCTAAATTAATACTCTCTGAAATAGAATGTTAAAGAGAAGGGCACTAACATGATGTCTAAGATGTCCTATTTATTAAGTATTTTATTTTTATGGTGTCACTTACTCATCAAGATTATTAGGATTAAGGTAGAATTTTAGGTAAGATGATATTTATTTAAGTTCTATGAATTTTTCAAAATGATCTTTTTATAAGCTTTATAAAGGCAAGAACCATTTCCCTTTATAATTCGCCCTGATTACAACTCAACGGAATGTAATGTTTGCAGGGTTTTATTATATTTTCAGATAGTGCATAAATTAAGAAGCCAAAGCAAGCAGAACAAGAGCATTATAACAAAATTTATTTAACAATCTGAATACCAAATATTCTTAGAGTGCATAAAATAACTCGACTATAAAATGGCAGATAAAGAATGAAAAAAAAAAAAAAAACCAACAACCCAGCTCCGTCTTTTTTTAGCATGACGACTAACGAAGACAGTGGAAGGAGACATGCATTAAAGAGGGGTAGGTATGTTAAGTCATGCACCCTTGCAGCCATTTCAACTCAAACCAAGCAGATTCGTCCTTGAAGAGCAGCAAGACCTGAAAACTCCTACAGGATCAAACAGGTAAGTTTTATAGGTCAAAGTATATACAATAAACTTCAAACAAAAGTCCTAAATATTACATAAACTGTAATACTGCTTGCACAGATATTAAACTAATGATAACTTTTATCACAATTTATCTAGAATACTTTATGCTATTTATTTTTAAAACCATACCATATAGAATAATTTTCAAAAGCACAGACAATGGAAATGGTGCAGTGTCACATTCTTAGGCAACATCACGTTTTACTTCCATTATCTGCATTTCTCTCAAACTGATTCAATCATTTGAAGAAATTTGCCAGTGGTTTTCCATTTAGTGTAAATGAAGTATTTTAACGTGAATCACATAACCAATTTCATCTTAAAATTTTAAACAGCTGATGAATTTAAGATTTGTCAATAGATCAGTATCTAATATTTCATATTTTCTTCTTTCTTAAATTTTACAACAATAAGAGAGTTCACCACTTTGTTAGAGTTTCTTCATCTTCCAGGAATCCTCAACCACTACCTGATCCTTTCCTTCCTTATACTGACTTACACCTGCAAGGATCCTCCCATTTTCTCACTCCCATACCTATCAGAAACAAGCAAATCTAAACTCCTATGATGTGACATCCCTGTTATATATTCCCTTAGTGTGCCTTTTACAGCTACTCGACAAAACCTTTTTTCGGGAAAACATGGCCAGAGTAAGGGAGTTGCACTCACGGTTGAAATGGACCAAGACTGTGAAGGATTTTGGACCAGGGTGAAAGAGGATATAGCCCAAAGGATTTAGGAATTTATATCATTAAAAAAAAAAAAAAAAGTATATATTGGGACACCCGGTGGTGCAGTCGGTTAAGCCTCTGACTCAGGTCTGATCTCAGGGTGCTGAGATGGAGCCCCATGTCAGACTCCACACTCAGCACAGAATCTGCTTAAGACTCTCTCTCCCTCTCCCTCTGCTCCCCACACCCACGCATATGTTCTTTCTCTCTCTCTCTAAAATAAATAAATACATCTTTTAAAAAATAAAGAATATATTGACAATTATCCATTTTCCCCCAGATGATCAGATAAATAAATATGAATATAATATGGGATCAAAAATATCTTTTATTTGGGGCACCTGGGTGCCTCAGTTGGTTGAGCATCTGCCTTTGGCTCAGGTCATGATCCCACATAGGGTTCTCTGCTCAGCAGGGAGTCTGCTTCTCCCTCTCCCTCTGCCCTTTCCCCCTGCTCATGCTCTCTTTCTCTCTCGTTCTCTCTCTCAAAAAAATTAAACAAACTCTTTAAAAAAATATCTTTTATTTCATACTTTTCAATGCCACAGGATGTTTGCAAGAGGTATACAAAGGATAAGTATTCCTTCTTCCATTACATTTTGAGAGACCAACACCATAAAATGAAGAATAACTATTCATTTTACTTTCTCTGAACTTTTTTGCATTAGTCATCTGTCCACAAATACAAGTTCAAATGAATGTCAAAAGCAATTACCACAGTTTATATCAACCATATGATTTTTATTTCTCTTAATATCACATTGTACAAAACATTTACTTTATGAAAGCAGGAAGTGTTACAGGGTTAGAATCTTAAGTAAAATGAAGGTAAGGAGACTTAATGGAGTTCCTGAAAAAAAATTATAAACATTTCTAGAATTCAAAGCTTCCCAAGATGTCAAAAATATTCTTTTTATATATTGGAAATACTAGAAATTGAACTTGAGAAAAAAATGGAATTAGGGGGCTTAAAGAGAAAAGGATCGGCAAGAAGAGAAATGCAATTGTAAGAAGAATAAGACTATCAGATTTGCATACCAGTATCATGGGAAAGAATACCTAAGCTTTTGGAGAACCAAGTGATGGAAATAAAATACAATTATGTACATTCATTTATGAATGAAGAAGTGAGAGCCTGAAGTTTTCAAATTCAGTAAGTGTGGGAACACAAGGGGAAAGAAAATACCAAATGTGAGCTATTAGGACTGAGAAAAATCTGAAAATTCCTTAACCAGTGTATTGTTAGTAAGATTGTAAAACTATAAATTGCTCTCATTTAAGAAGATAGGGAAAGAGAAAGCAATTAGCCACAGAAGCAAAGTAAATTCTCACCAACTGCTCTGCTTCAAGTTTTCATTCTAATGAAAATGAAAAGGTACAACTAAGCCAAGAAAAGAAGGCCTTCAGTTGCTTGTATTCTCAGTCCTGGGCATAGTTTCTGGCTTGATTTTCTTCCTCTTCCCCCACAGAAAAAGATTTATCAGGAAAGGCATGGCTTCTATTAACTATTAGATTATTAGTATATTTTGGTAATATTATATGGATTCATTGTTAAAAATCTACACTTTTCTTAAACGTTAAATATAAAAAATTAAGTATGAATGAAAACAAGGCAGAAGAATAGGGTTTTTAAAAATAGGTGCATCTCATTTACACCCATTTTTAACAACAGAAGGAAGATACAATCTTTTCCTAAATATTTGCTAGCTAATGAAAATTTCTAACACTAAATAAATCTGGAAATAAAATTTTTGACAATCTGTGAAATTATACCATGCTTCCTAGGAGAACGTCATTAAAAATAGTAACAACAAAAACATCCACTCTAATCACTGTAAATTTTTCTATATTCAACCTCCGACTTCTTTATTAAAACAAATTTTAATAAGGTGGTTCAACTACAGGAAGAAAATAATCGTTTTTAGAACTCGAGGGCATAAAGGCAACCCTTGCAAATAATGTCTAAGCAATCTCAGGGGTATAATGTATGCTTTCACACCAACTGGTAGATAAATGTAGAAGTACCTAATAAGCACTCAGTCTCAAAGTCTAAGCATTTAATCATTTTTAATATTTAAGCACATTTCCAAAAATTTCCAAAAGTTGGCATGTACAGACAAAAGGCTTATTATTTCACATCACTGTGTTAAAACCGCTGTTAAAAATATCACCTATGTATTATTTCTAGGTTGTAACTTTCTATCATTTTAAATATTTTTTCTACTGATTTTCTTACTAATCTAAAATATACAGAGTACAACACTCATCCTGAGAATTCCGCATGTTAACTAAAATAAATCCAGTAATAAATGCTTTGTAACATTATCAAATTCAAACACCAGAAGAAAAGTATTATTTCTGATATTAATATTCGTAAAACTTACATTTTAATCATAAAACCCAATCATCTACAATGATGAAAATCCTAAATCCTACTTTATAGGTCAAAAAGCTGCTTTAAATGGAGCAAAAAACCTGAATTTTAAAAATTAGTTTAAAACTAATTTATGCAAGTCTTTCTACTTTAAATGGAAAAATATATTCTACTAAGGAATGAAACCAAATGTACAACTCAAGAGCTGATGAGAATAAAACCACATAATTTTGGAGATTAATACCTATTGGTTTGCTTCCTATGCATAAGGGAATGACAATATCTTTGTCTCTCAGCAAAATTCAAAGTATGATATTTAAAGTCATTAATAATGTCTAGGTTTGTGCATAGTATATAATAGAAAAATACTTTACAAAATATTAATGAATCTCTTAACAATCACAATTAGCATACAGTAAAAGTTAAAATTATTAAAACTGTGTATTTACCTTCCAGATGTAATCAATATTCTCAGGTTTCAATATTAACTTTCAAGTCATCCACAGTCATTTTTGAAATTAAGTTAAACGTTGCCACCAAAATGTATAATTGATGAAAAGGCATTTTATAAATGTGTATTATCATTAATTTACATACGTATATGGAAATTACCTTAGAAATTGTCGTGCACAAATTAGCAGTACTTTGAAGAAACATTATCTTTTTTTATTTTGGGGACAGTACTGATTCATCACTAATGAAATATTAATAATGCAAACAAACTATTAATATGTTGCTTTTCCTTAATCTTTTAAAAGTGTAAATGAAAGAAAGCTCAATGCACACATTACTTATAATCTGAAAATAAACTGTATAAGAATCAACAATATAGAGTACCATTTGACTTTGTTCAGAAGCAAAATCATTTGCTATTTGGGAAAATCAGTGTTTAAAAGCAGACACTTTAGAGTCAGAAAAAACTGGGGTTTCTATTCCAGTTTGTCTGTTGCCTTTACTATGAGCCCCTAAGTAATGCATTAAAGCTTACAGCCTTCTTTCGAAGTTTATCTTTAAGGTTAGATGGGATAATGCAGGCAAACTCTTCGCACAATTCAACAAAAATGAAATACCAAAAATATCAATAATAAGTACTCCCTTACATAAGATGGACATAAATTTGCAAACCTTAGGGGGATCTGACTAGGGGCAGAATATCTTTTATTGTTCCAGAGTAGTTCCTATCCTGTGCATATGATTTCCTGTGTACGGCTTTAAAACCAGGCCAACTATTCATGCAAATTTGTTTCCTTTCCAACCTTAACCTTGAATTGTACAAGGCCTAACAAATTGCTTTTACTCTTCTTCTGATTATCTTATGCTCATTATTACACTTTACCAAGTGCAAAGTATGGAGATGAGATTCCATGTGTAATCTATTGTGAGAGGTGTTTTAATCAATAGTCTTGTTCTGCTGATTAAGCAGGGGCTTCTGTTTTGGGAAGATAACATTAGTTTCTCCAGTCATGCTCCAAAAACCATTGGGAATCTTCAGCAGATCATTAGATATGCTACAATAAAGCTTTGGTACATTCTCTTTTCTTCCTTAAATTACTTCTTCACTGTCCCATCATTCCCTGTCTCGATGGCACTGCATTATTATTGCATCTCCCCTGAAACTTGCACTACAGCTATGTCTCCAGGCCATAGGACGCCATTTTCAATTGAAGCTTCTGCTTGAAAATATAAATTAAGAAAATTTCATTATCTCCTGCCAGGGGCCATTATTCACCACAGTTCTAAGGAAGATTAAAAATGCAAAATCTACCGACTTGAACAAATACTCCAGCATTCAACAGAAAAGCTCAGTACATCATGACAGAAACTAAAAATTAATGTTTGCGGAAATTTGGAGTCACCCTCTAGAATTAGTCCAATTCTTTATTGAGCCTGTAGGTTCAGTGAAGATTGCTTCCACAATTTCAGTTTCTTCATGGCATCTGTTACTTTTAAAATTCAATTATAAAATACTATCAATAACAGGTCTGTTTTCTTTCCTGAGTAATCTTCTACCTTAGTTAAAACTGCTCACTTTTTTGGAAACAAACAACATCTTTTCAAGGTACCAGGGTATAATGTCATGACACTCCTTTCCAAAGTGCCATATATAAGCAGAACATTCACAAGAGTACCCTGGAAGAGTTTAAACCACATACACATGGGGGATTATTTCTTCTTAATGAACCCAACATCTACAGTTGAATTACTGCAACTGAATCTATTCTCTCATAATAAATAGGAATAGTCATTCCTGAGTCTCAATTACTAAAACAAAAACAAAACAAACCTATTGTATGTCTGTAAGTAAATTTTATTCTACTCAAGTAAACCAGTTTAAAAAAAATTAGAAAAGTTACCTCAAAGGGCAAAACATAAAAAGAAACGAAAGAAAAAGGATATTGTCAACCTCTACATTTTTACTGGAGGTGATTATACGCCTGGCACATAACAGAGATTCAGTAATTGTTTTTGAATGAATGAAATAAATGATGAATAGTTAGCCTGGCTATTTCTGCTTATAAATAAACACAGTTAGTAGAAAATAAATATCAGACATCCAATTCTGCTTCAATCAGTTGTACCTGATTCTCAGAGGATTCTGTCAATTTGGACATAATTTTGTATCATGAAAGCCAATGATACAGCACTTAGAAGAGAGACTATTTAAAGACAGGGAAAAAAAGTACCCTTTAAACTTCCAAATCACTTCAAACACTAACAATTCCAAATGACCAAGGAACGAATGTACAGTACTCTAGGCACTAGGACTCATGACCTTCTGAGTCCAAATTAAGAATAAATTTTTACACATATAGCAGATGACCTTAAAATACGAATAGGTAAGTTCTAATGAGACTAGATTTATTCAAGGAAAGTAATCAAATAAACCGAGGGGATAAAAAGAAGCTATGTTCCAAGATAAAAGGTGACAATGATCCTCACAAATCAAAGAGGGAAACTGAGGCGAATATCACATCAAACCTCTTATTTTCTTATTGTATGATGCTTTTTTAGTATCTAAACTTCTATTCTGTAGAGCTAAGAAAAGTGGGTCCCGCTTTCTTTAAATATTTATTAATGATGATTTGTGAGCCTAACTAATTGCTAGGTAAACATAACATTAGGAAGCTAAATGGTGTGTAATTATTATGGAAAAAGAAGAGGTGTTCTATAGTAATGTTCCCATTTGTCATATAACTATGTTCTCATAATTTATTTAGTAACTTGTGCATTCTAGTAGATTTCAATCCATCATATAGTATTTAATTCTTAGGCATGTTAAGACATTATACTCAAAGCATTACAGAATATGTGTTGTTTGAAGTATTTTGAAATCACTGAAATGAAGCTGAATTACAGAAATAAAGTTACTAGTAGAATCTCTATGAAAATATTCTTGAATATTGGTTCACGACATGAATACATAATTTGGAAAAAATAACAATTTCTGTTCCATTCAGTTTCCAATATGCTGGTGTTTTCAAAATTTTTAAATACAAATCTGATTCCCAAAAACTAACTGTGATTACATCTCTGCAACTGTATTTAAAAGAAAAAGGTATAGAAAAAGGCAATTGATAAATTAAGTAACCAAGAGCAAAAACACAAAATAAAGTTCTTTTAGTACTATCAATACGTAAACGTAAATCTAGTTGGCTGAAAATGTGTACAGTACACAACAGAAATAGAAAGTCAAAATAAATAAATATCAGATAACCCACAGCAAGTGAACAAAAGCTTTGACAGTCAAATCCTGTTTAAGCCCATGTCTAAAATATTGTCATTCCGTTTTTCAGTATGTTAAAAACAGGAAATAACATAAAAGTGATACCTTCCATAATCATTTTGTTAGGAATTATAACCAGTTTGCATACTTTAATATTTGCAAGTTAAATGTGCATCTGAGAAACTTAATAATCTTCAAAAATTCCACATTAATTACTAAAATAAGCATTTGAAATGGCAATGCTGATTTGCTAAAAACAACTTACTATGTTTTAGAAACTTCTGAAATTCCTTGCAGTTTTTACTGGACCTTGGGGTCAGTTTAATGCAAATTAGGCTTGACTCATTCAGAGCCTTATTAATCCAGTACAAAATCTCTTGTTTGCAGAAATGCACATTCAACATAAATGTGCTTGCTTTTATTAGCAAAATAAGAAGTATTTATTTACAAAGCATGCCACTGAGACTAAGTTTCATTCACAGGGTCATCAGGTCTAACTACTTAATGAAAGGAATAAGATAATTTAAGTCAGGATAAAAACTATAAAATTTTGGAATACTTAAAAAATATAGCTTCTGTGTCCAAATTTTCAAGACCTCTGCTTTTAATAATTCAAAAAATTATTATGACCTGTATCAATTAAGAGCAATTATTTATAAAAATGTTAACCTACTACAGTTTGCATTTGCAGAAACTATCACATTTTTAACAAGGGAATGGGAAATCACTTTGGGATGCCCTAGTTAGATTAAATTAGCAAGAAACTTGTTACCAGACCATATAAAAGACACAGCATAATAAGACATGACCTTGCAGAGCCTTGGAGCCAATCTGTGATGTTTTTCCTTCCTATAACCCTTGCTAATTATCTGCAAAGTTGCAGACCCTTTTGTCGTGGGTTATATTTCTTCAAATTGTGAGGGGATTTTTGGTTTCTAAATATTTAATTAGTCTTGTTATGATATGAGAATTGTTGTACATGCCAAGCATTTCGATTTTCATACTCTATTCCTTCTAATTATCCTCAGATTTAGACTGGTCATCCCAAATCTTTTTCTTTTGTAATTATTTACTTCTTAAAGATCATTCAGTGAAGAAATATTTCCACCCTTATGGCTCTTCTTTTTCACAAATGGCTTTTCTGGTCCGTTAATTACCCGCTCAGCGGATTAGAGTTTGAAATAATGCAAAAGAACCTGCAACTAAAAGGAGTTTTAGAGGACAACACTGAGTAAACTAGATTTTTGTCATTGCAATTTTAAATTCACCTTAAAAGATTATTCCCTTGGTTTGGATATGATTTTGAAAAACAAGAAAATTATGCCATAAATACATTTTTCTGCCTCCCAAGATGTTTGATGGGGCATCATTTGGTCAGCACTATAGATCTCTGCATATAAAATAAAGGAGTATCTAATCTAATTGATGGCTAATATAATTTCGGCTTTTACAGACCTCACTTTGATTACAGCACAGACAACAAATGTTCACAGAACTCCTATACAAATCAAACGGCAAGCAAAGAAATAAAATCATAAGACGTGATAGCATGACTTTTAAAAAATTTCCATCTATAAAAAACTTAAGACTAAATACAACTTTTTGCTGAAGTATTTAAATGACTCAGGAGAAGTATTTCATTTTTTATTAAAATGACCATATTCTACTCTACGTGCCTGGGTTTTGTTTTTTTAATCAAGAGGCAAGAAAGCACTGCTATTCTTTACCCCAAGTGAATTCTTTTGGCATAAAATCTTTTACATATTTCACTACTATTATTTTCTCATCAAAAATTTTCAATTAAATACACTTTTCTTATATAGCTTTTATATTAATTTATTTTCCTCATGCAACTTATGAAATACTTGGTAATTAAATATATGGTATAGTTTATAAACAAAAATATAGGAGGGCCTTGCATAAAAGGGGATGCAAAAGCATGAGTGGGCAGTGTCTTATAATAGGATTTGAATTAATAAATCAATAAATTAATAGACTAATAAATTAATTCAGGGAAAATATGTAGTCAACATTTCCCCAAAGGGTCAAGAAAGTGAAAACACTCTCATTCCAAAAATAAAGTGCTGGGGCGCCTGGGTGGCTTAGTGGGTTAAGCCTCTGCCTTCGGCTCAGGTCATGATCCCAGGGTCTTGGGATCGAGCCCCACATGGGGCTCTCTATTCAGCAGGGAGCCTGCTTCCCCCTCTCTGTCTGTCTATTGTTCTGCCTACTTGCAGTCTCTCTCTGTCAAATGAATAAATAAAATATTTTTTAAAAAAGTGCTACATACGGACGCCTGGGTGGCTCAGTTGGTTAAACAGCTGCCTTCGGCTCAGGTCATGATCCCAGCATCCTGGGATCGAGTCCCACATCGGGCTCCTTGCTCAGCGGGGAGCCTGCTTCTCCCTCAGCCTCTGCCTGCCACTCTGTCTGCCTGTGCTCCGCGCGCGCGCTCTCTCTCTCTCTCTGACAAATAAATAAAATCTTAAAAAAAAAAAAAGTGCTACATAATTAGTCTAAAAGTTATGAATATGCTTCTATTAGTTATCTCGTTTTAATTTTGCAGCCCATAAAAACTGTTATCTGTGTTTTCTTTATTTTGTTCTTGCTCATCTAGAAAGATGCATCAGAACAGAATTCTCACAGAAATAACTATCTGTGTATACTTCTTTGAACTATTTTCTTCTTAACAAGAAGACCATTAGAAGGACCTTAAGTCTCTGAGGTAGAACATTTCTAGAACTGAGGACAACAGGCTACTTGTTTGCTGAACTTTTGTTTTCCATCTTACAGTGGTGCCCTCTATGCAAGTCATTGCCATGTACTTAGGTGTGAGGGAGGCACACACATTTGCAGGAAGTATCACCTAAGGTGGAGGTGTAAAGAAAGCCAACACATCAACGATGCAGGCCAACAGTATTATATTCATCCCTGATTAACGGAACCTGAAGTGATCTTTGTCTCTCTCCCTACAGCAGGAATTGTCTATGTAACTAATTTGGCAATTAATCATATTCTGCTTTGTGGCATCTCTTGTATATTTTGCATTTTAGCTTTTATTTAACTCAGCAAGTACGTTCCATGTTTCGAATTAACTGGTAAACTCCTTATGTTCTTGTTGACATTCTTTCTCATACACCGCCCCCCCCCCCAAGAGTGCCGGGCACTTATTTGCATCAAGTCTCCAGGTCTCGTTCAATGCCTTTAGTTGTAGGGCCCTAGTATTAGCTCTCTAGCTTCTTTTAAATCCATCAGAATGCCTAGTCCTGTTAACAGCAGAAAGTACTCACTCAATAAATACTTTCTATATCAGAATTCTCGTTCCTCTATTATTTTATTAAGGTTTTTTTTTTTAAATCAAAGAGACAACTCAAAATATCCTATTGATAGATATCACTTGTCATTTCTTTAATAAAGAAGGTGGGAATTTTGTACAGATGTTTACTTAACTTTCTGTAAGACAAGAGATGAAAAATAATAAAGACAAAAAGCTGGAACCATAGAATCTTGGGTTACTGTCAGCAGTAGAGCAGGTGTAGAAAGTTAAAAACAATGCTTAATATCTATAATCTGAATATAAATAATCAAATTCATTAGAGGCTCTTCATAAAGAGGTGGATACTGTGTGGTTCATACACTCTCAAAATTAATGCAGTCTCACCTGACTGACAAATAATATGGCAAATTTCACTGGCTTACTTATGATAAATCAGAAGTCATCTTTAATCATGACAAAATATTCATAATCTAATCCTTTTATCAAATTGACTATCACTGCAGGAGTCTCATGTGTTTGCACAATTAAAAACCCCATGTTAGCTGTATATAATAAGGCATTACATTTGATGCAAATCCTTTTCTATTGAAATACGTGCCAAGCTGACAGCAGGAAGTAGCTGATAAGAAAGCAACAAGGCATTGCTCATGGCATTCTCGATAACTGAACACCTACTCATAAGCATTCAGTCTTCAGCATATTAACCCAAAGAGCTCTTTAAAAAAAAGAAAAAAGCACAGATCAAGGGAAGTGTCCTCTTGCTACATCTCAGTCTCAAAGGAAAGAAATTATCAAACAATAGACAGATGACAGATAGAGATAGAAAGTAGACAAATAGGAAGGAAGGAATGGAGGGAGGGAGGGAAGGAGAGAGAAGGGGAGGAAGGAAATGAAAATTTTATATCCACCTGTGATTCTGGCACTAGAAACAGCAATATAAGACATATGCTGCTATAGTCTAGATATAGAAATACCTACAATTTTCAAAGTATAGAAACACCTTAAATATACCACATCCAAACAATATGCAGAAGGAAATTAACAAATGAGTATGAAATTATGCATTACAGTTCTCTGCCATAAAAAGGGCGAACTCACTTGCTGAATTAATAAAGAATCTAAAGCCCTAGTGTCATTTTCCATGTTCACATTACAAGGTTAAAAATAATTTTTAAAATATATTTTATAGAATTTTGAGAAACATGAAGAACACAGTCTTTGAAAGATCCTTCCCTCCTTGGCCTAAGTACAAGAAAAGAATTTATAGTGCCCAAAAAGAAGAAAGCTATGAGATGCTTCATGGTATAGGAAGTTTGAAAGGGTGAGGTCAGAAGTTGAATAATTCCCTAAAACAGACCTTACTCAGCATTCCCTCAACATATAGTACATCTTCCTACCTCAGGACATTACCATCACTTTCCCTTCTCCATCAGGTTTTAGTAGTTTATTGTGCTGAGAGATTTGGTATGATACTTATTTCTGCACACATCTCATCTTCATCATGAGACTACATCTTTAAGGGGCTCATGCCTGCTTTAAGAATCTCTGAAAACATGCAGTGCATAATGCTGTGACTTATTCCACAATTTATTAACTCCATAAACATAAACTACAAAATATATTTGTAGATTTACAAATATATATCCTTACCAGTTGTTCATAAATACCATTACAGAGTTTGGCACATTCGCTTGTACATCATATAGCTCAGGAATTATTTGGGAGCATCAGTCAATGAATGAAAGATAAAATATAATTTTCAGAAGTCAAGTATAGTTCCACACCCATATGACAAAAACCAAATTAAAACTTTCCTGATTTACATGGTCTGGGTAGGTTTTTAAAAACAAAGAAGGCAGACGCTTCCATTCCATGTTATACTCCTAGCTGAATTAGCTTCATATCAGTAACTTGTCTGAAAGGCTCAGTTCATCGTGACCCATAAAATGTTAGACTCAAGAGCTTTTAATACCACTAACACCATGTACAGGCTTGGGAGTACAGGGCTGTGTGCTGTGAAGCAGCAACATCATGCCTCTGAAAGCTGACATGCCGTCTTAGGCCACAGATATAAACAGGGGAGCATATTCAATAATGAATGTCTAGGAAACCATCTTTATCACTGCAGACTAAAGACACAATGTATACCTTATTACGTTGTACATATTAAGATCTATGAAGCTATTTAAATTTTGTTACACATCTTATAAAAGTTACAGAGATATGTAATATTATCTTAATTTAGTAAACTGTATTTGAGGTTGTGTAATTCATAGCTAGGGAGTGTTAGAATTATTTTTATTTGCAAAAAAAAATTCTAATCCTTAAAGTTCTACACTTAACACATAACATTACAGATTTTATGTTAGGAATCATAGTCAATTTATTAAGTGTATTTGATATATCACTATTAAGAAAAAGAAACACTAGAAGAGCTTGCTACTATTCTTATCTTTGACCCTTCAACTTTTCCATTTCAACAACCTCATTAATGTCAAAATGCCATGAGAATGTTGGCCCACTTTTAAATCTCTACAGCCTGGGCAAGGCAAAATCTTTTGAGTTCAATCAGGAGTGCTTTCTTTCTGTATTCAGCTAAAAAGCATAATAATACCACAAAGGTCAGAATATTGCCTTTATTAAAGAAAAAGGATCACATGACAAAGATAAAATGCCATCTGTAGACCAGAACTGGACAATGGGTGGGGTGGGGGTTGAGGGAGTTGAGGGGGGTAAAACTATTTTAGTTTTTAATTGCTGTATTCCTACAATGTGTGTAGCAGGTCCCACTGACAGGACTTGTTTTTATATTTATTAGTAGTACCTTTCTTAGGTAACATGGGAAGCACAACTGGAGGCCCAGATCTCTGGAAGGCTTACTGCACTCTTGGAACTATCAGGGAAGCAGAATTGCGTAGAAGTCTAATGTGGCTGCAACAAAGGCGCCACAAATTCCTTAGGGAGGGAGCTCTGGAGTTAGGAGAGTGCCCTTCAGAGCTGTCTCAAAATGAAGCAAAGGATGAGGAGGCCGAGCCTTTGTACTCTGGCAATCAGTGAGGGCTGCCTCTGGGGAGAAGGGTTTCAGATCCCTTTAGCCCAAGGCAGGCTTGGACGGGGACTCACTGGGAGCCCAACAGCAGGCTGAGGGAAAGAGTGGCCGGTCCTGAATGGGGAATCTGAGGGCACACCACAACATCCACTACCACACCGTTATTGTAAAGAGTTTAATGAATTGTTTTCAAAAACAGTTCTGTTAATGATACTTCTCATTTTCACAGATTTTATTGCATTTCATCTTCTTGTACACACTGACATGTCAATCCTGTTTACTAAGCGATATTCAATGGGTTTCCTATAGAGCAATGAACCTTAACAGGCAGCTTTTAATTGGCCCACATAGGCAACCGCATTACTATTAATTCCACAGCTACCGCATAAAATAAAACCATTGCTTCTCAAACTCTAGAGCAATTAGACCTCTCGGCTATTTGGCTAACTCTGCTTCGTGATACCCAATGCAGTTAATTATATTTTTTGATGTTAATAGTCTCTGTCAGTCTCAAGCATAACTTCTCTTTGATGAATATTTAAATTATATTTGAATAAAAAATAATCTTGGTTACACTTCATATTCAGTAATCATCACAGCTTAATAAAGGTCTACTCGTCAAGGGTTGAAATAAATGGCAATGCACATATAAAGGTCTCAAATCAACTTATCAGATAATGTATTTGTAATGACCACTATTTATCTTTCTGTCTAACATACCTGTTTATACACATTTTCAAATAGCATAGTCTCATTCACCTAACAACTCACAAACAGATTTCAAAAGTTACTTATAAACATTTTTTAAATTATATCTACAGAAATCCATGAATTAACAATGAGAACATCTTAGAACTGTCATAAGATAATTTAATGTATGGAAAAAATCCCACAAATTAAAACATATCCTAGCAAAATCGGCATACTTTCTCTTGCCTCTTCTTGCTACATTGTTTTGGCAAGTTCCAAGACTAATAAGAAAAATAAAAAGGTTTGATTTACTAAAACATTTTTTGATTATGGATCTTACAGAAACCCATGAAATAATTACTGAAGAAAAGTACTTAAAAATATATATATATTTTTTCTCCATATAAAGGCTATAATAGGACTGTGGGATGAGGGCAAAGGAAACTTCCAAAAATGGGGAATAGGGAGAATGGAGAAAAGTATAAAAGCAAAGCCTATTAGTACAATTTCTTTAAAATTTGTTTAAACCACATTTAGTTTAAAATGCTCTTCATTTAGCCTATATCATAATAGAAAGGTTTTATATAAAACATTTAATGTAAACTGTGAAAAATAGATTTATCTTAAATCTTTTATTTAATAAATAATGTTTTATTATCTTATCTACTTAATATCCCTTAATAAATTTGTTAAGTTTTTAATTTTTCACATTGTCATCCCAAATTCTAAATCTTCAGACTATAATGTAGACACAATGAAATAAAATAAAAAAAGATACAATGAAATGTCCTGAAATGCGTACATCAAGCTGTGAATGTCAAGTAGAACACTGCCAATTTCTCAAAATCGACATATTATAAATAAAAAATGATAGGGGTAGATTCAAGTTTTGTGAGGTCCAAAGCTCAAATTAAAGGGTACCACTTTAACAAAACAAACAAACAGAAAAATTACAAGTAGAAAATTAGGTACCAAAGTGAATAGTTATTTAGGAAAAAAATAATCACAATGAACAACACATTTTTAAAAACAACCGTGTATCATAAGCAACAAAATCCAGAGACCTGAAATAACATTTTAATAAATTAATTGCCAGCATTCCTTTATGACATTTTCCTTAATAATTTTTTCACCACAAATCCTACCATTGTCTCATATATAACAATTTCACAGTGTCACTTTCTATAATTTTGGTTTTCCTCTAGAACAGCTGCTCAGAATTTGTTGTTTATTACTGATGGTTTGGAAACATAAAGTGAATGCCTACAATGTCACAGGTGCTTGTGTTTGTTGAACTGCTACAGCCTATGCCCCATGAATACAGGTTTCCTGGTAAATTCTATTTTATCTGCTACTCACTGAAAAACAGAACAATATGTTGTTTTATAATTTTAAGTGCTATACCTGAAATGTTGTCCATGTACTCCCCCAAGAATACATAGGAGAGAACTTCTGTTTTGATTAGTTATATATGAGAACCAAATCCCCCACTTACTGTTTAACACAATTAATAACTGAAAAGATTCCACAGACTAGCTTCTGGCTCCCTACATTTCAAACATTATCTCTTCTCCACTTGCCACATATTTCAGGTGCCATCGGACACATTCAAATTGTAATATGACATCTGGCCTTGCATATTTATGTCACAATCAGTAAGGCAATATAATGAATAATAGGCGTAATTCTAGAGGCCGTTTCTTCTCCAGAACAGCTAGCAATAACTAAACTGTACACGAGTGTCTGCAGAAACATAAAAATACCTCACTGAATCCAAACTGAACTTATCACCAACTGAACCTCTACTTAGCAGAATCCCCGTAGCTCTTGGCTACTCCTAAGTGACCATAAATGAGGAGAAGTGTAACAGAGAAGAAGTCAGAGAATGAAATCAAAGCCTTAAAAGATTGTGTTTAAATATCATAATTCAGCAAACTTTACAAAAACATATGATCCTTTGAGCACACTGGTAGGGGCCCCAGCAGTGTCTCAGAAGAGCCTGGCAACTGAATGGCTCTAACATTTAAGATGTTTTAGCTTCATGGTAAATCCAATTTTAGGAACGGTACTATTTTCACAAATTACAGGTGAGTTCAATAACAATGACAGATCTCTGGTCTGAAAAAAATGAACAGAAAAACCACTGCTTGGGCACCAGGGTGGCTCAGTTGGTTGATCGTCCAGCTCTTAGTTTCGGCTCAGGTCAGGATCTTGGGGTTGTGGAATCAAGCCCTTATCAGGCTCTGCACTCAGAGCGGAGTATGCTTGAGATTCTCTCTGCCCCTTCCTCTCACTCTCAAATAAATAAATAAATCTTAAAAAAATAAATAAATAAAAGAAAGACCACTGCTATAATCTCAAGACAGCTTATACAGAGTGACTATCATTTCAGACACTCTATTTAAGGCCTGGGGAGTGTGTTTATGTGAGTTCTAAAATCATGTCTGTGTTGGCTGTATATGGCGTGAAGAATATTGGGAAAATGGGGAAATGTATTAAACAATACACTTGACTGATTTATATGAAATAAATATCAAGACTACAGAATCACTCACTTCATTTCTTCAAAACCTGATTTTTCCTAGAAACACCAGAAATATTGGGTCCAAACCTACTGTGGAATAGCAAGCAGCATTAAGAACTATAACTAAATTGCTTTATTTGCTATGTATTTTTCAAGAAAATACATAGCAAAGTAAAAAGAACAGGTCTTTAAAACCTGTAAGACAGATAAATCCATAATGCTATCAGAAACCTAATTAACCACAATAATTATCTTTAGACTACATACAGAGTAGTATATTGATACTTAGTGTTTTTTGGTACCACTGCTATTGCTAATATGGTCCAGGTATAATTTCATGATATGATATATAGAAAAATTAGTAAGCCCATAATAAATGACAGCTGAGCTCTGCTGAAATAATTTAATATCAAATATTTTTCTCTCTACATTTGATAAAATTAGCCATTAGAATATATTATAAATGATATTGATTCACAATTGCTACCTGCTTTTGAGTGGCAAAGCAGAATTCCTCATCTCCTACTAAGAATCCTTACTTCATTTTCTTAGTAGGAGATGAATAAAAAAAAGACTAAGGATTTTTTTTCTCTACCAAATAACATGTAAGTTTTTCTTTATTTCTTACTTAGGAATCTGAATAAAATAAAAAAGAAAGTTAGAATGGAAGATTCTCATTTTCACTCAAAATTATATTTTATTCTCATTTATTGCATAATAAAATATATTAAATAATCAACAGTGTATTTTCAGGCAGTGAATTTTTGTCAAAGTCTTTATGAATACATGTATTAATTTCCTGGTAATAAACATGCTGTTAAGAAGTTGCAGTACAGATAAAAAACAACTCCAAATTCTTAAGTGAAGTTAAAATTCACAGTTTATTTTTATAATGATAGAAAATACATATTACATTGCACTTCAGTAGCATTTGGCTATGACTTTTTGGTAGGGAGTGGGAAGAGAAAGCCAAAGAAAAAAAGAAAAAAATAGTGAATATGTCTTGATTTGAAAATCTAGTAAAATATCATTTCTATTCTCTATAATTGAACAAGAATCTATTTTTTGTTTAAAGTATAACTTTTTTAAAAGACGCTTCTAAGCATATTTATATATGACACTAGTAATATGCCATCAGAGAACAGCTAAACACGAAAAAGAAATCACACTTCAATATAAAACAAAGTACTCATCGGGTATTTGAAGCTAGTCTAATGTAAGCAGATACAGTGTGCTTTCATTTAGTTATTTAACATTGATTATGTAGTACATTTAGGTAATATAACACTAAATTGAACTTTGTTTCTCTCAGTTAACATAATTAATGTTTTAACTGACTTTGTAAATAGAAAGCAATATTTTAGTGTGATGAAGTCAGGAATGTTCTGAGTAAAAACTACAAGGTATATGACATTATATGTGCTATTGAGATACCATTGTAAACTCATCTGAAACATCTTTCAAATGAGAAAGCAGGAGTAAATAATACTGAAAACTATGAAAAGCATTATGAACAGATTATTTACAATAATACTGAAATTTGTATGTCAAAACAATGTTCACATTTGCTCTTATTTTATTTCTTTACCTCTCCACTTTGGTTTTCAAAAATAAAGACAACTTCTAAAAATAAAAACTGAAGCAAAATTACCAGTTGAAATGTGATGTCTTTCCTTTTGAGAACTAATTTCAACTAACTTCCCTTTTCTCTCATCTGACCAGAATCCAAAACAAAAATCAAATTCAAACTTTTAAAGTATTATTCAGACCTCTTACTTCACTGAATAAGCCTTAGGAAATACTGAGGTTAGTAATGTTTTGTCCTAAGGAAAATTAGTCCTGGCTTCCTTGACCAAAAGACATAAGATAAAAGGTTAAAAACCCACATATTAGCTAGAAGTACCAGAGAAAATGGGCAATTCACACTTATTCTCTCAGTCCTCATTAACCAGTAGAATTGTTTCACTAATTTTCATTTTAAAAGGAGAAACAGAGGACCCTGTAGGGCAGAATCTTTGATGTGACATTGTTTCTTTCTTCTACATTTGATATCGTAAGGGATAGTTAGATTATTTGTCTTCTAAGCCATTTTACAATTTATTAGTCTTTCTTGCACAGTAAATGTGAATGTTTAATATGTTTCATGTTTATTACTGCCAACAGTCTCCCCTTCCTACAATGAATGCTTTGGTTTAAATACCCATCAGTAAGTGACATGCAAAGTGTGTGTCCAATTAGATAGACCAATTAGAGCTTTAATGGTTATTTATTCCTATACTAAGGTTCAAGAGTCTATACTAGTAACCTCCCAATCCTTGGCCAAAGAGAGATGCTTGTAATTCAGTTAGCAGTCTTAAAACAGCTTGGCCAAGAGTAAAAGAATTAGTGGAAATGCATCACCTAACAGAAAATAACCTAATATATTGCAGAGAGATGATGAGTTAGTAGCATCTGAGTTGTTCATTTTCCCCAGATACATTTCACCTTAATGGACAAATGGCTGATAAATCTGACACCACAGATAGATAAAAGCACTTGAGATAAACAGCACAAAGGTAAGAATGTAGTTCTTCAGAAATGGCAGGCTTAAATCCTATGAGAAGGAATAGGTTCAATGAATAAAAACACTAAACAAGAGAAAAGTATCCCTGACCAGTATTTACAATAATGCAAGAAGAAAATACACAAAACTCCCAAATATTACAAAATATCAAATTAGGGGAAAGGTAGATTGGCGTATTTTTTTCCTTCTAAAAAAGTTCCATTAATAAGAGGGATATGAATATTTAGAAGCACAGGTTTTAAATGTATTGATAACTATAAAGAGAGACCAGAAAACAGAAAAAATAATTAAACTCTCATACAGCTCTGACTTGGATACAAAGCTTCTTTACAAAGACTGAATGATCAATATAAAAGTTGAGAGGGTTGTATGTCAAGGAAAATATACCCATACTGAAATCTATAATCATGAAGTCTCCCAGAGAATACTGGCAGAACTGTGACTGCATTCCAATGGATTTTCTTGGTTAAATTGTGAGAAGCTTCCAATCTCCATCAGTTCTCATAGGAAAATTTTGTATGTATATGTGTGTATTTAAGTATCTCTTTTAAATATTTTACACATACTTAATATCTTACCAGTGTACTTGAAAATAGCAGAAACACGTTTTTAAAACCTAGGTAACAGAATGATTATTTAAGACTAGTTATCACTAATAATAAATTCTCATGCCATTAAGATATTAGCTAATAAGATTCTAAGTATAGACGAATTGAAGTTTCAGTCCCTATTGCAAAGCACTCAACCTTTCTGAAGGTTCACAAAGTGAAAAGAGGGATATCATGTTGTCACACCTTCCCAAGTATATTTTTAAAATAAGTGAGGAGAAAATACATGCTGCAGTGTGGACAAAATGTACTGAATGCAATGACAGTTGATTCCCTGATGTAATGAAAGGGAACTAGAATATGATGAGTCCCAAGTTCCTCAGCAGTTCTAACAATGTTATTCAATAACTCTCTTAAAATAGAAACAATCACATATGTCTCCACCACTGACCCGCACAGAGAGTCTCTCGTTATGTGCCTTGACTGGTAGCAAGAATGGGAGGTGGAAAGGCAGAGGAAAGATTCTTGTGCTTATTCCACACTAAGGTATGCTGGTCCTTTCCATGGAGCCTTCTAACTACATGCTGAGAATATGCACTAAATTTCCGAAACTCACTCTGCATTCACTACAATGGAACAAGGCATGGAACAGAATAGGTAATGCACCTACATATATAATAACACGTTCCTTCGAATCCTCATACATGCAAGGAACTGTCACCACTTGAGTTGCTGTTGGATTGACATGTTAAATAAAATGTAATTATGCTTGGTGATAATAGGCTGGGACACTGATAGGTTTAGAAAAGGGAAATTCGAGGATACAAAAGTTACTGAATGGGATATAGGACGGGAAGGGATTAACCTGGTTCCTAGATATTTGAGCTTATCTCCATCACCCCAACCAATGTGGAAAAGATCTAGGCTCTGAAATAAGTTTTGTCATCTACATATTTAGCTTCATTTAATGAAATTGTACCCAAATTCTAGAAGCAGATCTTTTCCCTTTAAGACAAAAGTCCCTGAATTGTACCCCTACTTTAAAAATCTAGGTCGTGTATTTATTCATTGAGGGCTCTGTGACTAGGGAAATACCTAATTCTTCTAGTCTAGGCAAGGCTGAATGCCATTTTCTTGATTTCTGTTCTGAAACTCTACCATGAAAACCCTATGTATTCTTTTATATGGGCTGTCTAGAAAGAATAAAGATCTTCAACACCAATAAGAAGAAAGTGTACATCTTGGTGGGGCACCTGGGTGGCTCAGATGGTTGAGCATCTGCCTTTGCCTCAGGTCATGATCCCAGGGTCTGGGGAACAAGCCCTGCATCGGGCTCCCTGCTCAGCGGAGAGCCTGTTTTGCCCTTTCCCTCTGCTGCTCCCACTGCTTGTGCTCTCTCGCTCTCTTCTGTCAAATAAACAAATAAAATCTTAAAAAAAGAAAAAAGTGTACATCTTTTATACTTTACTATTATTATTTTACTATTGCTATGACTATTAACTTTGCTATTGGCTTTATGAGACATTATCTTCTTGTGCCTGTCCCGGTTCCTTTGATGGCAACTTTACCTCCTTCCCTTACATTTCGGTGTTCTCTAGAGTTTGCATGCTCTAACTACAGAACCTCTGTGCATGACATCATCCTTTCACCAGCAACTGTCAACTTTGTGTTTATGTTTGCTTCATCTATATGTTCTTTCACTAGTCTTGTGAGTGCCAATTCTATATAAACAACTGCTTGCTGAACTATTTATTTATATGCAAACTTGCTCCCAAAAGAAACTTAAATGGGTAGCACAACAACCAAAAATACACTGACCTTTATTTAATAAGAAACATCATGCAGTTATGCTATGAGGTTCTAGCCAGTTGGGTCTACCTGGGGGCTAAAATTTTGGCCAGAAGCTTTAGAGGAGCCAGACTAGTTCTCCATGTCTAGGGCAGTCCTTTATTCTCCTTGGGCAATTCCAAAATGACAACAGCCTATTTTTTAATCAATTACACAACATAAACCTTTCCTACAGTAAGATAAAACTAAGGCATGTATCCTTTCTATCTTCTTGAAGGGAATACATATTAATTTCAGAACCTCTTTGCATTGATAGAAGTACAATGACGCATATCTGGTAGCATGAGTTAAATCTATAACTCATCTGATGTAAAAACCTCACCTACCCATGCCCATTCAACTAACACTAAATATTGAAAAAAGTACATATTTACTTTCAGATCTCTAAAACAAAGTGCTAAAAACTTAAGGGCACATTACAAAACATCGTTTAAGGCAGGAAACTCCCTTGATCAGAATGGGCAGGCTCTCAGAGTGAAGAACATGAACAGAGGGACAGCCATAAATGACACTAGATGATGATCACAGATACAATTCAGCACATCACTTTAGAAACTAGATTGTACCTGAGGGTCGCAGGAACCCGATTTTATTGGGAAATTCTAATTTCCTTATTAGTCAAATACTTCAGAGCAGTAGTAAGGTTTTTTGCTTCTGTTGCTTTAATGAAAGCAAAGAGCGGAAACTGTTGTACAATTTTTTAAGGTATCTCACGATAATTATCTTCAAAAAGTGCTAAAAACTTTATCTTTAATGGTCATTAATTTATTATATATTTTTTAAAGATTTTATTTACTTGTCAGAGAGAGAGAGAGAGAGAGGCAGAGACAGAGAGAAAGAAAGCACAAGCAAGGGACAAACAGGCAGAGGGAGAAGCAGACTCCCCACTGAGCAGGGAGCCCCACGCAGGGACTCAATCCCAGGACCCTGGGATCATGACCTGAGCCGAAGGCAGACACTCAACGGACTAAGCAACCCAGGAGTCCCTTTTTTTTTTTTTTAATTAAGATTTTATTTATTTATTTGTCAGAGAGAGAAAGCACATCCTGATTTTTAATGAATTTATTAAGTTTATTAAAATACATAGCATTTTAGGGACAAATTTCAATTCTCACTTGCTCAGATGAGCCATTTGTTGTACTTATAAGACAAATGTACTATCAGTTTCATATAGAGCCTTCGTTTCACACTTTTGAATGAATAGGAAGTAGAAAGTGGAATGAAGAACAATTATTAATATTTTTACCACCACTACAGCCAAAATTATGAGTATTTATTTACTTGGCTTTCAACTGTTGAAGTGATGACAATGGAGAAAGTACCTCCATTTCACCTCCATTTCACCCTCCATTCAGGGGTGAAAAAACCTTGAAATACAATACAAACATATTTTAATCTCAGTAGTATTGAAATTAGTGTTTATCTCCATCATTATAGTTTAGAAATTTAATAGAAAACTTCAAGTGCTTTTATTAGAGTTTTCTATAGAGAATTTATCTTATCTCAGAGCAAAAAATGTCTCTTTCCTACATTATCAAATGCCACATTTTCTGACAATTATAAATAGAAAATTTGCTAAATTATTAGAAATTTGGTAAAAATAACTCTTACTTTTATCTGTAAACACTGAAAGTATTTTTCGATGAAAAAAACAGGCATATACTTAAACAATGGGGTGCCTGTCTGGCTCAGTCGGTGATGTATAAAACTCTTGATGTCCAGGTTGTGAGTATAAGGCCCACATTGGGCAGAAAGCTTACTTAAAAAACAAAAATAAAAACAAAAACCCCAGGGCACTCAATTATTATTCAGTAATTAATTCAGCTGCAAAAATGTTGTCTACATATTTTCTTCAGTTTTTTGAAACTTCATACTGGTCAAATATGATAGACTAAAGGTTTACATTTTGACAAAGACAGAATGAAGTACTTACAAGCTACTACTATGAATCTCATTTTTAAGTCCTCTTAACATCGTCTTCCTCACTAAAGTGTTCTTGTTTAAACTGTTATTGTGCTGACTAAATAATTATAAGCCACCAGTATAATACAACAATTTAAAAATGGGGGTCCTACAGCTAGTTTTGGAATTAACCCCTTATTTGCACTAGTACATCATAAATCGTTCAAAACTTTTTTTTTTAATATTTTATTTATTTATTTGACAGACAAAGATCACAGGTAGGCAGAGAGGCAGGCAGAGAGAGAGGGAGGAAGCAGGCTTCCTGCTGAGCAGAGAGCCTGATGCGGGACTCGATCCCAGGACCTTGGGATCATGACCTGAGCCGAAGGCAGAGGCTTTAACCCACTGAGCCACCCAGGTGCCCCAAATTGTTCAAAACTTTTGATAGTAAGGGTACAGTGAACAACTGTGTGCTTCCAAAGAATTTAAATACTCCCAAAATTCTAGTTCCTTTTAAAGTATTATAAAAAATGCAGTCCTGCTTTTATAACATGAAACAATGAAAATAACAGCTTGTACATGTCCTATGTAATTATATTTAATAGATACAAATGTGATGTAGACCTATGCATTTTGTTAGATATTGAACTATGTATTTAACTGTAGACATCCACAAACAACGATAAGTTACCTACAATGTACAGTCCCCTCAAAGCCAACTCTTCCAAACCCTTTCTTTGTACCAACTCCTCTGATCTTTGCTTGTCAATTTTGTAAAAACAGATAATTGCACATATTTCTCTACTTCCCACTTCTCTCTGGCCTACTTCTGAATGCTCATCTAATACCAATCAAATTAAATTGTTCAATTATTAAACAGTTCAACATGTAAAGAATGGATAAATGGTCCATTATTAGCGGCTGCCTTTACTGTCTCTCTAGCACGGGCAGTTCCCCAATTTTGAAACACTATGTGCAAATTGTTCTATTACAATTTACTGGAGCACAGGATCCATTCTTCCAAAGAAGGTAAGTTATTTTTTACGGTTTATTTCACAGGCCAGATTCCAAATGGTACACAATAGTGAACTTCTGTTTTAAATTTTAAAAACCTTTCTCAAGTACCATTTATGCAAATAAGATTTTGTCTTAACTTTTTAATAATGAAACCTTAAGAACTAAAATTAAAACATTTTCTAAAAAGATCTTATTTTTTTCAAGTAATCTGTACATCCAGTGTAGGGCTCCAACTCACAATCTTGACATCAAGAGTCACATGTTCTACTGACTGAGCCAGGCAGGTGCCCCCAGAATTAAATCATTTTGATGGAAAAACTTTGGTTCTGATGGAAACCAAAATAAAAATCTGATGAAATCTGTTCTCTGGTTTCTTAAAAAAATTTTGACCAGTATTAACATTAAAGAAAAACTATTTATAATGTGCTACTTATAATATGGCCAATACATATTCTTTATGAAATCAGAGATTTTACAGCAATTTGTACCCATATTCTTATGACATGGATTTTTTTTAAAGATTATATTTATTTATTTGACAGACAGAGATCATAAGAAGGCAGAAAGACAGGCAGAGAGAGAGGAAGGGAAGCAAGCTCCCTGCAGAGCAGAGAGCCCGATGCAGGGCTCGATCCCAGGACCCTGGGATCACAACCTGAGCCGAAGGCAGAGGCTTTAACCCATTGAGCCACCCAGGTGCCCCTGGCATGGATTTTTTAAAAAACAGTTTTTCTACTTTTTTTCTTCATTGCTTCTTAGCACCTTCTGATGTTTTCATTTTGCTTACACTAACCAGACCCCAGTCTAGAAATTTTGCTATTCTACTTTAAGGTACACTAATAAATAAGCTAAAAAGTTAGACAAAATATTGTGTCTAGTGGAGGGAAAGAAGCAGGAGAAGAGGGTGAAGGCTTTGAAAGAAAGATGAAGGATTTTCCTAGTAAACAAAATACAAAAGCAATAATGTATAATAAACTCTGTGATATTTAAATGTTCCTTCAGAGAGTTTCTGTGTTCCAAATAACTACAACTGCTGGATATTATTGTATCGTTTGACCATAACTAACCACGATTTTAATATCTTATACATAAGAAAATTTTAATTAAGATGCCAAGTGTAGCAAAATTGAGAAAAGAGAAAAAAAAAAAAAAAGAGGTCAGGAGTTAGGTGCTCTGTAGTAAGGCCGAGAAAAAGCAATATCCATTCTTAGCAGTTTTTTTGGTATTCTATCTATATGAAGGAAGGTAATTATCCCCTTAAGAGATATCATTTATCTATTTTAAATTTTATAACACACCTTCCAACACACATCATTTTCAGAAATCTTTTTTTGTTTTTAAAGATTTGAGAGAGAGAATGAGAGAGAGAGGGTAACAGGAGGGGCAGAGGGAGAGGGAGAGAGCTCAGAACCAGACTCCGGGCTTGATCTCACATCCCTGAGATCATGACCTGAGCTGAAAACAAGTCAAGACACTCAACTTAGGGAGCCACTCCAACACACCATTTTAAAAAACATAATATTAATCAATGAGATAAATATATGGAAGGAGAGAAAGACAGAAAGCACACTATTTGTTTTCTTAACCTGAACTTGCTGGTTTTGTTTGTTTTTTTTTTGAAAGCTGTTTCAAGAGAATGAGAAGACAAACCACAGGCTGATAGGAAATATTTGCCAACAGCCCTATCTGATAAAGAATTGTTACCCAAAATATATAAAGAACTCTTAAATGAACAATTGACTAAAAAATGGGCAAAAGACCCGAAAGACAACTCACCAATGAACATATATGATGGCAAGTAAGCATATTAAAAAATGGTCAATATGACATGTCACTGGGAATGCAAATCAGAGCTATGACACATCACCACATACCTATTAAAAGGGCAAAATTACATTGTATGATACTACAATGGTGGACACATGCCACCATTATAAATTTGTCACAACCCATAGAATACTCAACACCAAGGATAAACCTTCACATAAACTATGGACTTTGGATGATAATGAGGCATCAATGTGGGTTCATCTATTATAACAACTGAGCCACTCCAACACAGTACGTCAGCAACTGGGGAGGTTGTGTCTATTGCAATAGAAGTATGGTAACTCTACTTCCTCTGCTCATTTTTGTTGTAAAAAATATTAATCAAAAAATTAAGGACTGGGGTGCCTGGGTGGGTCAGTCAGTTAAGCGACCAACTCTTGATTTTGGTTCAAGTGTTGATCTCACTATTATGAGATCGAGCCCCATGTCAGGCTCCATGCTCAGCAGGGACTAGGGTTGAGGAATCTTTCTTTCCTTTTGACCCTGCCCCTCCCTGCTCTAAAATAATAAATTAAAAAATTTTTTAAACATTTTATTTATTTATGTGAAAGAAAAGGAAAGTGTGAGCAAGAGAGCACGAACAGGGGGAAGGCAAAGGCAAAGGGAGAAGCAGACTCCTCACTGAATAGGGAGTCTGATGAGGGACTCTGTCCCAGGACCGGGGATCGTGACCTGCACTGAAAGGCAAACACTTACCCAACTGAGCCACCCAGATGACCCTAAATAAATCTTTTTTAAAAAATTAAGGATGAGGGCGCCTGGGTGGCTCAGTCGGTTAAACGGATTGCCTTTAGCCCAGGTATGATCCTAGAGTCCCAGGATCAAGTCCCACATCAGCCTCCCTGCTCAGCAGGGAGTCGGCGGGTTCTCCCGCTGACCTCTCTTCTCTCATTCTCCCTCTCTCTCTCTCAAATAAATAAAATCTTTAAAAAAAAAAATTAAGGACCAATTATGCCAAAGACCCAGAGAGTTATACATTCTTAATGTTACAAAAAAAATTCCAAAATTCTGCAGACCTAAAAAAAAGATTACATTTGGAATATCATTCTTACTCTGTATTTTATGATATATAAAAATCAAAGAAAGGTATTACATATTCCTTCTGATATGTCAAACTATATAAAAATGATATAGAGATTTAAATGTAAGCTTAAAAGGAGAAATCAACATTAGTAGGTAAAAGCCTCATTCAGTTTTTGGGCTGAGATATGGACTCTATTCATCTACTTTGGAATTATTATAATAATTTTACCAGTTTGGATGCAGTAGCTAAAATGGGATATTAACACATAAGTATTTACCTTTGAGTCATAATTTTGAAGGCATCTGGGAGGTAGCAGTCTGTATTCTCCATCTGAAATGGGTCAGCATCACAAATCTTGTCATCTGTCCGACCATAGTTAGCGCTCTCAATCATGATGACATCACTGCCTGGACATCGCAGATCTATAGAATAACCTTCACAGGATAATTCTCGCCTAACTAACCCGAATGGTAAAGCTGCTCTGCTGAAACCTTAAAAATAAAAGAAAAAAAAAAAAAAGAAAAAAGAAATTAAAATCAACACATTTATGAAATATATTATTTTAACAAGGCATTTCAAGTAATATGATTCATGTCTACATTCAAGAGGTGTCACGAAAAGTATGTTTTTTAAGTCATCCATTCACACATTAAATAATTCCTTGACTCCTTATGTCAAGAATTTTTTAGTTTTTTAAATATGTATCTTTAGCTGAACTATTCACCTGCATAATTTAAAATTACTCAAACAAAATATTTTCTGTATAAACTAATCACAAGCAGAAACTAAATGACTCTTTTTGAGTCAATCCAAAGAAAAATGACCAATTTAATCAATGGATTTATAAATAATGATGTTTTACAAATACAGACTGGAACAACTAATCAAGAAACAATCTTCCTTTAGGCAGTGGAATAAAATCTCTGTATATAATGACTTTACTTTCTCATTTAATGTAGACATATTAATTGCTGTTAGTAGCATTATCTTAAAAAATACTTTTGTCTTAGCAGTTTTGCACCCCCTCCAAAAAAAAACCGAAGATACTATGACAACAACATACTTATGGCACATTAGCTTATGTCAATTTATAGACACTTTATTTAAAAGTGACATCAATGGACGCATGCAGCAGCTGGGCATTCAAAGGCGTCAACACCTCGTCTGACAAGATGAAAAAAACCCAGGAAGGGCAAAATTTGTCTAAGAGTCACTTTTGTCATCTACAGAACGGAGATGAAACACCTGTGATGTGACTTTTCCTACCTGGGTGACTCTAAGATAAGATCATGTACATTAACTGTGCTCAATTAAAAATGTTATATGAATGTAAGTGTGGTGTATTAGAACGAGTACAGACACCTTCTGTTCATGAGTGCTGAAAAAGATCTGCAGATGGAATAAAAGATTAGGATTTTAAGTTGCCAACCAGGGACCCATGAAGTAGTAACACAGCGTAGGACAAAGGGTAAACCCAGAGAAAGCCAGATGTGTGAGTGAAGTCCATCTTCACTATGCTGGTGTTCTACCTATGGTTTGCTACCACTATCAAACACTTCTCCAGCATTGCCTCAATTTTGTATTTCAATTTTCTAACCTGTCACCATCTCAAACATTCCTGTTATAAAAGACTAGCATTAATTTTAGTATTTTTTCTTATCTCTATCCTTTTAATTATCCCGCATCACGTAAATTATCCTTTATGTCTCTTTTTATAGGAAGAAAACCTGACATTCAGAAGTAAACGGTTCCAACTTAAGAACTTCAAGTTCAAAACTAGGTTATGTCCAGGTCAATCCAATGTCAAAACTTGATCTCTTTTAACTGTATTGTATACTAATTCAATGAAAAAAGTCACCTGGTAAAACATGTACCTTCTTCCTAACAGGTAAATAATCCTCCAGAAGGGTAACTGGGTCACACTTTGATAGGACTTAAAAATCACCAATTCTGGGGTCCCTGGTGGCTCAGGTGGTTAAGCGACTGCCTTCAGCTCAGGTCATGATCCTGGAATCCCAGGACCAGGTCCCACGTTGGGCTCCCTGCTCAGCGGGGAGTCTGCTTCTCCCTGACTGTTTGGTACTCTCCCATTCTCTCTCTGTCTCTCTCTCACTCTCTCTCTCTCTCTCTCAAATAAATAAATAAATAAATAAAATCTTCAAAATAAAAAATCACCAATTCTCAGACTTGACTGAGCTCTTGGTTCTACTGAGAAAACTAAAGGTGTAATTGGAATGATGAGAGCAAAAAAGGATGCAATTTGGAGCACAGAAATCTTCAGAGGATTGCAGCCCACCCCAACCTTGGGAGATTTTACTAAGAAGGCTTATGGTCTTATGAGATTACTACAAATATGTGGAGAGGTGCATTATCAATGAAGAAGGAATAGAGAAATGGAGCTAGACAGGAGCTCCTGGGAGGTCCGACTTCCAGCTCAGGTCATGATCTCAGGGGATCCTGGGATTGAGCCCTACGTCAGGCTTCGCACTCTGTGGGGAGTCTGCTTTTTCCTCTCCCTCTGTGCCCCTGACTCACAGTCTCGCTCAAATAAGTAAATAAAATCTTTAAAAAAAAGAAAAAAAGAAATGGAGCTTAACAAATGTCAAGACAGATAGTAAATAGGCCAACCTTTCGAAAAGTTTATTGTGAAACCTCATAATGAAAGTTTCACATGTTTTTTACTGCTTTTTTCTGTTTTCCGATACTGTACTGCCTCTCTAATTCAACTTAAACTAGTATTCTTTTTTTCTTTTTTTAAACTAGTATTCTTATATTTGTTTTTCATAGAAAATATGCTTTTAGGGGCGGTTGGGTGACTCAGTCAGTTAAGTGCCTGCCTTTGGCTCAGGTCAAGATCCTGGAGTCCCAAGCCCCCTGCTCCCTGCTCAGCAGGGAATCTGCTTCTCCCTTTGCTCCTCCCCTCTTCGCTTCCTCTCTCTCTCAAATAAATAAATAAATAAATAAAATCTTAAAAAATAAATGCTTTAGAGCTTCACTTACTGCAATGGCTAAAGCTTTGTGGAAATTCAAACAAGCAACATACAAAATTTTGAAGCACAGAGTATTTTAAAGGCAGAGATATTTTGTAATTATAACTCCTTAATAAATGAGAATAAATCATATTACTAGAAAATACTGTGAATTTTAGAACACATTAGAAGACTGGCTTGGAGCTATAACTCACAACTTCCACTACTTGTCAAAAATATAGGATTGAGAGAGACTATGGACTCTGAAAAACCACCTGAGGGTTTTGAAGGGGCGGGGGTGGGAGGTTGGGGGAACCAGGTGGTGGGTATTAGGGAGGGCACAGATTGCATGGAGCACTGGGTGTGGTAAAAAAACAGTAAATACTGTTACGCTGAAAATAAATAAAAAATTTAAAAAAAAATATATAGGATTGACTATGAAGCATTGTGGTTTTTAAAATAAGCCCTTAATTTTTGTTGCTGTTGATAGTATGCAGGATTACAGTTATTAAGGTTCTAAGTTAATTTTTCTCTGCTTTTAAAAGATATTTAAGAAATTGCATTGTTGAGTGTCCTGCTGTTTTGGTAATTCAGAGAAAGGATTTTTAAACCTTAGTTATAGTCATCCAAACAGGTAAAGGAAGAAAAAAAAAAAAAAAAGAAGGAAAAGGAGACAGAAAGATCTGCATACTTTACTAATTTAGATTTCTAATGTAGAATCTTCTGGAGAAGAGAGATCATGGTGCTTACGCTTTGCAGAGAACTAAATGAGTTCTTAATAGTGAATATTGCTTTATTAAATGCTACAATGTCTATTGTTTTGAATCACAAGTGTTCTTTATAAATTCTTACTCTCTCCCCTCTGCTTCCATTGAACTTTATACTTCTTCACTAAAGTGCTTTTTGTTACCACACAGTACTATGCATATTCATTTTTAATTTATATCTTCCCTGCTAGACTATGATGATAGAGTTCTTATAATTCCAACGCCTAGGTGGGTACGTGACACGTAATTCCAACAAGTATTATCAAACCAAAGCTAAACTGAACTGGTGTTTGTTAAAACCATAAATAATTACAATCTTTCCCCTTTATAATACCTATTTCCTTTGGTCATGGAAATAAAAGCATTTAGAAACAGATAAATCACTTATAATCAGTGAAAATGATATGCCATCCTCAAAAAAGAAAAAAAAATTCTGCCAATTTATTATTTTCTAGGTACTGCTGGGGTTCATTAGTGTTTAACATAAAGACAGGTGAGTAACATGTTTATGAGCTTTCATTTATTTAAACCCTGTTTTTCCAATCAGAAACACAGAAATTCAAATAGGAACACAGAAAACTTGTTATAATAGCTAACATTTACACACTAATTATTATGTTCTGGCACTGTGCTAAATGCTTTATATGGATCACTTTTTTAATGCTAACCAACATCAAGATCAACAACGGAAAACAACGGAATAGGTTACTATTATAATACCAGTTTTACAGAGTATGAAACTAAGGCATAAAGTTCAGCGTCTCAAGGATTAATACAAGCTTGTCTATAATGCACACAGGTTCTCAGACTTCTGAGCTCATGCTTTTCTTATTGGCCATAAACAGAAGAGTATTGTGACTTCTCAAGCCACCTTATTGATAATAATTTTATAAATTTTCACACAATCTGAAATCCACCAATGAATATTAGTAAATTTGACAGAACAAAATTATGGGAAAGGTTCACAGAACATACAGATAATAATGAAAATTTTATTTTTGGAAACGTAGTGTGCCACAAATATAAAGAGAGCATAGTCTATGCTCTTCAAATATATATTCATGGCAAGAATATGGGATACTAAAACACATGTGTCTGGGTGAGGCTTGTGGGTTTGGCAAAGGCATTTTACATTTCTGGGTTTTAATTTCTTTTTCTGAAGAATTAAAGTCATTTTGAAGTTGCATCAAATTTCACCAATCTGTGATTCTAAGTAGGCAAGTTCCTTTTTATCAGGTAACACATGTTATTCTAACATTCTCAAGCGGTAACTGAGTAATAAATTACTTGCTCTGTTTTTTAAAAATATAAACATACATGAGAAGGCTAACATGGATGTGTTATAGAACAACCGTGTAGCTTATACAGTACTGTCCAGGTAATCAAAGCACATGTGATGACTAGGCAGCCAGGGTTCACACAAATCATAAGCAGACATTATCCTGGATTAACTATTTTAATCAAAGACAGTCAAAGGGATAAAATAAACATAGGCCAACATAGGATCACAGGAAAAATTTACATTAATTTCTTAGTAAAATGTAAATGGCTGTGCCTTCTTCATCTACTTCACACTATTTTCCCTAAAAACTTCAAGGAGTGGGTTCAATCTCTTCAACAATTGTACACAGGAGGAACTTTGGAAAAGTCTTAAAACTGCTGCCATTGTTATTAATTTTTTTAATTCAACATTTTCACTACGAAAATGTGATGGGAAAAAAAAAAACAGAACAGATCTTATTCCCAAATACATTAATTTACTCCTTTATTTAGAACACATTAATGACTTACTATATTGAGTCACAGAAATAAAACATCACAGGTATGGCTGTTTCTTAACCACACTTTCTTAACACTTTCTTCCTTTGTATATGATGTAATTCTTAACTGTTTAAAATGGGTATTTTTAGGACTTTTTTTTTAAGTCACTTGCCAGGACTATATAAGTGATTCCCAAACATGATTTTGCATCAGAGTCATCTGGTAAATGTTTTTAAAAAGATCTTCAAGCCCTAATCCAGACCTACTGAATCACAATTTCTGGGTTCAGATAAAGCTGGGTATCTGTATTAGGGAAGGAAAATGTTAATTTATTTGCAACACAATGATATAATAACTAATATGTGCCAAGAATTTCTCCAAGGCCTTTTTAAAATAGTTTTTATTTCTCTATTGAGATTACATATTTATTAAGTCATTGCCATCATATTTCCTCTTAATTTTCTAATATAGATGTAGTTTTACTTTAATCTTTGAACATATTCATAATAGCCACTTTGAAATTTTTATCTGCTAAATCTAACATCTGGGCCTACATCAGACACAGTTTCTACGGGATGCTTTTTCTCCTGAGTATGGGTCAATTTCCTTGTTTCTCTGCATATATTGAAATTTTTTTGTTGTTGGAAACTAGACATTATAAAAAAATATTCTGTCAGCAACTGCGGATTCAGATTTTCTTCCCCAGAGAATTGCTGCTACTGTAATGTTTTCTCTTTAGAATCTTGACTGGATTTAAGCTAAGGAATCTGTCCCCTCCATCTTCCACTGCTGTCTCTGCTCACTATTGTTATTTTAATTCCTATTTTTATTTTCTAGCCTGGCTTCCTAGGGATCATACCTGTCTCTGCATAGCTTAGTGATGGGCCAGTGATTGGGCAGAGTCTTTACCTTAAACACCATGAACACATAACAAGGTCTCTACCCTCTGCTGACTGATCTGAGTGTGTGTTAGGGAGAGTGTGCAAAGTTCAGGCAGTTTTCAAGTCAGCCTCAGTTATTTACTTTCTGCCAACTCCTCTCACATCTCTTTGGCATGTGTGTGTAGCTTCCCACTTAGTCAAGAATGCATAGAGAACTTTGGCTCTTTTCATTTCAAAGATTCCCTGGGTTTGTTTCAGACTAGCCCTCCAGTCTCCCCAATAGGGACTACAACCTCAGGCTAGCAGAGCTGTGAGTCTTTCCCATCTGTTTTCCACAGTGTTTACTACTTTCATTGGCAACACTGCTGGGCATGGGTTTCCATCATCCACTCCAAATCAAGCCAAGTCTCTCTGGCAGCAGTCACTGACTTTCAAGGCCAGCCTTGCCCTAATGAAACTAGCACAAAGACTTAGTAAAGAGTGGAGGGTAGGAGCAGCCCCAGGCTAGAAGGCTTTGAACTTCCATTGTTCATACCAGAAGTTGTACAGCTTTTCATAAATAAATGCTTCCCAATTTCTTATTTGGCTCTGGTTCATTTCCACAGCCTTAAATTGTTGTGGTTCACAATTTTGTTCAGATTTATACTTGTCTTGGGAGCGGATTTGCCACCCTCTTCATCCCCAACATCTCCAGAAACTCCTCTAAGGACTTTATGAATATTTACTGAGTAAAATGCTCAAAACTATATGGGGTAGGTGATATTACTATTATCACCATTTTACAGAGGAAGAAACTGAGGCACAGAAAAATGACTTTTTCCATCATCATATCATCCAGTAAGAATGAAATCAAGGTTTGAAATACATTAATGCAGTTCCCAAGTTCATATCCTTAAATGTTACTTTAATGCCTCTTAGAAGCAGGTCTGCAGACCCTGGAGGCAGAGGACATAGTTAGTAGGATGTACTGGGTGCTTTCCAGTCTTAGGGGAAGAAGAGAAGGAAAGGAAATAATAGTGTGTTTGATTGTTAAGCTTACACTGAAACTGTCCAATCAACATAATCGACATAAAGAAATTCCCAAATTAAAGCCCTTTAATTATACTATTACTACGACATTTATTCTAAGTTGTATTTTCAATCTATTTCTATTTCAACAAGGCGTGGGGGGTGGGGGAGCATCCCAGCAAACAAAATATAATCCAATCCATCTTGCAACCCTGACAATCCAAGAAAAAAAACTTGTGGGAGACCCTGTGAGCAAAAAAATCAATATTGCAGCTTTGTGCTGTGCAAATGTGAATATCTCCAAATAGCGGTGCTTAGAGTAAAATGAACTGTTTTGCTCCATTTTCTCCACTCTGAACAAATGATTTTGAAAAGACAGGTTTTTTTCCCCCAAGCTATAAAATGTCAAGCAATAACTCTCTGTGCTTTAGGCTAGTGATTGGAATAAATATCTCCCGGCAACAGGTGCAGTGACTTAGGACTGAAATCATTCACATTCAGAGGATAACTCCTAATAAACAGATGCACTTCTTTGAGGTGGGAATTTGTAAGATCGGAATCGGAACTGTCATAGGATTTTGCATCATATGAGCATTTTTGCAAGAATCGATGCTACTCTGGCGACAGTATACTCTGCCATAAGCTTACACTTGTGATAAACTTTAGGCACTTGATTATAGAAACTTTACTTTTCTGACATTGTCTCCATTCAGTCTGCTCTTTATATAGATTTCTGCAAAATCATACATTCCTATATAAGTCTTATTAAGCTATAATATAAAAACATCAACTTTTCTGGTACCGTTTTTTCTTAATTACTTTGAACTAAACCCTGTCATGGATGCTACTGCTCTTGCTGTCTGGGGTTCTGGTAAGCACCATGTCTTTTGATTATCAGGGACCTCTATGGAACTGAGGCTGTGACTTCAAGCTCTACTGAAACATTAACGCAAGCCACAGTCTACTACAAGTGCTGGCATATTGAAATCTGATTTACTTCTGTTTATATATGTTAATGATTTTTTTCCCCAAAATGTTAATGAGAAAACTACTTAATAGGAGGGGACATGATTTCAACCAGGCTGACCTACAGCCTACAGGCTTCCAGAAAACTTTTTTTCCACTTCATTTTCGTTAAGATGAAGAGAAAATGTTAAAAATAAGCCTAAAAGATCATTCACTTCACTATTGGTTCAACATTTTTATTTCTTTCTGAATATTCATGATGTCATCAAGACAATGTTAAAATTCAAGGATGTATAAAAAAGCTTTTGTTGGCAGGGGAACATGACTGGCTCAATTGGTAGAACATGTGACTCTTGATCTCAGGGTCATAAGTTCAAAGCTTGATGTTGGGTGGAGAGTTTACCTTAAAAATAAATAAAATTTAAGGGCGCCTGGGTGGCTCAGTGGGTTATAGCCTCTGCCTTCAGCTCAGGTCATGATCCCAGGGTTCTGGGATGAGCCCTGCATTGGGCTCTCTTCTCAGCAGGGAGCCTGCTTCCCTTCCTCTCTCTGCCTGCTTCTGCCTACTTGTGATCTCTCTCTGTCAAATAAATAAATAAAATCTTTAAAAAAAATAAAAAATAAAAAAAATTTTAAAACTTCTTTGTAGGGGCGCCTGGGTGGCTCAGTGGGTTAAGCCGCTGCCTTCGGCTCGGGTCATGATCTCAGGGTCCTGGGATCGAGTCCCGCATCGGGCTTTCTGCTCGGCAGGGAGCCTGCTTCCCTCTCTCTCTCTCTCTGCCTGCCTCTCTGCCTACTTGGGATCTCTCTCTGTCAAATAAATAAATAAAATCTTTAAAAAAAAAAAAAAAAAAAAAAAAACTTCTTTGTATATGAGAAGGTAGTGCATTAAAAATTCACTTCACCTAAGTTTATGGATTGTCACTCTATTGTTTTAGTAATCCTATTAGTTCATTTAAGAAATATCTTTCATCAATCAACTCCTAAAACATCTAATATTTTTATGTTCACTAAAATATAGTCCTTTTAACCTATCAGTCTTATGTGAGGAAACTAAAACTATGCCATGCAGAGAGTAAAAAAACCTTTCACCTTTGAACTTGTTTTCATTCCAAGAATGAAGAAAATAAAGCAATGCAGTGTCATATTCTAACATAAGCACATTGGCCTTGAAAACGTAGCAATTTTTTTGTAAGTAAACTTGGTTAGAATAGAACACAAATCAAATCCTTACAGAAAAATGAAGTTCTTGTAAAAGAAAGTGTTCAAATAAGTTAAGATCATGAAACAACCAAATAATCATCTGACCATTTATAAATGAAATGCCTTAGCTTCTTGTGTCATTTTGTCTTACAAGTTTGTTTGTTTTTTTTATTTTGGATATATTTTAAGTTTTGAGACATTTCAAGTAAAAAATTTTTAAGAAGTATACTTATAGTTTTCTTATTGAAGAAACTTATGTCAAAAACACTATGATTTACATTGGAACGCACAAAAAATCTTAACAAGTAAATGTAGGAATAAAAAAATAATACTTAATTAAATTCAATTATACAAACAACAAAAGGGAAAGGAGACCTCCCTCTTTGAGACTTGCTAAGAGTGACAAAATTCTGGACTTTTTGTATGCTCGAGGTAAAAGTACTTTTCTAATGCCATCAGCTATTAGGTTCAATTATTACCACTTGAGAAAAGCCTCTGGATATTTTAAGAAGAAAGTACACAGTATAAGTCCTTCAAAACATTTTGGGATTAAATTTCTTATTAGAAAGAAATTGATCATCACTTAAAAATCTGTAAATTATCTTCCACTCATTATTAAATCACAAGTGCCACTAAAATACAGCAACTTAGTGATATAATACTATCAGTTTAATACTAATTCTTAATATTAATTAATTAATATTAATTCTCTTAGAAAAGAAAAATTCCTGATAAGCATGTCTACTAAAATATTACATGCCACATGAAGAGGTGCTTTTAATTGTTTCAGTAAAAGCTATAACTTCTTCAAAGTTCAGAAATATAGGATACTTTAATTCTGATCTACTTCTAAAAGAAATTAGTGAATTTTGTATTAAGCCTCAATATTATCCTGCCTATGTTTAAACTAGGCCCCTCTGTGTAGAATATTCTACTCATTTTTCTCTTAGGCAACAATTACTCTCCAAATCCTATCAAGCCTTCTCCAGCAAAGAGGAAAAGAATCTGAGCTCAGGTTTTGGGTCATCTATTTTTTTTCTTCCAATAATATTTACTGCACCCCTACTATGTGTCTAGCACTTTTCTAGGCACAGAGGTTATTAACAGTGAACAAACATGACAATGACCCCTGTGCCTAGGTAATTTACATGGGTAGTGAGTTCTCCTTGAGGTAAGGTATCACATCTATCTAGTTCACGATTACAATGCCAAAACCTAACAGTTAGTTGACGGTGCTCTCTTTATAGAAGGCATGAAATAAAGATATATTAAATAAATGGATGTGCAAAAGAACTAACTGAATGGACAATTATGAGCTCCTCTCACAGAGGAGGCAACATGCTTCTAACAGTCTCCTTACTTAATATTCCTCCCCTACTGAACTCTGAGCTACTCAACAGAAAAAAGTGAATCCTATTTACTTTTGTATCCTTGGTTTCCGGCACAATGCATAACGCACAATAGGCATTCAATTTTTACTTAATTTTATTTTGTGCTGTATTTTATACCTTAATTCCTTATACAAAAAGATGTCAAATACACCCAGGAACATAAAATGAAGATGTTTTTACAAGGGAAAAAAACAAAACCACAATTCTATCTTTTTACCTATATATTAAAATGTTTTAAAAATTAAAATAAAATCCAGATATCAGGAAATAAAGAATACAAATGTAACAAAGATGACATCTTCACTGGAGTTCCCAAATCAGTGGGCCTCAGCAATGAAATGCACCCCTAAATAACCAACTGTCTGCTGGACTTCACAATCATCCAGGAATCCATGTAAAAACATTACAAAAACCAGAATAACAACTTTACCCCTGTTTTCTCTACCCCACTAAATAGGAAACACTCTTTACATTTATTATTTCTTAAAACTAGTTAAAACCAGTTTAACACTATGAAGTTACTATCAGAAATGCAATTTCTCAAGTCAGTCACATTGGATTATTCAATTAAAAGTCTTAACTAATTCTGTATAATTTATTCATTGACATCAAAAAACCCAGAGGTAACAATCACAGAATAAGTAACAAAACAACAATTCCATCATCTCCTCAGGTACAACAATTTATTTCTACTTCCACATTGATTAACACAACTTTCTAACGATTTTCTTTCTTTTACTATTCTGTTATAAATTCCATTAACAACTCCCAATCCCAGCCAGCTCAAGAGTGTTTGTTCTCAAAAGCAGTTAAACAAAAAGCAAAAATGGAAAACTGTGATTTGTTCCCTCATCCAGTGACTTACCCCAAAACATACTAGCTAAGATTCTATTCCTTTCCTGTCACTGTATTATTAGTCTGACAAATAAAACTAGTTAGATACAGAGCCCTCATTTAAAGTACTCCTGAGACAGGTCTCCCAGGTCAAAGAGAGTCAAAATTTGGATTCTGAGTCTTTTTGTTAGTGCCATGTGTATTTAAAATAACCAATATTTTTTAAATGCCCCCCAACCCCCCCCAAAACTACTAGCCATTATTTCATTCTTCAAAAGGTACATTTAAGTAGACTCAAAAAGGGAAAACAAGGTACATGAATTTAAGATTTCCAGGTCAATTACATTTATTTGACAACAATAAACTCTATATAAAAAGTCGTAAAGAAGTTACCTGTGTAACAAGTGGGTTCCTCATTAAAGGTATCTAATAAGGGGGCCAAATTAATACTAATTCTAAAACTTATTTGAGTTAACTACATTGAAACTGCACTGAAACCACCCACTCATTTCTCTCAATCCCAAACAGCAATCCAAAGGTAATCACATTCAACCACAGTGACTCAAACAAGTGTCCTAGAAGGAAAAGACATTATATCTCCATATACATTTCTATGAAGTATTTATTTCTCACTTCAGGTAGGAAAGATTAATGTAGCCTGAAACCAGTCTCAACTGTTATCCTGACTTTTCACAAACTGTCACGTACACTAACACTTCAATCATTTAAATAAAAAGTGCCAGCCATTTAACCTTTCTCCTACTGAAGAGGGGAGAAATTTCATGTCTTTCCTCTACATGCTGTAAAAGGTACTCTTCTTTCCCTAAAACCTCAAAGGACTCCTGAAAGTTAGTTTTTTGTTGTTTTTTTGTTTTTTGTTTTTTTTACTCACAATAATACTATGAAAGGTGACAGAAAGGCTCTTCTGTTACAGGAGTGAGAAAGCATCTTCCACTAAGATTCTAGGGTGAAAAATGCTTACGGGAGTACCGTCCCACCTCAAAAAAGCTACTCAGGACACCAAAGTTGATTTTTAAAATTTCCTACCTTTTTTCTCTTAAATAATGCTTAAAATTTGATTCTAAATTATGCTATATACATGAATTTCTTTTTTTAAGATTTTATGTATTTACTTATTTTAGAGAGAGAAAATGCACTCACACATGGGGGAGGAGCAGAAGGAGAAGCACAAGCTGACTCCCTCTGATGCAGGGTTTGATCCCAGGACCCTGAAATCATGACCTGAGCCAAAATCCAGCCACACGCTTAAACGACTGAGCATCCAGGTGCCCCTACATGAATTTTTTTCTAGCCCAAACTCTGGACTATCATTCCTAACATATAAAACTTCCTTTAAAGCTGAAGGTTATTTTTATCCCATGAAAAATTTGGAAAGATAAATTCCTAAAAGATACATGGAGCTTATGGAAATAACTAATCACGTGACTAATACCATCTACAGGAAACAAAATTACTCCACTGTACTATTATGCTATTACTTTTTTCAATGAATATTCCTGGACAAATTAAAAACTGCAAAATGACAAAATGAGTGAAACTAAACGCAGCAGTGAGCCCATTTTGTGAACTTTACTTCAAAATACAAACTCAAAATAACCCAAACCACCACTAAATGAAAATAGCATCTGTAATGTTATCTCTTACTAACACCTTTGGCAGCCTCACCCAAACACTTTATTGCTCATTCATCCAACCATCCATTATGTACTTGTCTCTGTAGCACGTTTGAATTCCTCCACAGGCTATTTTGGAATAAGCCAAAGAAACTAACAACTCTCAGGTTGGAGACCATTTCACTACTTCTCCAAGCTACAGAAAGCCCACACAGTGGTAAAAATCCTCCCTGCAGTAAAGAGATGACTTACAGAAGTACTCACTCCTCTACTAACTGTGATACTGTGAGTTAAAACAGAAACAGCTTCCCAAAATGCTATGAAGGTTGTCAAATAATTCCTTAAATGACCATATCACCGAGTTCATGGTTAGTTTTGCTGTTATTATTTTTGTGTTGGGCTGTTGAGGGTTGTTCAATTTTTAATGAAAGATGAGATTTCCAAGAACACACAAACTATTCTCAAATATGTGTCACCAGAACATTCCGGGAGGGAAGCAAGGAGGCGGGGAGAGAGAGAGAGAAAGAAATAAGTTTAACGTGACATTGTAAAGTTACAAAATGCTGCCTTAAAAAAGAAACACCACTACTTTTCTGCAGAGTTAAAAATTATATCCTCTCTCATATTTAACTGCCAAACTAAACATCAAGGGAACTAAGAAACAGCATGGTAGCAGATCCAAAAGCACAGGCCCTGCCCCTACATATATAGCCCATTGTTGTCTTTCATACTCGCTCCCTACAGGTACCAACAGTGCAGAGACAACAGAGCAGTTCCAACTTCTGGACTCAGACATTCTAACGAATTATAAGGAATGGCAGGAAAAAGGCTCTAAGAAATCCTGTTTGAACCAGTGTTGCTATAACCTAGTGTACTACTCTAATGCTGCTTCCCTGGTACTTAAAATGTTTATTTCCCTTGGGACCACCTGGGTGGCTCAGTCGGTTAAGTGCATCTGACTTCAGCTCAGGTCATGATCTCCGGATCCTGGAATGGAATCCCCCCCCATTCCATTCCTCCCCCGGCGATGGGCTCCACACTTAGTGGGGAGTCTGCTTCTCCCTCTACCTCTACCCCTCCCTCTGCCTGTGCTCTCTCAAATAAATAAACTCTTAAAAAAAGAAAAATGTTTCTTTCCCTTTGCAACCTCAAATACTTGTTATTTCACCCTCATGAAGCTGTAGTTTACCAGATTAAAAAAAAAAAAAAACACCTTACTGTTCAAGGCAAAAAAAAAAAAAAAAAAGAAGAAGAAGAAGAAGAGCTTGATAAGAATCTCAAAAACAAGCAGTGTTTCTTATCAGAAAATGAGAGTAAATTTAGGTGAATCTGATTTATAATGACAACAGGAATGTTTCAGAAAATTACATATCCCAAGATAAACTGTCTAAACAAATAATCAAAGGCTAAATACTTTATACAAGCAGTGCTTACAAATCCTGGTATTAATTTCAAAGTAGGTAAAGAAAAATAAAGGAAAAATGAAATAAATGTAAGTAACAAATAAACATACACAATGCTTAGTTTAACTGGTAAGAACAAAAAGAAGGCAAAAAATAAAAATTTGGTCAAATTTTCTCCTATAAATTACCAAAAATTTATTGGGAGTATTATAAAACAAACAGCCTCATATATTTCTGAGGCCTTACAGGTTAGTACAATCTTTCTAAAATAACCTTATCAAATTCCTTCTGTAAGAATACATTCTAAAAAGAAGCCAAAAATTTGCCAAAGATTTGAATATTTGTAATAATGAAAAATTTGAGACAAACTCAAGATCCCAATTAGGCAAATGATTTAAAAGTAGACTGATAAAATAGAATATGATACAAACCTAATCAAGAATATAGTAAATGTTATAAATAATAATAACTTGGGAATGTATTCCCAGAAAATTGTACAAAAGAATTATATATGTACTTCAATACAGACACATAGATAGATAGACAGACAGACAGATACATGCCTAGAGGGAAAAAAACCCAGAAGTGGAAACTCTTTTTGGCATAGCAGTGACCATTATGGTAACCAGCTGGGAGCTGAAGAAAACCGGCCACCAACCCTGAGATACCAAGAAACAGTACTCAGGTTAAAGTGAGCAAGTGAACGAAAAAACACTCAGCCTGGGAAGATAACAGAAATCCTGTTTCCTTTCCAGGAACAATCTGAAAATATACCATATCTCAGCTTGAGAATTGAGGTGCTTCCCTGACTTTCCTGGTTCTGTGTTCCAGCCTTTGTGTAACAGATGCCTCTGTGGACATGGGAGATCCTGGTGGTTTTTCCAAAGCGACATATATCCATCCTTCCTACATCACAATTCCCTCACTGCAACTGGGATACATATTTCTTGGATAATCTATGCCGAAACACACTTATTCCATAAGAAATATTTTGCTCATGCAGGGGCCTGTCTCCTATAGACTCCATGGGTTTTTCCTACTGCCCACCCCTCCCAACTCATACTTTCTTCTCACTGTTTGTTCCAAATTTCTTGCCACTTAATCCAGACTTCCTCCAAGTACATCCCAGGGAGGCAACTCTGTTGTTGTTTGTGTTAACTTTTACATGCTGAAAGGTAGATGAATAATCTATTTTTATGGAATTAACTATTTATGTAAAAGAAAGAAGCAAATGGTACTTGAGACATCAAGGTGTTATGCAGAAAATTCTATAATTTATGTATTCCATATAATGTATTAAAATGTACAAAGTTAATCTGTTTACACTATGGAATTGAATCTTAAATAATGTATTTATCATCTAAAATCTAGTAGATGCATTCCTGACTTTGTAACTTTTTTCATACAACTCTCCTTGCTTGGAATTCCATCCTATATGCTCAGTTTCCCGGCCACCCCCTCCTTTCCCTCTTCTAAAAGTCTAGGAGAAGATACAGAATAAAACCATCAGAAGCGAACAGAAGGTACACTTGATTCAGAGATGGGATAGCAAGTCTTGCATTTATACCAATTATAATCACAAGACTCCCCAAAATCACACTAATAAATGGTAGGTTTTTCAAAGAGAATTTATTGCCAAAGGAACAAGAGCATTCAAGGAGGGGTCATCACCGGGTATCAGAGTGACCCACATTCACCACTCTGTACAGAGAGTCTTACTTACTGAGAAGGTGAAGAGTACAGCCAGCACATCCATATCCCTCAGGATTCCCCAAGAATGCAGAGACAAAGAACCAATACTCCCCTTTAGTGAGATGCTCTCTCCAGCTACCCTGATGACGGAGAATTTTGACTTCCAGTTTCAGCTTTGCAACAGTATTCTGCAAGCTTGTCAGCCACATTATCTTGTAGGAAAAGTATCCACTTATATTCCACAAACTAATTTGCTTGTTTCCTATGTGCCTTGAAACTTAGTTACTGGTTGCACATTTATCTTGAATGTCTTAGTCTTCTGGCACAAGAATGCTTATTTCTAGGACCTTCTTAATCACATGCTATTTTACAGATGAACACTGTCCAGCACAGACCGTGTAGATTTGAACCTAGGCTCCTCTGTTCATTAGCTGAGTGATGTTATTCAGATGGAAAAGTCTGTACTTCAGTCTCCCTATCTGTAAAATTGAGATAATAATAGCTCTTATGCTTCATAGGGTTTTGTGCTAACTAAATAAGTTACTACATGTAAAGTATTGAAAAACAGTGCATGGCAACTCTAAGTGCTCAATTTTGCCAACAGACTTTTCTTAAAAGTGATTCATGCACAATATCTGGTCATAGGTTCTGGGTTCCACCTCCAATAAACTAAGGAAACAGCATAACTGGTAAATTACAAACCAGATATAATTGAATAACTCATTACACGTAGATAATTTGCAGATTATATTTAATTATAGGTAATTAGAAATAAGCCAGCCTGTGTCGTTCCCATTTCTCTTCCCAATAGTTTCTTTGAGGGCACAAAGTTCACTTGCTAATTGGGTCTGTGTGTGCATGTGCGGGTTCAACTGCATGTGTGACCAACTCTGTGTGTGCACAGAGTACACTGGTAGACAGGTCAGGAAGAAGGCTAGACACAGAGTACATTATCTCACTTAATTATCACAATAACCCTGGCTGCATCCACAGAATACACTTCCTGCATAGTAAATTTTTACTCATACCTTTTTAACATTAGAGATAGGAGAAATCTATTCTGACCATCTAACCATGCTATCCCATTCATCTCCTAAAATGTATCATAATCTGACCAAGCATCCATGGACCTTCTCTGCAATTATCACATGGCTTCAAGGTTAACTAGTCATGTGTTACTCCTTTAAGACTAAAACTTCCTTGGAGGCAGGACTACTTATTCCTATTTTTACCCCAAGCATCTAGCAGATTGCCTGGTTATAGTAAACACTTAATATAGATATGATATTAACCTTAGAGCTGAGAAAATGGAGGCTCTGGGGTATTGATCTATGGTCACATTACTGCAAAGGAAATCTGAAGACCGGCTTTAAGGCTCCTCTCACTATATACCATCATACCTTGTCAAGTCCAACTGTCAATACTTACTTTCTGAGATTCCAAACCACTTTCTTTCAACACTCTTTTAGCCTATTTTACCATGGGCATCATTGCAATCCTAAGAAGTTTCTCAAAATCTTCCCCAGACTTTTAAATTAAATCCATCAAATACACATTAAAGGGACATACTGAACTTTCTTTTTCCAGATTTTCCAAAGGTTATATTAAAGCTGTTCTGTAAACTGTGTTTGAATATATAATTCTCTCACCTTGTAACACTTCTGTGTATTATACAAGTAGAATATTTATTTGGAAATCTGATAGGCAAAATCTCAAAGTCATCCAAACGTTAGTAACAAACATAATGATGAAAACTTCATAACACATAACATTACTACCATTTTTTTTCTGAGCATTCAGATGCCAGGATCTCTTATTACCCAAACCAAATGATCAAAGAGCATAAAGACTTTACAGGATTCAAAGGAAATAGACTAAAAGGTTCTATATATCTTGGTCTATTGCCTTGGTCACCTTTGCTTTCATGGTGTCTAGCACAAAGTTAGTTTATTGAATAAATTAATCATCTTACTAAAAATCTATTTCATTATTTCTGAGGAAATATGCTTGCCTACACATTACTTTGTAGAAAGTATATACTGAAAGTCTATATAGATATACCCTCTGTGGATATGAAAAAGAAAGAGATCATTCTATACAGGAAGCCCAGATAAGTTTTCCTAAACCATAGAGAGCTTTAAGAGGAGTATGCTTTCTGGAGCTGGAAAATATGTGCTTATATTATTATAGAGGCATTGTCATCATGCCTCAACCCCTATATCTCAATCTCCAATTTCACTAACAATTTTACCTGAACCAAAATAATCATATGGCACTCCCTATTTCTGAACAGTCTTACCATTCACTTTTTCAGACTTAATATGTTAAATGTGAACATGGTCTGCAGAAACAGTCGATACTGTGGCGATAAACGTCTAATGTCAGTAACTGCTACAACAGAAATTATAGAACTACCTTTAATAAGCAACTCCAATATTTTCTCAAGTATAATTAGGAATTTTTATGACATTTTCTCAGTGTCCATCATGCTGTAATTTGCATTCACATGCTCTCTGACTAAAGATGAAAAGGCACGTCTATAGGAATGTATATGTAGTTTCTGTTCCATTCAGTCATAATCACAGCACCTGTAAGGTGGGTGGGTGGATACTTACTAAATCCATGTCAGCATGCCAAGAGCAACCATCATATGTCCAAATGTTATCAGACCAAATTTTAAAGTTTAATTCCTTGAGATAATTCTATTTTTTTTTTCAGATTTTTATTTATTTATCTGACAGAGAGATCACAGGTAGGCAGAGAGGCAGGGCAGAGGGGGGGCAGGGACAGGCTCCCTACCGAGCAGAGAGCCCAATGTGGGGCTTGATCCCAGTACCCTAAGATCATGACCTGAGCTGAAGGCAGAGGTTCAACCCACTGAGCCACCCAGGTTCCCTGAGATAATTCTATTTTTAATCTTTTAAACTCAATGCCCTATTTATTCCCTTAACTTGCATATTTCAGTTTTGCTAGCTCATTCACATTTACAGAGTGGTCACCATATACATGTACATAAATGTGGTACATATAATATACCATACACGTGAGACACAATATACTAAAACGAATTTTGCAGTTTCTAGTTTTAAGCAGCTCAGTCTTAAAAGTACGAAGCAGGAGCACATACAGTGAGAGAAAGGTGAATGACTTCATGAAAGAGAACTGTCTTGACAGAAGGGACATCAAGGAAGGTTCCTCAGGGAAAACAATGTTTTAAAAACCCCAGTATCAACAATACGCAAACTCAAACAGGTAAGGATCTAGCCAGAAATGAAATGAGAGAAAGACCACATCAAGTTCATTTTCAACCTATTAATACTAAGTTTTTCTCACTGTATTTTTTGTTTAATCAACAAAGGTGGTCATTTGTCACTCAAGATTTCATGTTTGCTTGGGTATTTTGCAAAAGTATAGAAAACTGCTCCAGTATTTCCAAAATACTAAAATAAAACTCAGGCACCTAGGGGACTCAGTGGATTAAGCGTCTGCCTTCAGCTCAGGTCATGATCCCAGTGTCCCTGCCCAGTGGGAAGCCTGCTTCTCCCTCTGCCTCTGCTCCTTCCCCTGCTCATGTTCTCTCTCTCAAATAAATAAATAAAATCTTTAAAAATAAATGAAATAAATAAAACTCAATGTGCTGGGAAACTCAATATAATCAATTAGTGTGTTGTATAAAGACTAAAATTTATCAATTTTATTGTTTATCAGAAAAGGAGTTTCTCACTGTCTACAGCCCCCACTCTCGTCAATTCATGAATGGCCCTTCTGAAATTCTCCCACAGCTCATCATCTCTACACTTTGATCCTTCTCTACTTCAGTTCAACCACCACTCTGCTACCTTTTTCTTTCTTAAAAGCAGATCTAATTCTAGCAGGCTTAATAGGTTTGGCGCTCTCCCTGGTCTTCACAATAAACTTCACATGCCTAAGTATGGCATGCAATGCCTCTTGACTTTCTAGCCACATTCAAAGTGTCCAGACTCATCTCTCTCAATTCTCTATCTAAAATGAATCTAATCATACTCATCTTTCAAGGATATACTCTAATGTCATGAAGTATTTTCTGAGCCTGACAATCACAACTAATCACTTGTTCTTTATGCTCTTATAGCTTTCATACAGGCCTAAATTATCACACTTAGAGATTAGGAATAATTACAACTTACATAGGTTTTACTCTTTCAGAATATCAACTGTTATATCTTATCTTTTTATTCCTAAAAGTATCTGCTTGTGGTAAGTTTTATTTTTAAAAAATGCAGTCTCATAGGACACTAGGTGGCTCAGTCGGTTAGGTGTCTGCCTTTGGCTCAGGTCAGGATCCCAGTATCCTGGGATTGAGTCCCACCTTGGACTCCTTGCTCAGTGGGGAGCCTGCTTCTCCCTCTGCCTGCTGCTCCCCCTTCTTGTGCTCTCTCTCACACACACACAATAAATAAATAAATAAGATCTAAAAAAATAAAAATAAAAATGCAATCCCAGGAAAGCCTAAACAATTAAAATTTCATTTGGGGATGCTGGAACTGGGACAGACCTTTGGAACCCCTCAGCCCACTATTTCTTCATATGTATACATTGATAGTATCAAGACGTAATATACTTATGTTCACATACAATTAATATTACAAATTTCATGAAAAATATTCTTCATATATATTCTATTCACTATTCTCTTTCACTCAAGTGCTGATCATACCCACTAAATACTGTATTCACAGTCTGTTACTAAATGGCAACCTACAACCTGAAAAGCACCGATCTAGTCTAAATCCTTAAATTAAGAAGTGAAACTCAGGGTCGTTATATGAATTCCCTGAGGTTCCTGAACCAGTTAATGTTAGACACTATATTCCAAGACACTGGTCATACTAACCTAGGCATCTGTTCTGTATATTCTTAGTATGCATATCTGTGTATTCCATCACTTGGTTCAGTAAGAAATCTGAGGCTTCCAATGAATACTTAAAGCTCTACTCTGACATAGTAATGATTCTCTTCAAATCATATTTTATAGCAGTTATAAATTTACTTATAACAATCCCTATTGAACATACAACAGTATATACATACTCACAATGTCTATCTCTGGCTAATTACACTAGGGGGCACTTTTCAAAATCTCTAGACTTTAGGACTAAGTGCATCTTTCTGAGAAAGTGTGTCACATTCCTGGAATTTCAGAGCTTTGGTCTTTTAATCCATTACCAGTTTTCTATCAAGGGATTACCGTCTTGTTTTTCTTACATTAATTATATATAGAATCCTCAGGCAGAAATTCTGACAGAAAGAATGTAAACGAGCTAAGCAGATGCTATTTTAACTAAAAAGAGTACATGCAAATATTTCATTTTGCATAGGAATTCAATGAAGATTTAAAATTATTTTTATTTGGCAGGTTTTGTTTAAATAAAAACCACGTGTTAAAAAGCTTATTGCATTTGATTATTAATGATGCAGAATAAGTGGTCAACTAAGAGCTTCATCTGTAAAGATAATAAGGAATATTTGGGAATCTAAGAAATATTTGGGAAATGGAAAATTATGGTTAACTTGTTCTAAGAAGCTGAACTTCTGCTTTCTGGTGAAAAATCATCTGATTACTACCAAATTAAAAAACCTGCAATTTGAACAATATGAAAGGTGTATAATTATGATTGTAACGGCAAAGAAGTAATGTGCAGTTTACCTTTAAAATGATATACTGAAATACAAATCATGTACAAACTATTTAAAACTGCTTTCAAGAAAAATAAGATAAAATTCACTTGTTGCAACCATGCTGCACTGTATATTTCCAGGGAGGTCATTACTAAGTTATTAGTGAGTGTTGATTAACATCAACTAATATAAGATCCATTTAATTTCAGTTAACTCTTATCTAAGTGACCTGCCTAGATTCTCACAAAGCTACAGGCTAAGCCTAATTTGCCCCTGTTTTAGAGTAACAACAATTTGGAATTGTCTCAATGTATATTTTAACAATAGTAACAGGATATTCAAATTTGGAAAAGACAGAATTTATGGAAATCCCAATGCTTAATTAAATCACAGAATGAGGTTTTGAAGTAGTAAATAATAAATCACAATGAATCCTCAATCTGGTTGTCAAGGAAACTACTTTGCCTCTGCCATAATTGCTGTGATCCCCATCTTGCCCTTTTTGACACCAAGCCTTATCATGCATTCTGGTCAGAGACTGAGAAAGTAGCTTTTCTATTCCTTTTAGGCAATCATGTAACATGCATTGAGCTTGACTGAACAGGGCCATGCGACCATACAAACGCTGAATTCAAGGCCTTTCCTTTTCTATTTAGAGACAGTAATTAACTAGTGAGCAGCAGTATATTTCTATCAAGCTTTAGATAGGAAATGGGACCAAGGCGCCTTGGCAGGTCTTAACAGCTGTGTTTACAGGAAGTTTTCACTAATTTACTAATTTATTATCAGAAGACCTGTTTGTGAACCAGCAATCATTAATATCTTAAAGTTAAATATCATTTTTTTGATTGCTCTGAAAATAAAGATCATTATAACTCTGAAAGAGACGTATGTAAAATAAACACAAATATATCAAAACAGTACATTTAATAATGGTAAACCAAATACTTTTAGTAAAGCAGTAAAAACAGTGCCAAATAGGTATTACCAGCTCAGAATGGTTTCCTTTACTCATCTCTCCTATTTTCTTTTATATTGGTCATGTTTTTAAAATAACTATTTTAAAATAAAATCCTAAAGTAAATTGGCAGTTTTATGTCCCAAATTCCATACATTGCTTCCACGGTTTTCTATTATTTTTACTTCCTTAAAAGTATTTGTTTTCTAATACAATTCTATTCATTTTCAAATTTTGAGGTTCTCTCTACTCATTTCAACCACTAAATAGTAAAAAGCAATATAACCATTCTATCTTCAGATTCTATCAGTCTACAATGAAAATCAAAATGATCTTCGCCAGGAGGACAACTGCCATGATTCAGTGTCCTCAATCTTTCTTCTTATTTACTTAAACTCAGTGTGTTTCTCTAGAGCTCGTTACTTATCTAGCAATAAAGATAATAAAACTGACTATCTTATAAGTCTTAAAAGTTTCTGAGTGTCATAGGAAAGAATGCATACATAGTGTTTAGTTCTGTTCAATGCCTGTTTAGTCAGAAAGCATTCAATAAATTTTAGCTTTCAACATCAATAGGAATTTCCCCGTTTTCAGTTCAAAACTAAAATACCAGACAAGTAGAGGTACCTGGTTGGCTCAACTGGTAGAGCATTCTACTCTCATCTTGGGGTTGTAAATTCGAACCCCATATTGGGTATAGAGATTATTTAAAAATAAGATCTTAAAAAAGGAAAAAAAAAGAGAGAAAGAGAGGGAGGGAGGGAGAAAGAGAGAGAGGGAGGGAGGAAGAAAGAAAAGGGGGGGAGAGAGAGAGAGAGAGAGAAAGAAAGAGAGGAAAAAAACAAAGGAAGAAAGAAAACCTTGTCTTGCCTAAGCATGGAAAGTAACTAGTTAAATAAAACTAATAAAGTGTAATAATTATGGGAACTCAGGCAGAGCTTTAGAAATGGAAAAATAATAAAGTTAAAATAGCTAATACCTGGAAGAAAAGGATCTGGAATCAAAGTTTGGTACAGTATCAAGAGAAACTGAGGGCAAGTAGCCAGGATGTAAAAAAAATCACGCAATATGAAACTTAATGCTTAAATATTTTCTCCCCATTTTTATCTTATTTCGAATTAATGGATCTACTTATCTTCTTTTAGAATTAGTAACTACAAAATGTCCCTGAAAATAGGAGGAGCAAGAGGGTATTTACATTTCTTCAAAAATCTGCATCAAAGCAATATAATCAAAGTTTAATTAATCATGCAACTAGATGCGAAAAGAACATGATCCCACACATTCCTATTGGCTCCACCATGTTAATTCAACGTTACATTGAATACTGGTATTTGATTTTCTTGATGCAACTGATAAATGTAAAATAAGTACTTTCTATAGTACTTAAGTACTCAAGTAGTGTTAGAATGCTACACATGATTCTTATTCTCTGCTTAAGTTCTCTCATATAAAATACACCATCCCGAAAATGAACTGCATAACATCTCAGGCTAAAGCAACATACCCTATGAAATCCTCTCTGTCCCACGGAAACACACCATACCTTAACTGAATCAGTTAATTACGTGCTTTGGTTTCACAAACAAACTGCTGTTGCCAGCTGTATTCTAAATAAGAGTAAACAGAAACAGTCTGAGCTGTCAACAAAAGACAAAATTAAATAGAAAAAATGCTGTCAATAAAACATGGCTACAACATTTAAAACTTTTACAATTAAGGTCAACCGGATTTGGAATAGACCATCCATCAATACATCTTAATCACGACCTAGATGGGTCAGATAAGAATCATCTAGAAGGGAAAAGCTCAAAGAAACATATTTGTGGGGAAATATTTTATGCAAAAGAAGGTTAAAAGAGATTTTTAAATTTTTTTTAGCTTTTCTCAGCTAGGATTCCACAAGAGAATAAAGCCCTACCTAAAATGATTGAGAGTCTTTTCCCCCAATTTTGCTATTCTAAGTATAGAAAGAAGTTGATTCATTACATATGATGGATGTGTTAGATCTTAATTATCTACCAGAATAGACTGAAAGGGGTAAATAGAGCATCCTCCTTAAAAACTATAATAACAGACTCCATATTTTTATTTTTAAATTTAAAAGATGTTACAATTACAAAAGGCTACAGTTAACTTTTCCTTCAGGTGTATCTTCTAACCATAAAGCTAGTTTGTATGTTTACAATGTTCTAATTTTCCAACCGCTTTCACATTTGTTTACTATGTCATTACCCATATAAACAACTCTAGTTATTTGAACATGTTTTTATAGGAAGCTTAGATTCTTACTGTAAAAAAAATTTTTACTATAATTTCTTGTAGATAAAATTAACTTCCATTCTGATAAATACTAAAAGGGCCAAGAAAATATGTAGGACATTTTAATTATTGGTAATATATTTGGCATAACCAAAGTCCTTCCATAGATTTGCTAAAAAGCATTCTCTTACCTATATGATAGAAACCAGGAAACTCACAAACCACAAGGATTATGGGGGAAAAACCATCTCCACCTATTTAGCACCAACCTAATTTTTGGTTGCTTGATCACCTTTCTCATTTCTGGTTAGAATCATTTTTCCTAATACCTAAAATCAGAAAACAAATTGCACAAATTTTGTATAACCTCAAGGCTTCTACAGTACATCTATCTATGTTGCCGTATCAGAGAAGCAGGGAAGTCAGTTCTAATGGCAGACTCAGGTAAAAAGGGGTAGGTCTCTAAACAATTCTCACCCTCACTGAAAGAAAACGTGCATCAATCAAGTATTCACTGACCGCCACTTAGCTGCTTTAGCACACAGTCTGAGGCAGATTTAAGGCAAGATTAAGACAAGACATTTTCTTCACCTTGGATAACCTGGGGAGCAAAGAAACAGATCTATACAAAGAATACACACACACACACACACACACACACACATCCATTCAATTATGCAGCACAGACTGTACGGTGTAAAAAATGGAAGTAAAGAAATATTAATGAGCACTAGTACAGTGAAATAAGATGTTATGAAGGAAGGGAAAACTCTTTTTAACCTTGAAGGATGAACAGAGAGACAATACAGAAAGGATGACAACCAGAAGTTAAGAACAATCTTAAGAGTAGGTTCCTTCCTGGGGCGCCTGGGTGGCTCAGTGGGTTAAGCCTCTGCCTTCTGCTCAGGCCATGACCTCAAGGTCCTGGGATCCTGCCCCACAACAGGCTCTCCGATCAGCAGGGGCCTGCTTCTGCCTGCCTCTCTGTCTACTTGTGATCTCTCTCTCTCTGTCAAATAAATGAATATAATCTTAAAAAAAAAAAAAAAGTAGGTTCCTTCCTTCCTTCCTTCGTCCCCCCCCCCCATCCTTCCCTCCCTCTTATTCTTATGTCTGTCTGTCTTTCTTATGTGCTGTTTGTAACAATATGAAAATAACAAATGTGATTTGACAGGAACAATGTAAACATTAGCATGGGATTAATATCTAAAATACAGAGGAATTAATACCTTACCAAAAAAAAGTTCTATTACTCATTATTTTGAGAGCCATATCCACCAATCCCCATACAGTTTCATAACAATATAATTTTCCACTTAACATATAAACCTATTTAATCCCATAATTTAGAATTTGAGTACACTGGTATTTCAAAGAAATATATGAAGAAATGAAGTTGGGGGCTAGGGGAGTCGTACCACCACAATGTTAAAAACTGAAAGATGCTATTGGTTAAATTCAGGGTTTGAAGGGGTAAGACTAAGAGATCTTAAAATTGTTTTCTACAAAAAACTTTCAATGCCCAAAGAACTTAATCTTCTATCTAAAACAATCAGAGAAGGTTGTTTCATGTCCTTTACTCAGAGGGACAGGAAATGTCCAAGTACTTGAGGAAAAAAACTCCCCTGACAGTATCTGAGGTTTAAGTAATAAGACAGAAAGCATTCTAACAAGGGCGCCCACAATATGTGCAAGTGATCACGCTTTGAAAAAGGAAAAAAAAAATCAAGGAATTTCTTTAAAAGAAGACACAGTGAGGCAAACTGAAGTATTATATATTTTTTTAACCTGAAGTATTATTATCTTCAGTGTTCAGAAGAGGAAACAAATCTCAGCACATTTAAAGGGCTATTTTTGTTCACAGTACTAGAAATTAGAACTGGAAATCAAATTCGGTTGTTTTATATTTTAGCTTCCATAACATTTGATTTTTTTTACCACAAGTATGAAGAATAGTCACTGTAAGAGTTCCCTTACATTTCATTGCAGATACACCTTCCTCACTTGGGCAAATTCATTTTAAATATTTTATTTTGGTTGAGTAAATAATCACCAATCAAGTAGTTATAAAGCTTTAAAAAAACATGTCTAATCCAATTGGGCAATGTTTCAGATAAGGAAACAATAGTCCATAAATAATAAGTCTCTACCCAAGGATATGTTTAGTGGCAGATTAGTGGCAGGGAAAGGTCAAAACAAATGATTTACTTTCAACTGTGATGATTCTAGCTTTTCAAACATTTAGTTATAAGTATTTTGAGATTTTTCCCAAGTCTCTTCAATGATAACTCTATGTTTTAAGAACAGTTCTCTTTCTCTAGATATTTCCTAATCACACAGACTCTGAATCTACTTATCCATATGATGCATTTCTAACTCCAGAGTGCTACAGATTCCCACAGTGTGGTCCTACACTGGAAATGACTCAACGGTTTCAAAGTCAAGCAGACATACAGATCATTTCTTGAAAGGGTCCAGTAAGAGTAAAAGGAAGAAACAGAAAAATTACTTTCATATTTTATGTCAGTTAGGTTAACACATTTGTTTTTTGCTCTTTTTTTGTTTGTTTGTTTAAGATTTTATTTATTTATTTGACAGACAGAGACCACAAGTAGGCAGAAAGGCAGTCAGGGAGAGAGAGAGAGAGAGAGAGGAAGGGAAGCAGGCTCTCTGCTGAGCAGAGAGCCCATTGCAGGGCTCAATCCCAGGACCCTGTGATCATGACCTGAGCCAAAGGCAGAGCCACCCAGGCTCCTCAACAAATTTGTTTTAATTAAATGGTTTTAGGGGAAGTATCATCTTTCAGAATGTGTATTTATATTTTAAAACTGCTAATTTTTTATATGAATCAATTATAGTATATAACATGTTATCTTTTTAAGAAAATACATCCTAGTGTGTTCAAGAATACAACTATAAGCTGTATTTATTTCAAGTGTCCCATGGTGCCACTTACTCTAGTTTTTAGCCTTTTATGTGACATTGAGCCAGTTCATGATTATAAAAGAGTTGGAAAGAATAAGTTGTTAATTTAAAAGGGACACATTACAACATCTCTCTCTGGTATTACAATATTTTAATTTCTTTTTTGAAGACAAACTCCTTGGAAAGATACCATCTGCTAGTGTGTTAGTACTATTCAGCAAAGTAATGAATAAATGTCCTCCTCTGCCGTGAGAAGGGGACCATTAAACTGAAATACAGAAAAAGAAGTATGACTAACAGATTGATTCAGTGCCATGTAAAAAGCATTTTTCATTATTTAGTTTCTAAACAAAAGAATGATTTTTAAATGCATGCTTTAATAAAAAGTATAAATAAATCTCCCAAAATCTATTTTTTACTTTAAGTAAAGAATATATTAACAAAACAAACAACTAAAAATTAAGCTTCCTATCATTTCTTTTCATGTGATGTTTTCACCATCTATTCATACATAGTTAGGCTATGTCCCCAACATAAATATCATATAATTTTAAAAATATATACATAATAACTTAGATTTTATATGTTGCTACATTTTCATGCATTTTGAAACATTTTCCAAAAATGTGTCATCAGTATTCAATGAGTGGAATAAAGTAATGTCTATTTATAAATAATTGTAAGAATGTCAAATCAATTAATAACTAGACTTCTGATCTCTATTACAGTAATTTCTATGTATGTGTGATATGGGACCTGGGTACCTTATGAGAAACTGTGTCATCTCAGGTTAAGTTAGGGAAGAAGAGCAGGGCAGGTCACTATCTAGCCTTCCTATGCCTAACGGATTGCCTTTGAGCACAAGAGATTTACTCACTTGGAAAACTATGGATCCCCTGAATCTCTATGGAAGCTTACCAGAGGAGAATAAACCTCAACCATTACTGTAGTACAATTTCAGGACCAGGAACTATAAATGCTTATTCATTAAAACTACATAATATTCTAATATAGTAAAACAAATGGAAAATTATAGATTTTTATAAACACTCCCACGTAGCTTTTTTTTAAAATCTGTAAACATGATTTACAGAGATTTTTCTTTCTTTCAAACACAATTAAACTTCCTTTGTCAAGCCTGACTCGTGATTAAAACCTGGTAAACATTTCAAATGGTTCTGATGGCTATTAAGTAGCTACACTGTACTCAGTAACTTCTAACAGCAAGGTATTCCGATACCTATCTGTTTAAGCTGGTGGCAAAATTTCTTTTAAGATCCACCTCAAACCTCTTTTCCCAAAATACCAAGTTTTTCTTTTAAAACAAAGTGTCTTAGTGCTTTATAAATATTCATTTCTTGAAACCTCCTAACAGTGCTATTGTAATCAACCCTCATGTAAAGATAAGTAAAACCAGACATAGAGAGGTTAAGTAAGCAGCCCAAGGTCATGTGCAGGAGAGTACTCCTTTTTAAGACTGAAAAGGCTGATTCCAGACCCAGACTATGCTCTTAAGCGCTGTGTCATGCCACCTTAGTCATGTCAATTACAGCAATAAATTCTAATGCATAGCGATAAAGGCAAACACTTTTCAGTTTGAAAGTCAGTCTGGAGAATCCACATCATCTTAAAGTGAGAATATCTATCACAACAAATGTTGTTACTTCACTGGCACTCAAAACAAACAAATAAGAACTATAAAAAAGGGTGATTAGGGAGACAGGCATAGGAATTAAGACTCGATATTGTAGAATGAGGGGCTGAGCAGGAGTGGTTAAGAGGAGCACCCAGGGGGGCGCCTGGGTGGCTCAGTGGATTAAAGCATCTGCCTTGGGCTCAGGCCATGATCCCAGGGGCCTAGGATCAAGCCCCACATCCGGCTCTCTGCTCAGCAGGGAGCCTGCTTCCTCCTCACTTTCTGCCTGCCTCTCTGCGTACTTGTGATCTCTGTCAAATAAATAAATATCTTAAAAAAAAAAAAAAAAGATGAGCACCCAGGGAATCTTGTTTCAGAAAAGGAATCAACTCGACTTTCCATTCCACTACAGAAGAGACTGAGCTTGATGATACATAACCGCAGCAGTCCACAGTTTAGAAACTGTGACTGAGTTTTTGAAGTTGAGCTTTCATTAGTAGATTTAGCTGTGTAAAAATCAAGGCAGAGAATAACAATGAAAGTCAAGAATTTTTAAATATTTTTTTCTCTCAGTCTGAGGGTTTGAGTCACCTTGAATCTGCTACTAACTTACTGCTATCTTGAACAAATATCAACTCAAAAAATATTTCTCAAGTAAAAAATGAAGGGGTTGGATTTAAATTATCTTTGAAGTCCTTTTTTAAATTCCACAGTCTTTATCTTTGTCATTCAAGTTAAACAAGCATTTATTGATAGTCAGGTGACTCTACTTGTTATTACATGAATGGTCTGTTAAGTGTAAATCAAGGATTTCTTTTGTGGTCCAAAATGGTCTAACAGAATCAATGGAAAAAACTCACTTTGTAGTACATATGCATTAGTGTAAAAGATCACATGTTGTCCATTTAGTATCATTAAGAGCTTTGTAACAAAATAATGGAAAACAATATACAAAGGTATAGCCTTAACAAATGTTGGAATTCTTAAATATTATTTTAAGGTAGAATACGAAGCTATGACAGGAGTAAATGAGAAAAGAGACCTGTATCTGCTTTAAAAGAGATTTCAAGATCATATTCAAAGCATATGATAAAACCAACCCCAGTTCCTCTTTGGCTAGGCATTAAAACTTTTTATACTTTTTATACTTTTGATTTCACTTATATTGTATACATATACATATGTGAAAAGCATTTTGATAGTTTAGCTTTCAATATTTTAAAAATTAGCTCAAATATGCTAATTTTTAGAAAATGTCAACTTTTTAAACTACCTACGCCATTCAGTGAAAGACACACAAATGTGAAAATTTTCAAGGTCTAGATTCTTATTCAAATGAATAAAGACTTATTTCACAAGCCCTTGATATACAGTATTCTCCTTTATGTACTTTAAAAAGTTGAACTACTATCACAAATGCATAATTGATTTATGGGGGAGAAGTTCAAGTGAAGGACATATTACTACTGTGCATTAAAGAGGCAGGGTGGAAGAAAATGTACCCCTCTGGAACATTTTAAAAGCAGTATTTTAAAAATGCAAATGCTGGATACAGGCAAAGCTCTCCATTTCACATCAGCACATAAGTCACAATAAAACCAAAGTCCCCCTCCAAAAGTAGTAACAAAAAGGGAAAGTATGTATCAGGACACAAATAAAAGGCAAATCTTTTTCCATGTGAACATGGTAGGAAGGGTGCTGCACTCAATTACTCTTTTAAGGAATAAGATTTAACTGTTGTTCCAAGTTTATAAAGTACATCAAGGATCTAATCACAACATGGTACAATACTAAAGATTCAAATGTATCATAGTTCAAGTGCTATGTAACAAGAAACAATGCAATTAAAAGTCTATGGAATGGAATGTATTCATAATGTTTCTGTCACTCAAAAGCATTATACAGGTGCTTTAACCAATTTTAATCCATAATTCTCTATTTTTTTTTAAAGGATAGAAATGGATCTTTATTTTCTTATCCATTTTCACCCCATCCCCTTATGAAAAACTACTTAAGTCAGTGACTTTTTCAACCAAACAGTAAAAGATAATTATTATTAGGGAAGTGGGCTGGCAGTTGGACAGTTGTTCACTCTGCCTGTCACATCCCCTTAATGCAACTCTGATTTGCCTTTGTTCTGACAGTAGCAAACAGCTGCTTGTAAATGAGCCACTATCCCAGGGCTGCCTCCCATTATTCCCCACTTTTGTTTGACAAGGTCACTTGCTGAAGGGATTTTGTGAAGAAAGGATGTGCAACCTATAGAATTAAGAGTTTAGGACATAAGCAAGCCAGGTATTTTTCCTTTGGTAGCATGAGCAAATCACAACCAAAGGGAAAGTTTTCTGGCCATTGAGGAGGTCAAACATTTCTCCTTTAATACTAATTTCAAAAACCTAGAGCTATATCACAAATTAAGACTTTTCTGTAAGTTCTCTTTCCTTTAAATTTACATGACAGTTGTATAAAATACAATCGCAAAATAATATTTACAAGCACATGTTAATAAATGCTAAGATGTTATCCCTCTGCTGTCTTACAATGGGAGTTCATCTGGAAAACAGCAACTGGAGAAATATTTATGGAAAACTGGAGAATATAATCCTATACGTTCTTTTATTTCAAATTTCAATAAAAATTTCATTTAAAGTAATAAGGAAAGACCTCCAGGATCAAAAATTTCAGTTTCTTCCATGTTGATTGTTACCTTTAATGAACTTTACACATTATATAAATTAATCCACACTCAAACTGATTATTAAAATGTTTGATCAATATTCCACCAATGTTCCAAAAGGCATAATTGACACTATAAAGCAAGGCTCACCTTTAATTTTCACCTTGACCTATGATCTTCAGAAGGACTTAAAGCTACATTATGACACTATCATACAATTAAGTTGTTTCCAAAGAGAGGCATGCAGAAAGAGTGGAATGGCAGGTTTTTGAGGTCATGGATGAGCATAAAAAGGGCATGTTGGAGCAGCGACTCATCCAAAATGAATCATGGTTTTGTGGTTTTGAAAGTCTATGAGTGGGAAAAGATCTAGGAAACTCTTTATGGATTCTTAAGATAAAACCACCCAAATGTCTCACAGAAACCTGGAGATAAAGAATTATTCACAAATATAATTTCTCACTATTCCATCTTTTTACCTATATCTAAAATTAGACAGCTTTGTACATTTTTCTCATCTTAATATATAACCATCAGAAGGAATGTGAACCTACAGTAAACTTTATCAATCAATAACTAAAACTGAAATTCTTTTCAGCAACACCGGCACACTTTGGATGTGTTCACTGGTGAAAATTAGCTATTTCCGGGGCGCCTGGGTGGCTCAGTAGGTTAAAAGCCTCTGCCTTCGGCTCGGGTCATGATCCCGGGGTCCTGGGATCGAGCCCCCAATCGGGCTTTCTGCTCGGCAGGGAGCCCGCTTCCCCACTCTCTCTGCCTGCCTCTCTGCCTACTTGTGATCTCTGTCTGTCAGATAAATAAATAAAATCTTTAAAAAAAAATTAGGTATTTCCATATCAAGGAGAAAATTAAGAATCATGTGATTATCTCAAGTTCCTTCATTTTCTACTCAAATATTACAATACTATTCATAGAATATACAAGTTTTCAAAAAATTCCCAGCCTCCTGCCGTCTAATATACTCAGCAAATTTTACCAGTCTTGTCTCATGTGGAAGGCACCTGAACTCTAAAAGTGTTTTTACTACCTTAGCTAGGCTGACTTTGTATACCTCGTAAAGGCTACTCCATTTTTTCTCATTCTTAGCCGTAACTCTGATCTATCATTTATGGTATTCAAATAAAATGTTTTTTCCTACATTTCAGTCAGAATATGTCAAAGCACCCTCACCAAGTACCATATTTAAAGACATATTAAAGAGTATTATAACCAAATTATATTTGATTATCCAGTGTTAACAAGTATTCGCATAATAAAAAAAAAGAGCTAATGGTAATCCCTTATAACAGCCTTCACTATTGCACAAAGATTTGAACAGCCTAGTAGTTCACTACTGAGAGCACAGGACAGAAGATTTTCAGCTTCATTTATATTCAGAGGCAGGCAAATCACCAAAACTCATTTACATCCCTCCATTTTCCTTACAGTGTGTTAACAGCAGGTGGTCTATCCATACCATCTCTGAAATAGGTAGGTGCTTAAAATGCCTTTACATTTCAGTCAAGACCCTGAATTAAAAATAAACTTGAGCTTTAACTTCATTATTTTCTCTACAAGATGCAGTAATACAGAATAAACACAGTACTTAGTTTGTTCTTATTTTAATCTACATTCCACATTCTGGTTTCATACCATACATTTGCTCATTTTAATTCTTCACGTTCCCCAAAGAGTTAAGCATTTAAGCTAACAAAACAAACAAAATGATCTAGTAGTAAATTACAAGTGTTTCTGATAGTCTTATTTTATTTATTTTTGTACACTATAGACTTGCCAGCATTCCTTTTTACTGATGAACATTAAAAAAAAAAAAACATTTTTAGGGGTGCCTGGGTAGCTCAGTCAGTTAAGCATCGACTTAGGCTCAGGTCATGCTGGGGGTTCCCTGCTAAGCAAGGAGTCTGCCTGTCCCTCTCCCTCTGCCCCTCTCCCCACTCATGCACTCTCCCTCTTGCTCTCTTAAAAATCTTTTTAAAAAAAGGACTGTAAAACATTTTTTTCAAAATAAAAAACTATTTTGACACCAACACAACAGGAAAAACATGATTATATAGACTACGTACTAGCCCTAAGATATCCAGAATATACCTATATAGGTATTTATAAAATATCTTAGTGTCATCTATTGGCAATGATTTTTCAGAAACCAAAGTACAAAACATTTAATAAAATGTCTAAAGACATATGCCTCCTTCTTCTTAATCTGAAATGAGTATTAGGAGAGCCAGATTAAAACACAAAAGTCTGTTAGTATCAGTACTTAACAGGGTAAATAAATAAATCTTTGTGAAAAGAATATGTCAATACAAAAAGGTTACAGGGAACATTCAAATTAGCAGCATAAGGACCTTCAAAATAAAAATATGAGGGGCCCCTGGGCGGCTGAGTGGGTTAAAGCCTCTGCCTTCGGCTCAGGTCATGATCCTAGGGTCCTGGGATGGAGCCCTGCATCTGCAGGGAGCCTGCTTCCCTTCCTCTCTCTCTACCTGCCTCTCTGCCTACTTGTGATCTCTGTCTGTCAAATAAATAAATAAAATCTTTAAAATAAATAAATAAATAAATATGAAAGATTTAAACTACATAGTGTAAAAAACTGGTAAGAATCCTTCGAGGTAAGGGAGGTGATTCTACTACTTGAAGTCTTTCACACTAGAGTCAGTATTTCTAAGAAACTCTGTCTCCATATCCATGAAACCTTACAACTCAGAAAGTTGTGGCCTGACTTTTAAGATTTTCATTACTACTTTGGTCCTGTGCATTTCCTTGAGAATACAAAATAGGTAGGGAGCAAATCAATCTAAATCCTCATCTTTTAAAAAACATGCCAAGGGGTGCCTGGATGGCTCAGTCCTTGGGCATCTGCCTTCCGCTCAGCTCATGAACCCAGGGTGCTGGGATGGGAGGCCCTCATTGGGCTCCCTGCTCAGCGGGAAGTCTGCTTCTCCCTCTCCCTCTGCCCCTGCTTGTGTTTCCTCTCTCGCTGTCTCTCTCTCTCTCTCTAACAAAAAATAAACAAATAAAATGAAATAAAAAATAAGTAAATAAAATAAGAAAGATGCTAGATTTGATTTCTAAACAATTTTAATCTCTCTGCCTATCCATGTCTAGTGACAAATACTTAAAATCAATGAGAAATGAAGTAAGACTTATTAAAACACTTGACTTGAAAAGTAGTTTTACTTTTCATTTTCCACCAATAACACAGTCACTTAAAATTATGTATATAGTTCAGAACCAGACGATAAAAATATTGTATCCAAAAGAGGTTAAAAAGATTATCATTTACTAATGATTAGGTAATAACTTTAGGTAAAATGGGACAACTTGTTTTTTAAAAGTAGTTTCATATAAGTACCAACAAATGTAAGCGTATGAAAGTATTCTCGAGCAGAAAAATAGAAAACCTAAAAAAAAAAAAAAAAAAGTATGGTTTTGGGTGTTTTAACTATGTTAACATGTAAATGAATATAGTACAAACCAAAACTATTTTTGACAGTATAACATCGATAAAAACCAGAACCTTGATCCTTCATAATATTGCCTGCAAATGTAAAAATGTTTCCATTAGGACTAGCTATTCTGACAACTTAAAATGTAGTTTATATTCCTATATCTTGAAAATAATTTCATAGCCCAATTAAATTATCATTATGGGTACTTTCAAAATATGAGGCCATTACTTAAAATTGACAAAGAGAAAAGTCCCTATGCCTACCTGTTTTACTTGAAAACTGATTCTTGCAATTAGAAATGTTACCTTATAAAGTGTTACTTTGTGTTAATATATATGAAGATGTTGCAAGAAAGGATAAACAGAGTAGTTACTTTTTATTAGAGCATTTCAAGTACTAAGGGGAAAAGAACACTGGTAATTTCTTGTTTTTACTGGTAATTTCTTGTTTTTAGACTGAGTAGATGTACTAAATAAGATCTAAGGAATCTAATTATTCCAATTTAGGTAATTAAAGTTAAAGTTTTTGTACAAGTCATAAGCTTCAACAAATGTTAGGTTATCAAAAAATGTATTTTTAATAAATTAACCACATTTTATTCTCCTTTCATAAAAACTCTCATGAATATGTATAAAAAGTTTTTATGTGCAGATACACAATATGTATGAAATTAACTCTGAATAATTGTCTGGCACAAACCAAGTCTTTTAATTTCATACAACTCTCATAATGAATGTTACCAATTTTGTGTTTTTGCTCCATACAGGAAAATGTGCATTTCCTACTGTTCAATTTCAACATGGTGTAACTCTACTGTTTTCAAGATTTGTAGCTGTAATATTTGCCAGTGTAGCTCAAATGACTAACAAGTTGTCTTACAAAGATATGGACACTTAATAAATAAATACAAAAGAATTCAAAATTAAATGTGACCTCATGAAGAGTCCATTTAAATCTGCCTTTAGAAACAAGCAAAAAAAGCTAACATGTCAATCTAAGTAAACAGAAAGTATGATCTGAACATTTAATGGATCTTATCCAATTTTAAGAAGTCACTATATTTTATATTTCATAAACATTTAATAAATCAATGGTTTTCAAGACCAATCTGACATTCATCCTTCCTCTCTACACAACAGTGAGAAATTATACTTCTTTATAAACTGTTGAGAGAATAGTTGAAGTATTGAAAGTATACCTATATGTTACTGATTTTCTATTATAGTACTTTTATATGTATGCTCAAGTGTATTTACCATGGTTGGAAGTCATTATACAGAGCGATCTAATACTACTTCTACAGTCTTTGAAAATACTGGAAAACATACCTTGAAGAGGAAAATGAAAGAAAAAAGAGACCTGGAGAAAAACACAAGAAACAGATTTGTACCTGTACCTGGACAACAATGTGGTCTTCTTGTATAAGTCGAAAACACCCACACAGGTTGCACAAGCCCCCACCTCAAACTCTGGCTGGTTTTAATGTTTGGGTTTTTTGTTGTTGTTGTTGTTGTTTTCATGCCTTTCCTTTTCTTTGTCTCTACTTTCAGGAAGATAATCCACTTACTGATTTTCTGATTCCTGAGCTCTCATAACATCTTCTCAAATCCCTACCTCACAATCTTTCTCCTCACAGCAACAATGACCTTTCCAAACACAATCTAATCAGGCCAAGCTCCTGGTTATGACCAGCTCTTAGCATAAAGATGAAAATCCTGAACATAGGCCATAGGGTCCCACTTGATCTGAACACAAGATCTCTCAGCTCACACAGTACATTTTACTTCCATTAGTCAAATGTGCCAAGCACCTTTCAATTCTTCACAGAAGAATAACACGGCTCCCCTAAGTCGGTCAAATATTCCCACCTACATTCCAACTCTTCTTCTTAGTTATTAGAGGATGAGAGCATACAATGAATGTACAAGGAGCTGGCTAAAACAAAGACAGGATTCCCAGCCACATGGAGCCAAAATTAGTGCAAATAATGTGTACCTACCTACCTCTCAAAAGATGTAAAATAAACACACATTCATGCTGCAGAAGGTACTAATAAAGAAATAGATGAGGGGTTAAAGTGTTGTATGTCTGGAGGTTGTAGGAGAAGAGGATATTTTAACTGGGCAGGTAGCTTCTCTGAGGTAAGAATATTTGAATTTTAATCTAAAAGTAGGGGAGGGGAAAGGAATTCTGGGCAAAGAAACCACAGGTGTAAAGGCCTTCAGAGGTTTATAGGAACTAAAATAAGACTGGTAAGCCTGAAGACAAGGCAGTCTATCCAAGAGTGGCTTCGTGGAAAGCCAGAGAGGAAAAACATGTTACATCACGGAGCGGTTTACACCAATTGAGGACATCAAAGAATTTTGAATATGGAAAGAAAGTGACTTAAATTATGTTTTATAGAGCTCATTTTTGCTAATCTGTGGAGAATAAACGGAGAAAGAGCAGGGGAAAGGGAGTGGGGGTGGGAGGACTCAGATGAAAGTGGCCACTACAACAAGAAACCATCACTGCAGAACCTACCCCATTTGTAATTTATTTAGTTAATGTGGTCTCCCCCAGATTTTAACTAAGTGTAAGTTAAAACTTGTCTGGTTTTTCTTCAACAATATCACCAGTGTCTGGGATATAGCAAGTGGCAAAGATGGATATAATCAATGAAAGCCTTAAAGACAAAAAGAAAAAGTAAGTAAAATTTTTATAACACACACACACACACACACACACACACACACACACACACATCTATTCAAAGTGGAATTTCATTATTAAGTAGATTCTAAGGGTATAATACTTTGTGTCTGTCACACAGATACAAAGTATTATTTACTTATTTACCTGGGAGTTGTTGTCTAGCTTTTAGCAAATTCTCCAGGGGGTCTATAAGCTCCAAAATTTTAAGTACCACTGAAGCCTATATCTCACCATAAATCTAGAAGGTAGAGTTGTCATAGGACATAGAACAATCTAAAATAGAACAGTGAATAGAATCTAAGTTCTTCACAGATGCATAAATTAATATCTGATACTCAAATGAAGTGCAGATACCATATGAATTAAAATTTTTAAAAACATTACTTTCTTGACTCTGCAATTATTTGGTTTTCCTTTATAATTGTATTTCATTTTGGTACTTCATTTATTAGCAATTCCAAGGAAGGAAAATCAGTGCACAATCATACTTTTTTTCAATGTTTGTGTATAAGTATGAATCTATAGATAATCAGATATTGTTTTACAGTTATTTGACAAGTTTCTTTAAAGTACAGAATTAAATACAAAACTCACTCACCAGCGTCAATTTTGTTTTCTCTCTTGTACATTAGTAGAGATATCTCCTAATCTCTGACTTTCTGGTACGTATCTAAAAAGAGCTAAATGATATAGGCCCATGTCCACATAGCAAAGGAAGTCAGAACACTCCAGGGAAGGAGCTTGGTTTGTTTTTATAGACACCCAAAATAGCACTCCCCTCTTCCCATGGGGCTTAGCAACAACATTACCTTGTCCACTCTAGTTTCACAAAACACTATGATATCCAAGCTATGTTTTGTTATTTTTGAGAAGTAGACATTTCAAAACATTGAGAGTGTGGCAATCACCAAACACTAATCATAATAGTAGCCTTTTGTCAAAATCAAGTAAGATGCATAAGAATTTTGAGATATGAAAATATTGCAATTTTTAAAGCAGAATCAATTGGCTACTATAAGATTACTAGAAATATTTTACGAGGTTAATCTCTCATTTATCTTGTCCAATTAGACTAGAAAGGAATCACTCCTATTAAATTTACTTAAGAAAAACTACTTAAATTAGTGGAGTTTTTTCCTACTCTCCATAGTTTAAAAAGAAATCACTATTCTATGTAACAAAGATCTCAAATTCTTTTGTCTAGAAGCACAATGCAGTCCTTAAATAGCTTAATATACTTTATTTGTAACCAAAGGTAGCAACTTGCATTCTAGCAATGAAAGCATTTACTTGCCACTTATCATTTTGAGTTCACCCTTGGTTAATGTTTGTTAAGACGTGTGTAAGATTCTGATGCTAAATACAAGGTCTCCAGAGTACCTATTTCATGCAAAAACTGAAATCACATAAATCCCAAATATCCGTGAAAGATTACTTTCTTTTGTGTGAGATATACAATCAAGTTAACAACTCAGTAATTAAAAAACACCTGCAGAAGTGGATCTTGTGTGGAAAATGAATGCAAGATTACAAAATGTCTTATATCAGTAAAACATAGCTTCAGTAAGAATTTCCAATAATTTTCATGGAAATTTACATATAGCTTATTATTTCTTTAAAATATCTTCCTTAAAAAAAAAAGATTTTATTTATTTATTTGACAGAGATCACAAGTACGCTGAGAGGCAGGCAGAGAGAGAGGGGGAAGCAGGCTCCCTGCTGAGCAGAGAACCCGATGCGGGGCTCGATCCCAGGACCCTGAGATCATGACCTGAGCTGAAGGCAGAGGCTTAACTCACAGAGCCACCCAGGCGCCCCTAAAATATCTTCTGACTACCATACTAACAACTGGAAATTAACACTGAAGTGCAGTTTTAATGATTTCTTTAAAACTTTTTGAGAAAATAGGACTTCTTTATCTCTACATATTTAAAAGGGAACAAGATATATAAACAGCTGTATTTGTTCACTGAACTAATAGCTACTGAACATGCTAATGCGAGCCAAGTACTGTTATGCGAAATAAAACTTGAGGAAACAAAAGGGAAAAATGACATATCCTTGTCCTCATAGAGCTTATAGTGGGACATACAAATAAAAGTACTTACAGATACTAGAACTGTTTAAAGAAGAAAATAAATAGGATGATGTAACTTGGGAGGTGCTTTCCATAAGATAGTTATGAATAGTCTCTCTGGGGGTTGACATTAATTAGAGCCAAAACCTAAAGGATGAGAAAAAATCAGTGATGTGACAACCCAAGGAATGAGTTCCAGGCGCAAAAAAAAGTCTGGCATGTTCCAGAAACAGAAGGAAGGCAAGTGTACGAAAATGTTAACATTTCTTCCCTATTTGTCTAAGTTCAGCGTGCTTTAACAGTAAGAACATGGACTCTGGAGCAAAGTTTGGATCTGAATCTCAGTTGTACTAACTTAAAAATTATGTGATCTTGGACAGTAAATTACCAAAATACTTAGACCATTTATCCCTAATCTACACTGTACAGAAAATAAGATCCATATTTTATGACCATTAACATAAAAAATCTTCCAGAAACAAAAATGCCCAATAAACTGTTCCTTTTTCCAAAAGTGGTATCACTTTTATCTTTCTGAACTTTAAACAATTTTTTTTAAAATTTCACAATCTGTACAGAACATTTTAAATAAAAATATTTCAAACAAATTTTTCAATGCCCTTCAAAATAATTAAGTTTTCATGGAAAGTGATGATGTAAACCTTTCTCCCTCCCTTTAGGGTGAGGAACTATCTCCCTGGGAGTTCTGTTCTCAGCACTGTCTGTGGGGCATACAACAAAGGTTACTTACAAAGGCCACTACACTTCCCTGGGTACTTCTTAGAAGAAACAAACTACTGGCTCAAAACCAGTAGCTAAAACTACTTATCCCACATTTGAGGATTCTAAGAAGCTAGGAAGAATTAGAGATTACTTCCTAGAACAGGTAGTTCCTAATCTACAGTGTTCAGAGGAAAGTGATCTCTTTATATTGGAAGGAAGAAAGGAAAATTGAATAAATTATAATCATCAAAGTAGATAAGATGGGAACGTTCCATATTCCCAAATAAAAGTGATAAAAAATAGCTACAATGTAGTGAGGCTGATAAAATGCTTCCAGTTTCAATACTTCACATTTATCTTTATATTAGTAAAAGTCTAATTAGGGAATGATTCGGCTGACTCACCAATATCATTGTATTTTAGCTAGTAAGTCAGAACTGAAACATGGCAAGAAAGTAACTGAAAAAAAAAAATGTTGTCCAGTGCTCCACAACTGGTTTTGTCTACCAGTTGAAACTAAATTAAATTTTCGATAAACAAAAAAGGCTACAGTTTTAGAAATATATCTAGGAAGCTGAAAGACAATGGAGGATTTAATCTAAATTATCCCTTTAAGGTAGTTAAGCCTCTTTGTTTAGAGTGATAGTAAATAGAGAAAAAGGATGGAGATACTAGCACATATGGAGAATTTGCTACCTGCAAAGCAGTGTATGTGAGCTTTCTCAAGTTTCAGAAATAAAGTAAAATGGATGGTCAAATCCAGGGAGATGAGAAAATCTAATTTTCCTACTTCACTGTAAATATATTTATAGTGACTGAAACTTTCATACTAACAAAAATGCAAATTAGGCTGTCAAATTAAATAGAAAACATGCAATAATCATGTAACGATATATACACATATGTAATTTTAATCTTAATAAGCCACTTGCCAATTCATTCACTTGTGCAATATGGTACCTATGTCAATGGCTGCTATTTGGAGGAAAAGGAAAAAGAATTCTTCGAAGCATTGTCTCAGTGCTATAGCAAACACACTGATTTTTTTCCAAATCAGAAGGAGGTCCTCACTAAATATGTACACATTTGCCAAGTGATATGCTGCCTTCAGACACATCACTTGGCAATTCATTTTGCATACAAAAAAATTTTCATGCTTGATAGTTCTGAGGCTCACACTGAGTACTTTACTGTTAGAAGGATATATGGAATTAAGCCATGAAATATATGTGATGAGTTACTATTTTGGAATGCATGTGACCGTTGCCATATCGTTGTTGACCCATACTCAGTCAAGTATGACCCATACTTACAGTAAATAAGTGCATACTAAAGTATGAAATTAAAAGTCCCAAAATGCTAAAAATGTAAGTTTTCACAGTTTTAGTGACATATAATAAAGAAAAATTTAATTCCAGAATTTTTAGCTCTTCCTCCACGATAGATTGCTACATATATCAGAAAATTACAATTGCTTTCTAACATTTTTTTCTATAAATACCTAAAGCAGTTTAAAAACAAAGTATCTGCTGCTATCCAGATAAATTCAATTCCCAGTACTAAGGGACTACAAAAGTCTGGAGGTAATTTAATACTTGTGACACATAATTCAGTAAGTTTGGGTCAAATATATTAACTTCTAATTTTTTCAGACAACATCATTATTTATTTTATATACAATGTATATAATACTACCTCCAATCTTTTTGTGTGAGAAAACATGCTCCTTCATTCTTTATCAGGCTCTCAATATATGATACCAGGTTTCTTGGGTTTCCCCATTAACTGGCCCTAATATAAACAATTAAATCTCACTTTACACTAAATCAAATGTAAATAACAGCAAGAGACTGAGATACCCCCACCCCACCCAAACAGCTATCTTTTCATCTGTTCATTACAATCCACTACTGGCAACTTAAGAATCATCACAGGAGAGAGCCACTGTTGTTTAGGGCGAAGTGTCACATTCTTCAAAGGGGTGGTGGGGCGGGCACAAGTGGAGGAAAAGGATTGTCAAACATGGTTTTAGATGATTTTTTCAGTTTCTAGGAGAAGATTCTTCCTGGGACTATCATTTAAAACCCCAGGCTTCTTGGGCATAAAGCATTAGAAGACAACAGGAAAATACTATGACTGAGCAACCCTGAGTCACATTCAATGGGTACTGTGGGGCGGGTACTTCGAAAGCATGCAATACAATATGAAGACCAACGTGAGCTGTCCACCTTCAATTCAAATGAACAGGGCCCAAAGCCATAACGGAAACAACCATACAGAGCAAAGATCAATAGCCTGAGAATCATACAAACCAATTTCTAATTCTTGTTCTGACACCAGTTATCTCTAACTGGTCACAAACAAATCACCTAAATTAACTGCACTGTTAAACTCCCATAAAATGGAGGCCCCTTGCTTTTGTAAAATCTATACAGAATATTGTCTATAAGAAAGTATAAATATGACACTAAAAATCATATTCCCAGTCTTCCGTGCTTGCTTATGTTTCTCTGTGACTGAGTACTTACAGACCAGGATGGTTTTTATGTCATCTGATTTCATGGAAAGTTTTTTTCCACCAAAACAAGGTCTGGTCTTTTCTGTCTTTCTTTCTCTCTTTCTCTCTTTTTTTTTTTTTTTTTTTTTTCCATTTCAACAATAGTGTGAATAGAGAAGGGATTATTCATTTACTCATCCTACAAACAAATATTTATTTAGTATCTTCTCTAGGTCATACACTGCTTTGGCTGCACAGTAGACATTAGTAGGTGTAAGAAGTGATAGGTGCAAAAGTGCTATGAAAAACTGTTATCTTTTCTCTAGAGTTTATAAAATGTGAATCCAGTCCAGAAAAAGGCTTACTCAGCTCTGTTAATATAGTCATTCATTCATTCATCTAGTCACTCATTCACCAAATATTTATTCATTTAAAATGTATTTGTTGTGCCTTGCTCTTTCCTGAGGTCTGAGAATCACACGGGCAAACGACATGATCCCTGCCTTCCCATAGAATAAAGCTAAGTAAAACTACCTTTCAATCTAGATCCATTTATCACATGAAAAGACTGTAGTTACCTCATTACTGTCAGAGAGGAATAGTGAAGTCCAGAGGGAGATTAAAAAAAAAAAAAAGATAGGAGCTACTAGGTGGCTAAAAGAAAGTTAAAAAATTAGTGACAAACTAGAAGGGAAGCAAGAGTTGCTAAAGGTGTTGGCTCATTATGGTTTTTTCTAGTGCAGTTACCGACAGGGATCATGTAAAAACATGGTTAATGTATTCTAAAAAAAAATCTACTTTTCAAAACTTAAGGTTTTTTCTCTCATCCCCTCAGACTCCTTTAACAAAAAAATTCCTTGATACTATAGTATGATGAGAACATATTAATTTTCTCTTAATTTACAAACTTTGCTAGTTTTAACTTTGGCAAGTGAAATAAAGTTCGAGGATAAATATAGGATTTCTTTGTTCACAAACTGACTTCTGCTGTACTCTATAATGACAAAACTGTACATAAACACACTGATATAAGACAAAAATACTAAATTCTTTTATAACAAAATACCACACAGAATATGTTCAAGGTCTATAGTAAACACATTCATGGATTTGTTAGTAAAGAACAATATCAAATGTTAAAGGGCATTTTTGAAGTGATACTGCTAGAGTCCATAAAATATAATATATAACATATAAATCAATGAAATTTATATTTCTCTGGTCAACAGTGCATAGCAGCACCTTTAAGCCAACATGTAGAACTGGCCATGACATTCTTTTTGTTTGTTTTGTTTTGTTTTGTTTAAGATTTTATTTATTTATTTGACAGAGAGAGAGTGAGAGAGGGAACACAAGCAGGGGGAGTGGGAGAAGGAGAAGCAGCACTCCCCCCACCCCGCCCCCACCCCAGAGAATCCCAGGACCCTGGGCTGGGATCATGACAGGAGCTGAAGGCAGATGCTTAACATGTAACCACCCCAGGGGCCCCCTGGCCATGACATTCTAACATCTCTTAACAAGTGGTAGATAAGTTTCTTAACTGATTTAATATTACTGAAAACATTAAAATCTTTGCAAAATTAACTATGATAAAATACTTTATCATCCTATTAAAATGTCAGTCAAATGTGCACATGTTCTAAAATTAATGAGGCAAACACGTTTTTTAAGTTAAAAAGAAATATATTGCTCTAATAGACTTAACTTTATTTCAAAGTTTAGAGTCAGCATAGATACTGGCCCCCTCCCAATTTAATTTCTTAACTTTTGGTATTAGGAAATTTGGACCAGAGAAATTGTTTAACTACACTCCAAGTTAGACCAAGAACCAAAATTTTGGATTCCCAGGCATTTTTTTTTTCCTCTAAAGCATCTCTTGTGTCATGTTACTATGGGACATTCTTCCAGCTAACACAGAGACCTATGTAACTGAAACCATACAATATGTGATTATAAAATTTGCTAGAGATAGTTATACATTTAACATGTTACGTACACTATAAAAAATCTAAGGTAAGAACATATCATTTTGTTTTTTAAAATATAGAACACTGAAGTATATGGGTCAGCTAGGTGGCTCAGTCAGTTAAGCATCTGCCTTTGGCTCAGGTGACAACCCCAGGGTCCTGGGATCAAGCCCCAAGTCAGGCTCAGTGAGGAGTCTGCTTCTCCCTCTCCCTCTGCTGCTCTCCCCCTGCTTGTGTTCTCTATCTCTGTGTCAAATAAATAAATAAAATCTTTTTAAAAAAGAAAAAGAAGGGTTTTTTTAGTGCCTTTTTTTTTTAAGATTTTATTCATTTATTTGACACTGAGAGAGACAGACAATGAGAGAGGGAACACAACAGGGGGAGTGGGAGGAGGGAGAAGCAGGCCAACCATCTAGCAGGGACCAGGACCCTGAGCAGGGTCCCAGGACCCTGGGATCATGAACTAAGTCCAAGACAGACACTTAACAACTGAGCCACCCAGGGGCCCCAACAAGTTTTTTTTTTTTTTAATTTAAAAAAATTCACCAACAGATGTTTCAAGAAAACATCAAGTTTGTTGATACCAGGATTTCAAATCCTTTTTTTCCCTACTTTTTTTGACATCTAAATTTGCTTAAAATACTTAAAAATATTAAAATATTTCAAATATTTTTAAATATTAAATAATTCAAAATACTTCATATCTTTAAAAAGCCTCACACAGTATGACAGTCCAAATGACCAAAAAAACAAAAAACAAAAAAAAACCTCATATACACATATGCACACACACAAAAGTGAGCATTTATCAAATAATATTTCAAAGAATATTTAAATTATTTTTTGGTCATTTTTACTTAAGAGAATTTCAAATCATGTAGAGGTTGAAGAATGAAACATTTAAAAAATGCTACACAGTAGAAATAAATTAATACTACTGAATTGATCCAAATGATTTCAACAACACAATTTCTTCCATAAAAATTAAAGAACATTTATACACAATCATATCAGAATTAGAGTGGCAAATGTTTTAAAATCGTACAATGCTCAAATCGTTAAAATATTATAAAACTCAGTTACTATAATTTACTTCCTGTCTTAAACTATGTCAGTTATTTACAGCTTGTATTGGTAGTATCTTCTCAATAGTTACTTAAATTCTGCACAATTAACTTCATAGAGGTACCCAGCAAAACTATTTATTCAATCAACATTTCCAACGTTAAAGAAACAAATGACAATACACATTACAGGACTATGAAGTCCATGGCATGTTAAAGTAAAAACTCCATAGCAGGCTGAAAGTCACCCATAGTCAATAGAAAGTAAGCACTCTAAATTACAGACACCACACTTACTCTTTATTACGTGGGGGTGGGGGTGATGTGTGTACAGTTCATTCATGTGTCTTAGGTTTTGTAAATGATTTTTCTTCAGGTTTTTCTCCATTTGCTATCATTTTTAAAGGGGGCTAAAATTTAATCTGGCCCTCATCTAAGTAATCATCCTAAATTCTTATAATTTGGGAAGTAAAATGCTAAATCAAATACTGACCCTGTTCTAATTCAAGCTCAATCTCTAAAGAGGTGAGAACATGTCCTGCTTCAAAAGACAGCAAAGATAAGATCAGGAAAATCCTGCATTAGGTCTTAGCTCTAAATAGTTTCATAATACGTTTGTTCTTGCCTGAAGAGAAAGTTTATGGGAATAGGTAAAATGATGTTCATTCTTCTTGGTTTCAGTTCCTCACGCCACCAATCGCAAAAAAAAAACCTGCACAAAGTAAGTCCTCAATAAATGTATCATTTGCTGAATGATCTGACAAATGACTCCAGGAATAAATACAATCAAGGAGTAGTAGTACTATTGGCTCAATGGCATTAGCTCTGTCCTAAATGTATTGGGTCTGGCTTTCTCCTGTCTAAGGTACCATGTATAGACTTTCAGACTTTCTACATGTAGCCTCACTTAAACCAACACTGCTTGAACCTAGGAGAGTAACTGCAGGTTTCAATGGCGAGAACTAACTGCTTATACCTCGGAGAGTTAGAGTATTATAATATTTAACTTTCATCCTCCCTGATCCAGTTTCATCTCCATAAGTCCAAATGTAGTCAATCTTTATCTTTACATTTCCTTATTTCCCTAGTGCAAACTAACAGCTAATTTTAATTTTCCATTTGAGATCAAATGTTTTACCATTCCTGTACATTTTCAAGGGTCACTTCTCAAATGATCACAGTAAAGATTTAAATGACAGTTGTGAGAGTAAAGATTAACTGCTATATAAGCACAAAAATAATTCTTCTAAGAGGTCCATAAATGGTTCTATCAATGCTATACCGCCAATAATATTCCATCTAAAGTGATAAAATGGGTTTTAAAAATTGCATTGCTTTTTTCAATTACTTATTTAAATCCTATACCAAGAACCCACAAATTTAAAATTAAAAAAAATAGTGTTACATTCAAATCACAACATAATCACCCAATTGTGTATTTATCGATGAGGAACAGAACCCTCTCTGAATAGAAGCTGTCAATGGATGGTGCACTTGAGAGAACTGCCACCAGAAGGAACCATCTGTGGGCTGATAGAGGCTTTTCTACTGATGTGTCAACACAATGCCAAAATATGTAGTCAACGAAGTAAAAAAATAAAGCTAAGTAGGATGTCTGGCACCAGAGACAAAAAGCATATGTTGAACGCCTACATCTTCCACTTTCTCAATAGGCTTTCTGGTGTCCAACAGACCTAGCCTGAGTCTGAACAGTGCATGTACATCAATGAACCTTTGAAAAGTCATTTCCTTTTTATCCATATGCATTGCTTAAAATACAAATGGCTTAATTGTAAGCACCACACAATATACATCTAGAAACATTCCAAAACTGAAAATGAAAGTGGATTTTCATTATAACACAAATTAAAAATTAAAAATCATCAAGAATGTTGTGTCACAGTCTTGGTGGACAATGAATCTCCTCTCTGCATTTATTATTGATTTAATGCTGCCTAAGTCGCCTGTGAGTTTCCTCACGGACGAAATTGAGAAAATAACACCAACCCCACAGAGCTGTTGAAAACATTATCCAGCACAATGAAGAAAAGAATCTTGTAGTCTCTGATATCTAGTAGGATCCCAGGACAGCCCTTGTTTTTAGATTTAAATTAAAAGCACAAACTAGAGTAATTAAAAACTAGTTGTCTCTGTATACTTAGAATAAAAGTTTCAAAACTTTACTCATATGTATTATTTAATGATTAAGGCAAGTTTCATATTATATCATTATAAATTGTGGAATATTAAGACGCTAATAATCTATTTTTAATTCTGTATGTATGCCCCACTTACACGTGTGTCTGAGTCTGAACTTACTATTATTATGCTTCTAGCAACTGATGTAGGAAAGATGTTAGGGTTCGAAGCCAATGGCCAAGAAAGAATTCTTGACACCTTTGGTGCAAAAAGGTGGTTTTATAAAGCAGGAAGACAGGTCCCAGGGGCAGAAAGAGCTGCCCTGGGGTCATGAGAAGTGGCCCATCACATACTTTCCATTTGGGAGGGATTATGGATAGTGTAAGCCTCCCAGGTATTTTGGAAACAGGTTTCCAGGACCTTGAGGGGGTTAGCTATTGTTAGGAAAAGGTCATTTGTTACTGTTAGTAAAGACTCAGTCCTGAGACCTTTCCGATGTATATAAGTGGGTCACATGCTTGGAGGATAATTACCAACATGTATTTTGGGGGACAGAGATAAAGGAAGTTTCCGAAGGAATTTTTATATGTTAAAGTAGTTTTACAGGATCCTGAGGGTCAGGCCTTTTGCCCTTAGCAAGTATTAACATCCAGGCAGCTGAGTTCCTAGAGGAATGTCACTCTGCCTGTTTCAAGGACTTGTCAATGGGCTGTAAGTAGTAAGGACATTTAATAATTTTTCTTCTGCCTTTGTTTCCCACATCAGCAACTTCATTAAACTGACCACACAAATTACCCATCAAATCCACTTCTCTTTTTATATTTCTCATCTTAGTGAATTCACGATTCAATGTGACTCCCCACATTCATCATTTACTATATCTAAATATTAATTGCCATTTTTGCCAGCACTCAGTTCATTTTAACTAAAAATGCTCTGCTTATTAGCACTGCCGAGAAGACAAAGCCAATCTGACTATGAGATCCTATCAGCAACCAGACACAGCTGATTGAAAAAGACGGTTCCTCAATGCAGGAACAGTCGGTAATCCCAACAGAAATGTATGATGTGACTTCATACAAAAGGAGTGAGGCCCATGGATTTCTCTATTTCTCAAGAATCTCGATTAGGAAAACTGGGGCAATTCCAGAATTAAAAGAAAGTGCTAAAGCTAGGGATAGGGTGGCTGGGTGATGGACATTGGGCAGGGTATGTGCTATGGTGAGTGCTGTGAAATATGTAAGCCCGATGACTCACAGACCTGCACCACGGGGGCAAATAATACATTATATGTCAATAAAAATAAATTTAAAAAAAGAAAGAAAGAAAGAAAGAGCTAAAGCTGTCAAGGTGGAACAAGGCTGGATGGAGTATACTAAAGTCATCTTAAGATAAAACTATAAGGGAGGAGAAATCATGGGTAAGGCAAAGGGGAAAAAAGATAAGAAGACAGAAGAGAAAAGGAAAAGCCAACTGGTATCCTGGATTCTGGGAGAAGAGTAAGTGGATGCCAAGGGAACCCACAGCAAGTAAAGAGAGTCCCCAAAACCCCTGCTGCTCCTGATCTTGGATAGGTGCTGGATATGACCAGTTTCCTTACATCTTTCAACCTCCACAGGACAAACCAGGCAGTATGACTCCCTGGGAGAGTCCAGTTTATTTTACTCCCAAACATTCATTAATTTCACATCCTTACTACCAATAAACTTGAATAAATCACCTTATCCCTCATCAATGATTTAGCAAGTCAATTCAACTTTTTATTCTACCTCTGAAATCTCATCTATTCATTCCTTTTTATCTAATCTCATTGCAACTTTTTTCTCATTCTTTCTCACCTAGATTACTGCAAAAGTCTTAAGAAAAAGAGTTTAAATGGGCAGACAACAGGATGATGCCTACTCATAGGTATAATTCATTTGGCACCCCCACCGTATTTGAATTTGTGTTTTGAATTACCTGCCAGTGCTCGCTTCGGCAGCACATATACTGAATTACCTGCCAATGTTTCAAACTGTGGAAATACATCATTCAAAATCAATTTCTGGGGTGCCTGTCTGGCTCAGTCAAAAGAGCAGAGGAGACTCGATCTCAGGACACAGGTTTGAGCCCCATGATGGGTGTAGAAATTACTTAAAAATAAGATCTTACCAAAAAATCAGTTTCTGACTTCTGTTGGGAAAAATAAATCAGATCAACTGACAACACGCATTGAAAATAATCACCTGGAGCTGAGTAGCAATTGTCTACTTTAGACAAGCATGCCAGTTTTGTTCATTTCTTTATACTCTGCCTGTTTCACTTTCCTATGTTAATTGCCTGGCCCCACAGGAACCGGTTCAACATTCTCTCTCTATGCTTTCAATAGTCAATCCCATCTCTCTCTATGCTTTCAATAGTCAATCCCATCCAATGCAAATAAATGCGTCCAGCATAAAAATCTATAATCACCTTTGAAATTATGCAGTAATTATCCTGTCACTTACAAGATACACCTTAAACTCTTTCATATGACGTATCCTATATTCTCCATCCATTGCTATCTTTTGTCACCACCCCCTGTCCCCGACCCCTGCCACCTTACACATGCATTTGACCACCTACAATTCCCTGCAGTTTTTAGTGACAATGTTTTTGCACACTCTGGTTCCTCTCCTGGAATGCCTCATTCTTCTTCAGCTGCCCAGTTCTTACTCATCCAGATATCTCTGCCAGAAAGTGTTTCTTGACATATCCAGTTTCAGCTGCCTTTGACACCTATGCACGTCTCCCTGGTTCCTTGTAGGTGTTGTAACGTACCATAATTGCTGTTAAATTCATTAAAGGCAGAACCCGTGCCTACCACACAGCACAGTCCTAGCACTTGGCAGGTGTTCAATAATTACTGATGAATAAATGATTTTTTAAACATCTCATTTCTAAGCATCAACAGTTCTAAAAAGTAGGCGTTTTCCCAACTCTACAGTAAATAAGAAAATGCAGACTCAAGTTAAATAATTTGCACAAGTTCCCATAGCTGGTAAGTAAGAGTCAGAATATGAACCAGTGGACTTTAAACCAAAAGTTGCTGCCTTTGAATATATACTCTTTTTCACTCCCATGGGAAACTCTGGTATAAATGTAATTTCACTACAGGATATGTCAGTGAAAGGAAACAGAGACCAAGTCAATACAAAAGACAATAATGTCTAATCCTAAATCAAAGCTGACAGGATAAATCCTGTGAAATGTTCAGCAGTATCACTGAAATGTGACTGGCTGTCAAAATGCCATGACAACTTTCACAGTCCTAGGCAAACTAGAGGAAACTTCATAAAATCTTCATACTTTGAGCACTTAGCACTTCATTATCTTACCATAATGGAAAAATGATTAGAAAAAAAGAAAATGAAAAAGCAATCTACAATGGAGAAGAAAACTCAGTGCCCACAGGACAGGCAAAAGATAGATCACAAACTCTTAAGAAAAATGTTTATGACAGTCAAGAAAACACAACTAACAGAACTAATTAAAGGGTAGTTTTGTGATTCAAGTTACTAAACTTCAAAAAAAAGTAACTATTATAAATGCTTCAAGCACAAATTAATTTGAGCAATATTAGCAACAACTTGTGATATAAATTCATAAAGCGTAATAATTCTAAATTTCGTTTTGAAACATCATAGTAATATATTGCACAAGAATTTCTTTTAAAAAAGGTAAGAAAAAAACACAATTATACCATGTAATAGTGAAGTAAGATCAAAAAGTTTGAAGGAACAAAAAAAATCATCTTTAATATTCCCTAATAGTTGATTTGCCTTCATTTTTTACAATCTTTGAAAATTTCACTGCTCATCCACGTAGGTTGCATATCATGAAGTTTTTCTTTTTGTTTTTTGTTTTTGTTTTTTTTAAGAGACTCAGAATAAAACCTAATTAAATGTTCCAGCATTCCTAAAAATACTAACCCCCACATTTTTGCCCGCAGAGTATCTCAGGGCCAACAAAGTACTGACAACTATTGTTTTCAGTACATTAGAGAGTAAAACCCTTGAAAGCAATAATCTTTTCTACACAGATGGATATAGATGTTTTCAGTGTTCTGTATGGCATCTTCTTGCCACATAAGCACCTGCAGTCTCGCATTGTCCTGCTAGGCATTCCTAAAAACACCTGGGCAAGCTGTTTACTAAAAAAACTAGACATTGAAAAAGATGAGGGATAATTAGCAAATAGAACTATTCCTGGCACTCTCTCGACATTAGTGCAGAATGGAGCTTCAAGCCGGCACCTGGTGAAGGGAACTGCTAGATGTGATAATTCCAATTTACACATTCAGCACAACATTCTGTCTGCCTGTCAATTTGAAACAGTTTCCTATTCAGTGATAACAGATACCCCAAAAGAATGCAGTGTCGAAATGCTGACATGAATTTTTTATGCACCAACTAGACCCTCTCTCCTCTGGACCAGCTGCATCTGCCTTCTTCACTCTTGGAATGGACTGACAGTTGGGTACTTTTTTAAGTACACCAACAACAAAAAATTGAAATTTATAGAGCGAATTTAAAGTATCAGATCTTCATGCAGAAAAAATACCAATAAAACGTCCTTAAGTATAGTTAAGAAAAATAACTTAATGTAGTTGTAAAAAATTCACTAAGTATATCTTAATTTATATAGTGCAGTATTATTGCTCAGCTGCCAAAAAACATGAAAGTACATATTTCTACTAAATACACAATGTACTTTTTTTCACAGTATCTTTTGTGAAAGATACACAATACTTTTTTACACAATATCTTTTTTTCTAAATTGACATAAAGAGAACAAAAGCAAGCAAGAAAGACACACAGAGACAGCATGGTAATCGAATATTTATCTGCAAATGCTAAATAAAAAATAAAGAAAAATTAGAACCTAAATCCATGCAGGTTTATTTTCCAGATACTTTCATATGATCATAGTTTGAAAAATTACTATATAAAGATAATGAAGTCAAATGTTACATTCAGGAAATTATAAATTTTAGACTTTCTATTCTCTTCATATTTAAAAGGCAAACACATGAACTATACCTTTAAAGTACTACTATTTGTGTTTTTTTTCCACACGTATATGAGATAATATTAAAAAAATCTCTCCCCATAATAATAAAAAATATCTCTTCATAATAAGTCACCTGGAGGTTTACTCATTTGTTCTATTATCACAGCCATGGCTCAAGAATTTCTGGAACTCTCCTCTTACATCTGCTGTATGAAATAGCAACACATTCTTTTCAATTACTTTCAGTGATACCAAATATTCATTTTAAGAATGAACTGACTTGCTAAAATAAATATAAATCATGCAGAAGTGAAGCTGATAAAATAATGCTTCGATCTGAGAGACACCATTATGGTTATAAAGCAAGAAGTGGTAATGAACTATTAGATGTGGGGCTCATAAACCAGCACTCCAGAAACCTCAAATCAATGCTGAGCACGTTAATGAAACTTCTTAAGTTCTCTGAGCAAAGCTTTTAATTACGAAGTATTTAAGGCTAGAATAGTTAGAAGTCCAGAATAAAGTATTTTTTAAATCACCAATATAAGTAAATTACTTTCTTCTGCAAAAGTTGCACTGTGCATTTAGCTACTAGAGAATTTGTCATTTTCCTACATTAGAGACAGAAATAGGTAGGCAGAAACAGACAGCATGTTAAATCAGACATCCATTTGCAAATGCTATTTAAATAAAGAGAATAAGAAATTTTGGTAATGTACAACACTCATGACTATAGCTAACACTGCTGTATAATACATAGGGAAGTTGTTGAGAGTAAATCCTAAGAGTTCTCATCACAATCTTTTTTCCTTTTTTCTTCTTCTTTTCTGTTCTTTATAAAACCACCTATATGGGAAGATGGGTGTTAACTAAAACTATTGTGGTAATCATTTCACAACATATGGTAATCAAACCACCAAGCTGTACACCTTAAACTTGTAAGCAATATATATTATCAATTATTTTTCAATAAAACTGGGAAAAAAATTTAAAAAGAAATTTGAATGATGGTATACATATGCAAACACATATATATGCACATGTGTGTATATATATATATAAAGATATACATACACATATATACATAAATATGTGTATATTATATACATAATTAAAAGACATTTTATGAATCTTTCCTCAGCAAAGCCATCAATTCTAATATTATAAGCTATAAACACTTTAATAATAGTCATTATGAACATATTAAACAAAATAGTAATAATTTTCAAATGTGATGTATAAGTTTATGTAAAACATCATTATAATTAAATGCCATTATCTATAATAAAAATAAAATTCCCTCTGTCTTAAAGCTAAGCTAAAATTAAGGAATTTTCTAATTGCTAGAAGAAGAAATTCACAAGCCAAGATCATGAGAATTTCTTAAATGACTACATTACTCATCATTTTTAAGCTGATGCCTTCATAATTACTTATCCTCTAAAGCATTTTCTCAAACTATCAAAAGCAAATGGCAGCATCAGCTGAGTTCATCATTGGATTTCAAGAAAGAAGCTCTATTAGGGAACAGAAATCAACATTAGCTAACTTAGAGTAGGTTATTACCATCCAGATAATTTAAAGACCTATCAAAATCATGTACAAACTGAGGCTGCAGTCAGCAACTAGGGTTTGCTACCATTACATCTAAAAGTATATTTAAACTCAGCTGTTAATCCCAAAGACTCCATTCCTTCAAGCTACATACTATGCATACGGCTACATGTGCTTTTTAAATTCACAAACACAACACATTGCTTTCACTGATAGTGAAACTGCTCTACCATGAATGAAGTATGTATTTAAACCACTGTTTTGGTACTAACACACCTTAAATGCATTTCTCAACTAACTGAAATATTTTTCTAAGCACCACAGCACAATGAAAAGTATAGAAATAAGTAAAACATTTTCCCCGACTTCAAGGAATTCACTAAGACAAATAAAAGACAATAACGGACCAAAAAAGAGGGGTGGGGGTTAAGTGAACAAAGAAAACTAAAGTGCCTACAAACTGTTCTGTCCATTACTGTAGCTACTAGCCATTGTGGCTACTTAAATTTAAAATAATTAATATAAAATTAAAACGTATGTGTTCAATCATATTCGCCATAGTTCAAGTGCTCCATAACCACTGGTGACTAGTGACTGACTCTATTGTACTGCTGCTATGTAAATTCAAATGATTCCTGTTTATATGAGAAAAAGCTTCACAAAGGTACTAGTTTTTGAAAAGGATCCTAAGGAACAAATAGGAACTGAACAGGTGGGAGGGTAGATTTCTTGGCGTTTTTTTTTCCTTCTTTTTTAATTTATTTTTTAAATTTAAATTCAACTAATTAACATACAATGTATTAATTGTTTCAGGGGTTACAGGTCTGTGATTCATCACTCTTACATTACACCAAATGCTCATTACAACACATACCCTCTCCAATATCTATCACCCAGTCACTCCATGCCCCATCCCCTTGCCCTCTAGCAACCCTCAGTTTGTTTCCTACCCTTAAGCTTGGCATTGTTTTTAAGGAACACGTAGTAACAAAGCTGGGCTGGAGCAATGGGAGGAAAATCTCACTTTGAAATCAAAGTTCAGGTCTTTGAATTTTATGCTATGCCTTTTAGTTGGGTTTTATTCAGTGGAAAACTTCTCATAGAATTGACATGATTAAAGGATATAATGCATATATTAAAGACTTAGTGTTAAAGTTGTAAAAATTGTCAGGAGAGAGGAAGAGGACAAAGAGGACCAAAAAGTTGCTAATAAGAAAGAGAACAGAACTGCTGGCTTTTAACTTCGTTCACTATGTTAAACTAGTATTAAACAGCTATAAGACTGTACTGAAATGTTACAGTTAAGTCTCAGAATGGTCTACTGATGCCTGCAAGTGTTTCTTTTATACTTTGCTCCAGCACACAGATTGGTAAGGAACCAAAGTGGCATCCACCACAAACAGCCATGAAGAAAGTTTACTTTGGTAAAGGTGTTCAAAATTATGGTGGAATCTTGTAGTGCAGAGGAAGAGTATTTAGGAAGGCTGTGTTAAATTTCGAGTTGTCTACTGACTATGGCACAGACTATGGCACAGGGTCACCCTATCTTGTGTCCTTGGGCTTATTGGTATATAGCTTATTGGCATCAAATCTATAAATGAGTCTCTGATCTGTGTTCAACTGAAGTGCAGTCCAAAACACAGAAGTGCTAGTCATTCAAATTATTAATTTATCCTTCTCTTCTAAAGCTACGTATTTGAATTTGTCAAAAACCATGTATCAAGATTTATAAAGCAGACATTGCTTACAAAGGCCTCCACTGTGACATAATGTTTTACTACTCTATTAAAACACGTGATCTTAAGACACATATATTTATCAATATCATCAGGAAGTCAATCTTCCCAAGAGACCAAAATATTATTTAAAATTAAACTCAGTTCAATCCTTTATTTTTTTTTTTTCTTTTAAAGCAAAATTACTAGAAACATTTGTTTGGACCTTGTCAGAAGGGTTTCAATTTTACATCATTACGTTTTAACTTGCCTAATCAGTTGAACAAAAGTACTTTATGTAAAATGATTCTTTTAGTTGCCTTAGCTACAAATCCCTGCAGGATACTATAATTGAAATCTACTCACGTAAGTTAGGAATAATTAGGGCCCCAAATTAAGCCAAACACAAAGTTAATTCAAACAGTCAGCTGCTGTCATTTAAATGGTTACGGAGTTTTATTGTTGCTTAACATTTCTGAATGCTTTTAAATGTACTTTGTTCTTCTAGTCTATATTTAGTATTTTAATACAAATAGAAATGGGATCAAGAAGCAACGATTCACCAGTCTTTAGATTGGAGTAACACCTATACCCAGTCTTCGTCACTGACGGTTTTCCACACAATTTTCGCTATCAGTCAATTAACAACACGGATGAAAGAAGAGAGTGACAGCTCTCAAAGACAAGCTTTCTGGTAAATAAAGAGGGATCACAGAATGTACCCTGAGTGCCATTAATGCAGGAAAAGTAAGAGCTTTTGAAAGCTAACAAGGATGGTCTCTATTTGCCTAAACTCTAAAACAAAGCAAAGGATTAAATCAACTTCCTGTTGTAAGCAAACAAAAGAAAAAAGATAATGTCTAAACCCCATACGCGGAGGGGCTCCAAAGGTTTGCCTTCAACTATTTCAACGGTGACTGCCAATCAGTGTGAACTGATAAACTAAATATAGTAAAAGTAAAAATTACTGTTATCATATTTCAGTTTTCCAGTGTTGTGGCAGTGAATTGTTCTTAGCAATAGTTTGTACTTCCAAAGAAAAACTGATTTTTGAAAAAAATACATGCCTTGTGGCTGTATAACTTCTCAAGATCATTGGAAACTTGCAGAGTTAGCTAATACTGTTTTTAATCTGCAGAGTTAGCTAATACAGTTTAAGAAAACTGAAATAGAGGATTTTTTTTCGATCACAACCATTAAGTTAAACAATGTTAAGCAATATACTTTGAAGTATATCTTAAATACTCCTGAGTGACAGCCTCATGAGGTAGGAAAACATACCAATCACCTGAGGCTATTTATCAGGTTCTCCAGAAAGAAAAAGGGACTGGCAGTAAATAGAGCTTAGCAGAGGGTTGAGCTCTGCAGACATTTCTTAGTTTCTTCATCCATAAACTGAAAACTTCTAAGTACTAATCTCAAGTTGTGGTACTAAGTCTATAATTCTTCAATCTATCCCCCAAAACAAAACAAAACAAAACAAAACAAAACAAAAATATTTTGACCTCTAAGATACCCACGTAAAACTCTCTTTGTCTAAAATTTGCTTTTTAGTTACTTTTCAGATGGCTTTAAAAAGCAGAAGAATCTAATAAACTTCATGACGAAATAAATGTAATTTGTGATTTGTATTATCATAAATCTAAAGTAAATAATAATAGTAATCTACATATCTGACAGGAAAAGTAGAGGGAGATTATGTCCACTACCAAAAATGAATAAATTCCTTGATTATGTATAACAAAGTAGAAAAATCATTAAATAATCTTAAGCAAATAAAAAATCTTTAAGCTGTTTTTGATAACCAGTTTACATTCCAGTACTCATCCTCACTCTCTTATGGGGCTAACATGTCAGGGTGTTAATATTGAAGTGAAAGTGACAATTATTAGTTGTTGTTGTTTTTTTAAAATACATGGACTTTGAATAATTAGTAAAATATAAAGTTTTTCCAGATAGGTTAAGAAAATATACAACCTGCATACATGATTTTATAATGTTACTTTAACATTATAAATGCATTATAAATGCATTGGTAGTAAAATGTTATTAAAAATAACGTTTCCACAACACAGAATGAAAATAGGACAGATCAATGGGGAATAGAAGGAAATATTAGGGAGTAAGGGTCAGGCTGCATTGTTACTCAGGGATCTTTAAAACAAATCATCAGATAAAAGGTCAATAGAAAGCATATAAAATTGGGTTACAAGTGCAACAAAATGTAAAAATGTTCAGTAACGTTTCAAGATAGCTTAGCTCCTTTTTAAAATAAAACGAATCACAAAACTGAAAGTGATATTTTTTCTGTATTTCAACTATGTTATTAAGGTTAGAAAAAAACTTGATTTGCACTGGTAGAAATCACTGTCAAGCAAAATCTGATTTTCTAGACTAAACATTTTAATAACCAAACTCCTTGATACAGATGTCCTCTCACAGACCAGAAACCTCAGCATCACCTGGGAGCTTATTAGAAATGCAGACTCTGGAGGCCCATCCTGGATTACTGAGTCAGAATCTACATTTTAACAAGATCCCCAAGTGATTTATGTGTGCATTAAATTTTGAGGGGCATTGTTCTAGATAAACAAGAAGATTAAAAGCATCCAGCATGTCTGTCTTAAATTTCTTCTTCTCCCATACACATCTCTTCCTGACTTTTCCCCTTCTTGGATCATAATACATATTCTCTTCCTAGATGAGGAGCCTTTCTGTCCTTGCACTGGATCCCATTCCCTTTCTGCCTGGAAATAAATTCAGATACCCAACCTATCTACTAAAACAACTAAAAAAGAAAATTGTAAAAAGTACTTTCCTTAAACAATGGAGTATACTGAAATACCACCTATCTCTCCTTTACTTTAGAGAACCCCTGCCACCATCACCTCCGCACAGCATTCTGCCATGTAAAAGTGTTTCTCTTAAAATCCCAGACAGCTCTCTCCCTACTACCCCCAGGAACAACCCAGTCATCCTTCCTATGGTGTTTGACTATTATGTTTGACTAAGTTATGAAGTCCCTGACTCATAAGCATATTGCCTCTAATCGAAAGCTAAATATTAGTTATGTCTACCTCATGGTTTAGATTTTAAAACCACAAAGAAAAAATAAAGAGGAGAAAGAACTAATGATTAACACACACACATACACATACACACACACAAAGAGACAGGAGTCAGAAGCATTCTATAAATAACCAGCAAAATGAATGAGAATTTTACTTGATCTCTTTTAGATTAAACCTCGATGCCAAACAAAACTCTGCTGTCTCCAAATTTCTCTATTTTTCCAGAAATTTCTTTTGTTTCTTGACACTCCAGAATTCCTAAAATGCAAGCTCTTTTTTTACTATGAGGTGTTTTAACTACTGTTGTCATGCTTTTTATTCATTTTTCTCACTCTCACAAAAAAATTCTGTTAAAAAAAAATTTATTGGGGCGCCTGGGTGGCTCAGTGGGTTAAGCCTCTGCCTTTGGCTCAGGTCATGATCTCAGGGTCCTGGGATCGAGTCCCACATCCGGCTATCTGCTCAGCAGGGAGCCTGCTTCCTCCTCTCTCTCTGCCTGCCTCTCTGCCTACTTGTGATTTCTATATGTCAAATAAATAAATAAAATCTTTAAAAAATAAAATAAAATTTATTAAACAGACTAGATTAAAAAAACCCATTTAAGCTGAGAAGAGCACTATTACTGAAATCAGAACAGTGACATTTCACCCATAATTCAATCTGTATAGATATAAAATTGTGTTCATTGCTTTTTCTTTTTTTTCTTGTTATCCATTATCCTTTTTTTATATGGGTAATGTCCCAATTTTATCTTCTTTTGTTAGTTAAAATCTGATTCACACCAAAACTTCATTTCAAATCAACTGAATGAGAGCTGAGAGCTCTCACCTAGTAACAAAATTAACTCCTAATGGATTAAAAATTAAAATAAAAACATTTAAGAGCTACAGGGAAATGCAAGTGAATAAATATTTAACCAATCTCAAGATAAGAACTTTTAAGATAAAAATAATGGAAGATCTCACAAAAGAAAAGAGCAATACATCAAAAAGCAAGAAAAGAAAAAGATAAATAAGAGCAAATGAAATGTTGATAATTTTAAATCTGTGATTGTTGTTATTTTATAAATTTTTCTTATTTGAAATTTTCATTAAAAAATTAAACAGAATGGGGCGCCTGGGTGGCTCAGTGGGTTAAAGCCTCTGCCTTCAGCTCAGGTCATGATCTCAGGGTCCTGGGATCGAGCCTCGTATTGGGCTCTCTGCTCAGCGGGGAGCTTGCATCCCTGCCTCTCTCTCTGCCTACTTGTGATCTCTGTCTGTCAAATAAATAAATAAAATCTTTTTTAAAAAAATTAAACGAATGAAATGAATTATAAGGCAAACAAATTATGATTTTTACAACAAAAAATGACAAAAAGATATTATCAAAATTTAAAAACAAGAATAAGCTAAACAGAAAAGTTGACAAAGGTAGTGCACAAAAAAATGCACATTAAAATTACAACTAGTCAATAAATAAATCCATGAAAACTAATTTTTCCTCACAATTAGCCCACAAATTATAAATTTAACTTACAGATACCCTTTTTCTCCCATCAAAGTGTCACTTCTTCTAAAAATTTAAAATCAATGATGGGGGTGCCTGGGTGGCTCAGTGGGTTAAAGCCTTTGCCTTCCGCTCAGGTCATGATCCCAGAGTGCTGGGATTGAGCCCTGCATCATAGGGCTCTCTGCTCAGCAGGGAGCCTGCTTCCTCCTCTCTGTCTCTGCCTGCCTCTCGGCATACTTGTGATCTCTATATGTCAAATAAATGAATAGGATCTTTAATAAAAAAAAAAAAAAAAAAAGAATCTCCATAGCTTTCCCTTTAAAAAAAAAATAAAAAATAAAATAAAATCAATGATGGAAAAGTATGTAAGATTGATACTTTCAGACACTGGAGATCAAAATGAACAGTGGTATAATCATTCAGAAAAACCAGTCTGGAAGACGTCCACATCATCTAGACGTCCACAACATCAGAATTTTAGAATTCCAGTCTCAGGAAATAATGAGATACGAAGAAAAAACAGTTACATATATATTTATTTTACTTATACTTGAAAGAAATTAAGTTCAAATGGTCAACAATTACAGACAGAGGATTTTATATCATTTTTGACATATAAATGATAAATAACCAAGCAGGTGTTAAAATACATTATCTAAATATATAATGACATGGTAATACAAGTTATGATAATATAAATGAAAAATCAGAATATAAAAGTATATGGAAATGAAGAACCTAATTTTGTTTCACACATCATAATTTTGTTTTAGCTGTAATATCAAGCAAGTTGGTGGGGCACCTAGGTGGCTCAATCGATTAAGCTATCTGCCTTGGGCTGAGGCCATAATCCCAGGGTTCTGGGACCAAGCCCCACATCAGGCTCCCTGCTCAACTGGAAGCCTGCTTCTCCTTTTCCCTCTGCCCCTCCTCCCCCGGCTCATTCTCCCTTTCTCTCTCTCTTGTGTGTGTGCAGGCATTTGCAATATCTCTCAAATAAATAAATAAAATCTTTTTTTAAAAAATCAGGTATGTTGTGAAAGAAAAAGAAAAGTGCCGTGGTTATGTCAAAGTCCTACAATTATGAACAGTTTTAAATGCTTATTTCAACTTCCTAATTTTTTATCTTTTCTCATGAGAATGTATTACATTCAAAATCAGAAGGGGGAAAAAGTACTTTCAGGGGAAAAAAAAAAGCCCTTCAAACAAGAATAATGGCAGACATAAAAGTCAAACTCAATAGAGTCCCATGCTGATAAGGAGGGATTATAAATGTTGTTTTTGCTTCCTGAAGCTCTGATATGGAATTCCCTTCTCAGCCTTACATTTTAGCCAAGAGATTCCAGGGCCGGCGCTAGGTATTCTCCTGGAATCACTTCTGTCAAGTTGACAAAAGGAGTTCAAGAATAGGGTTGAAAGATGTCATGAGATATTCACTAATCCACATTGATGTCTAATACATGTAGACCGCACGGCTGTCATATGTCATTCTCTGTCATGCAAGAGGTGAAAAGAAAATAAAGAGTACCATAGGGTACCAAGCATATGTTTCAGTAAAACACTCCCTTAGTAATGCGGCAGATAAATAGGTTCTTGGAGACATACCAGTTCTACGTTAATACTCCGAAGTGCTCAGTCATTTGTATTATCGTATTCTTTAATACCATAGTCTAAGTATATAACATATAAAAAACTGAAAAGGTATATTAATTCAGAAAATGAAACAAAAGATTCATCAAAACTGAAATTACTCAGTAAGGAGTAATTAACACAATTACTGTTTGGCAAAATTAAGATGCGTTACATGCTTCCTATGCTTTTAATTAAGCTACCTTTAATAACACTGTTCTTTCAAAAAATATAACAACTGTGATAAATTCCCAATATGGATGTAAAATCAATACTTCAAATAGTTACTCTGATATGGACAAGTTCATAACCTCTTTACTTTTAGCAAAGTATTGTTTCATAACAACAGATTTATTTATTTAGCATTTGATGCAGTCTTTTCCATCAGAAAACGGAGGCTTGTAAAAATTGAACAGCCACACAATACACTGTTATTGAGATCTGCTGGGTGGCTGTTGTGTGTGACACACTGATTTATAACACTTTTCCACCAGCAACAGACCTACCTGTGAATCAACATAGAGTGTGGATAAACAACCCTTTTCTAACATGGGAAAAGAGGGGGTAGAGAATGGGAAGAAAGTGGGAAATCAAACACTGGAATTTAATCTTCAATATATGAAATATGGCATATTTTGACACTGAATATTGGTACATAAGATGACAAATGTATGTTCTAAACTATCTTTTTAAAAGATGGTCATGTCTCCTAGTAAGTTTAGTCTTAATTTTTTTCAATTTTGAGTCATACTCTTAACAAATAAACCTTATTCTTAAATCCTGGTAGTAATACAATAACACATTTTGGTTTTTACAAGATAAAAAGCAACATTATATAATTTGTAAATGGCATTAATATTTATATGTTTAAAACTGAATTACATCACTACCTATGCAGAGGAAAGCTGCTGCAATCAAATTACATTACACTCATATAATACAATAAAATGTCCTAAGAGCAATATAGTTGGGTACTTTCTCAAGGAGTTAAATCACATTGATCTGCACTAAACATATAAATAAAATCATTATTTTAAAAAATGCTTTGTTTTAAACCAGTGTTAATTTACATAATTTGTGAATTTAAAAAATAAGGTTACATTTGCTATGCTGCCAACATAGATACGCTGTACAATTCCTATTAATTTAATGGGAGTTGTGACTCCCATTAAGTTTAATAGGAGTCATACGGCCAAATCTCCAAATACTTTGCTGAAAATTTACTTGCTAGCTTTCAACTAATCAAAAATATACTGAAATGAACAAAAGTAGTCAATTTTGCTAGATTGGGAAATCTAAAGTCCCTATAGTAAGTCAATTCAGCATTTTCACAGCAACGGCCATATAGTTATTCCCAAGAAAAAGAACAAGGTTATCACAATGAAGAGACAAATTGAAGCAAGGGTTTAGGAGCTCTGAAAATGTAACAATTATTCTTAACAGAAAGTATGTCCTTTTTTTTTACAATCTGAAGCCAAGTTTTCCATTTTTTTTTCCTTCTCAATACATTGTCAAGAAAGAGGGGAAAAAATCCCTTTTTAGAGCCTAAAATTATGACCAAGAAGTGTGATCAGAGGAGTAAAACACCATATGAAAAGATACAGATAGTAACTCCTAGTAATCAACTGGTTACTATTCTGGGATCACAGTGAATTAAATCATAATTTCTTTTCAAAAACCCTTTCAAAAAAGTAACTTTATATCCATATCCACTCATCTCTGCACCTCAGCTCAACTACTCACACACATACAATACTACAATGGTCAAGTGTGATGCTGAGGGACACCAGTGTCATCCCTCAAATCTGTCAGAAAACCCTGGGCCTTCTAGCTAATTCTTATGCTCTTAAGAATCACTACAGTGTTTTTATTCCACACCATGCTGTTCTCCATTGACTTTTTTGTCTCCACCCCCATGCTCACCACTGCCTTTACATAGCTTGGTCAACTCATATTGAGTCAGCTCAAGCATCATGATCACTTCAGCCGGAAGCCTTTCCTGATATATATCCAGCCACCTCCTCCCCTTCATCCCAATGAGTATCATCATCATGGCACTTACTACCCTGGTATTACAACGGTTTATTAACCTCTCAAAAATTTCGGTTTTTTTATTTGATGGATAAAAAATGAGTACTTACTATAAGCCAGGCATTGTTCTAGGCACTTGGACACACTGATGAAATAAAGAAACAAAAACAACTGTTGCCCTTGTGATGCTGACATAGTGTGTGTATGAATATATATTCTATACATTTTCTTATATGTGTATGTAAATAAAAGAAAGAATGAATACAGACAGGTCTGAATTCTTGTAATCCTTCTTAAGTTTAACCTTGGATAAAAAGCTACTACTCCTGGGGCGCCTGGGTGGCTCAGTGGGTTAAAGCCTCTGCCTTCGGCTCAGGTCATGATCTCAGGGTCTTGGAATCAAGTCCCACATCGGGCTCTTTGCTCAGCAGGGAGCCTGCTTCCCCCTCTCTCTCTGCCTGCCTCTCTGCCTACTTGTGATTTCTCTCTGTCAAATAAATAAATAAAATCATAAAAAAAAAAAAAAGCTACTACTCCTTCCAAATTATAGACCAGTCTGAAGGAAATACGTATATGACTAAAACAGTTTTTTAATTCATACTTAACTCCTAGACCTACTTTTTTCTGTCACTCAACTAGCAAAAAGACCCTACAGCCAAACATCATTTTTCAGTAAGATATCATTAATACAAAAATTATTGTAAAATATGCTTAGAGAATTTAAAAGTACATTTAAAACTGGTTAAGACACTTTCTACACCGATATTCTTAAAATTTCTGGATGTATGTAAAACTAATAGGTAAAGCTGTATCTTGCATAGTTGGCATTTATATGGACATAACATTCTTTTTTGAAATATGGATAAACAACAATGTAATTTGAACTAATTAAAATTTTGACTAATGAAATCTAATTAAATACTCACTGCATAAAGAAGTCAACCTGAAACCCATTTTAAAACCGACTTTGCTGAAGAACTGCTATTATTTGTAACTTGTCACTTGAGCAAGCCTTCACATGCCTGACTTATGCTTGCCAGGGCTCCATTATATAGCATAATTTAATTCTCTAGGACACAAAAATTCAATTTACTTTCTTACTTACTGATACATGATACCACAGTGGTTACTCTGCTTATAAAAACTGGCCAAAAAAATCAAAGCACACCAGTTTCTCAACAAAACTGATTTTTGAAGGGCTTGAGATTAGTTCTGTAGGAGTAAAATCGATTCGAAGAAAAACTTACAAAGTATTTTGAAAGTCTGATCTTTCATAATCATTTTTATTTGGAAATTCTAAACAATTTTCCAAAATACACAGGGGAAAAAAGACTAAGAATAAATAAAACATTGTTCTTATTTTGCAAAAACAAGTAAATTTAAGGGGTGAGACTTGATTGTTCAATAGTAGCTGACAAAGTTAGAGATAAAGGGAGAGAAGCTAATTCTAACAGTTAAATCTTTATGAAATTAGATTTTACTGTGGTTAAAAAGTTTAAAAACTGTTTTGTAGTTTGCTCTTTACTGTGTACCCAAAACATGACATATTTATAATATTCATCTGAACATAAAACAGGTTAAGTCCTTGCAAATGTGGAAATTTACCTCTCATAAGTATAGATGTAAAATAACTCTAAAATTATGTCTGGCCTTTAAAATAATATACTAAAGTGAAACACTACTGCAAAGAGGAGGAAAAATAAAAGCTCTGAAAAACGCAAGTCCATCACTAAATATAATACACGCTTGTTCTGTTTTATTTTGATCTTAATTAGCTACTATTACTTAAAATCCACATTTGATTTCCACGGAAAAGTCAGAAGACTGGCAAAACCAGGCTAAATTCTGGCATGGCAATCACGGGTCCTCTGGCAAGCATTTCCCTGCCTACTGCAGACCTTCACTGGCCTGCTGCCCTGAAGTTAACTCTGCCTGCTTGGCAGCAGTAAGTACCTGAGGTTTCTGCCCCTGCACAGGACCATGAACTCCTCAAGAAGCAGAAACTGTGCCTTGTGCATTTCAGAATCCTAAGCACCTGGCTCAATTTAGTCACTCAATAAATGAGAAAGGAAGAAACCACCTAGGAAACTTTATCTAAGTCATAACTGTAAGAATCCAGAAACTAATACAAAAAGTGCTCATCTCTGTGAGATTTGAAAAGGTAACCATCATGCAGGGGCTCTGAAGAAACTTAATGGGCTGAATGGTTAAATTTATAACTCCTTTCCTGTGTTCTCACACCTAACTTTGATTGGTTTTCTCTACAGGTGTTCACAGAACATTATCTGCTTTCTGGCAATAAAGGACTATCATGTCATGTAAAACTTTACTAAGACAAAGCCACATGATGCTGGATCAGTATTCCAACAGTGTGCATTAACTGTGTCTACTCTCACAGCTAGCAGTGTGGATTCCTCCCAGGTTCTTTTTACCGGTAGGAGGGAGCTGCTTCAAAAGCAACACCCCCTGGCCTGATGCGCCAAAAATGAAATTTCTCTTAACAGCAGATATGAATCCTGACCTGATAGGTGACACGAGAAATAAAACTGCAGTATCTCATGAAAAAGTCTCTGTTTGCCAGCCCCCCCCCCCACCCCGCTGAGTTAAGCTACTGTGCCAGCAAAGTGGTCTCTATCTTGATTGGAAATTTTTTATTATGTGGACTAATGAGCCATTGGTCCACACCTGGAATCTTTTTTAAATGTATAAAAAACATTCAAACATAACAGCAGGAATTCAGTTAGTTTCCACTCCCCCCCCCCAAAAAAAGATGCAAAATTATAGATTATACCCAAGATTTTCTGAACAATCCAACCCAGAGATTCATATTCTTAAACTCAGTTTCTGTTTGTTGTTTATCATTATGGTACTATTCATTCAGACATGCTGCATTTTACTGTTAGATTTGATGTATCTTTCAGTCCTGATGCGAAGAGCATTATCTTCTAAAAACAGAATATTAACCCATTTGTAACTTTCAAGCTTGACTTAAATCCAGGTGAACATTATTTACCTTCTAAATACAAAATTTATTTTAAAAGTATTCCTAATTTGTCATTTATTTGAATTATTAAGTTATGTCAATACTGAAAGGAGGGGACTGGGAAGATAAGAAGATTATGATGAAATATAATTTTGGGACAGCAATTCAAATAAAATTCTTTCAGCAAAATTAAAATGTTAACACTGAAGCTTATTACAAAGATACTGGAATAATAAGCTTCTATTAGTAGAGAGCTGCCTATTACCTCCACCTATCATTTTGTTACTAGGTATAAATAGGGTCACTTAAAAATACATATAAAATCAATTTTAAAATTCTAAAGTATTTTCTTCAAGAATATTTAATTGGGACAAATAAAATCCATGAGTTTCTCAGAGATTTTGTATTCTTCACAGATTTTACAGGATTAATATAGTTTCACACTGAATACATAACTACCACTATCAAGTAGCTATAAAATTAACATATCTTAGCTCCATATTAACTTCTGACCTGCTCTATAAAAAGCACCTGAAAGGATGTTATTTTCACATGGAAATAATATGTAAGACTAAAGAAATAACAGATACTAAGAAAATCATACAGTAATTGATAAATGATGGTTTCTATTATTTCACTAAGCCTCAAAAGTATTTATTTCTTTAAAAGGCAGGTCCATCTTCAAAAAGATATAAATAACATTCAAAAGGAAGCAATACAAATAAAAAAACCCAACATTTTCCAGAAGATATGAAAAAACGTTATTTAGGAGTTTTAGAACTAAACTATGACTCCACTTACGAAGCAAGCAAACTGAAGAAGTAAAAACACTGACATGAAATACTTTCAATTTTACTGGAATAAATTTAGTTGATAAGTGTAAAATATATACCAAAGCAAAGTTTTCGTTTACTTCTCTCGGGATATTAACAATAATATTTTACAAATTTATGTGAAACATAAATTCAGATTTCTAGCACTTTCTTCACTACTATAGTTGTGTGTAATGAAAATAAATTCAACCACCAAAAAAAGAATTTGACAGTCGGGAAATCTTCTTAACAGCTACTTTTTAAAATAAAACTCATTCTAGCCACTTCTGTATAGAGAATACTGCATAGTTTAAACCAAGTTCACCCAGATTTAAAAAATAAAATTTAAATTGCATCTTACCTTCTGTATTCGGTAAGAAGCTGATTATAATGACAAACCACAGACTTCGCATTCTGCAACCAGAAGACACCATTATTGATCACTTTAAATATTTTCTTTGTATTCCTTAATGAATCTAGTTATAAATGCCCAGCTTCATCGAACCCAGCAGTCTGCATCATTGATCCTCATATCTGAAAAACAAACAAATCCATCATTTACTCTTATGGTCCTGTTACGTCACAAAAGAAATGCAAAAATAATAACAAGTCTCTCTCTCCTTCCCTGCCTCAATCCATCTCCTAAGTATAAAATTTTATTTTAAAATGGTATGTATTTTGACTCTATATCCAATATGAGAGCTGCTCCTACATACTGGATATCTGAGCCTTAAAAGAATATAAAGAAAACAATCAAAGCTCGAAAAACATTTATAGAGAACCATGACATATGAATTCGTAGAACAGCTATATAAATCCCTAATGATTTTTTTCTTTGAAAAGCTTAGGAAGTCATTCGAGAACAATACATCTCTCTATGCCACACATCAGTCTATCAAATTACTAGCTTTAGTATATTTTAAATACATATATGTAATATATATAGTATATATAGTATAAAAAATTTTATAAATACCTGTAATTTTTTGGTTTGTTTCTAGTGATTGTAACAGTAATATTATCTACTATTTTATCCTGTTATCTTGTAGGACAGATTAGAGATAAATTAAGCAGTTTATTTTTCTATACAAGGATGTACAATTTTTGACACACGGGTGTATGTAATTTATATAATAATGACATTCTAAAAACATCACATTCCTAAACACCATATATCAAATTGCTATTATTACTGTTATTCATAGTTGGAGCAGTTTAATAAAGGGTCTCTTAACTATTTCATTTTAAAGTTTCAGATTTTCATATATTGGGGGTTTTTTATAGCAAAGTATAACTTAGTAAGATTAAACTTGTATACTTGAGCAGGTTGGTCCATCCACTAGACCCAAATAAAACCCCAAGACTATGATGATTGTTTCTCCAAGGTTGTAACACTATTCTTCTAAAAACTGGGAGAAGACTAAAGAATATAAAACCTGGAGCCAAGTCTAATTCTGACTAGCCCTTAAGAATCCAGTTCTTCAACTGGAGAGGCTACAAAAACTTCAGAAGCATGACTTCATCAGAATTCTCAGTTCCTAGGACATAAGAACAGGTTATTTGCTGGGTTCTACCGAAGTGTTTCACTTCCTCCTAGATTAACATGAGGAATCAGAGTAAAGACTAGCCCTACAATACACATAAATGCAGACAATTCTCAAATACATCCAGCCTCCTGGTCTAGCCTTGAGGGTAGAAAATTGACAAAATTTTCCTTTAAAGGGATATCCTGACGGTTTCTTCATACTAACTTCTGAAATTTTCTTCTAAATAATACTCTTACCAAGTTCTCTCAATCTACCCTTAATCTGCTGCAGATAAAGAGTTGCTTAAAGTGGGGGAATGAGGGGAATATCCCCCATTCTGAAGCTGTATCTAAAAAAAAGGAACTCATATAGTTTAGATCTTGTCACAAAAGCATAAAAACTTTTAGAAAAAAGTTCCTAGATAACCCTGTAGTTCTTTCACATTATCTGAGCTACTCTGCATTTGCTACATGCGTCATGTATCATGTGATTCTATTAGTAGTTTACTATATCCTATTATCAGTTCACTGTATTCTATTATCAGTTGACTATGATGTAACTTCCATGGAAAAGCAGTGAGATTCTAAATAGTTTGGAACACTTATTACCCTATAAAGTCGCTATCTTGCTTCACCAACAACCACACCAAAAAGAATGTAAAAAATTAATCTGAAGCTATTACCCAGTGTTTAAATATAAAGATCCATAAAAATCACAAATGAAACTAGCAAGATATTTCCATAATACGCAGTTTGTTTTATCATGCCTATAGTTTCAGGGATGAAACTGCTTCCCTATACATCCCTCCATGACCCAGAACTTTTAGCTGTCTCTGAAACTACTGAAGACATCTAGGTATCATGATGAAGGGGGTCAGAAATGTTATTACCCAGTTCTGAGAACATTTCAGATGATTCTGTGCCCAGAGAAATAAGACAAAAAGAGCAAACTTCCTCTCCTGAATACCAAAAATATTTTTAAAATGATATATCAAAAATTAATCTGATGGGGAAACATGGCACACAAACCTTGTAGAATCAGCAATCTCTGTTCTTTTTTCACACTGAACTCCCAAAGACCATTCAAAGGACAAAACCCAAATGAACCTGCAGTTTATGAGTGCTGTGGTCAAGTACTTGCCTTAAAACTGTGAGCCATTTTATATAAAGCATAAAGAAAAGTCCGATAATTTCATGACCTATCAGACTGGAAAGGCTAATCAAGAAACAACTTTTTTTTTTTTTTTAAGATTTTATTTATTTATTTGACAGAGAGAGACAAAGCCAGATAGAGAGCACAGCACAAGCAGGAGGCATGGGGGAGGCAGAAGCAGGCTTCCCACCAAGCAGGGAGCCCTATTCGGGGCTTGATCCCAGCACCCCTGGGATCATGACCTGAGCAGAAGGCAGACGCTTAAGGACTGAGCCACCCCTGCGCCCCAAGAAACAACTTCTTATATCCTCCATATTGTTCAAGGATCTGACCAAGCAATCAGAATAATTTTAATGTATGGATGAGGCACATTAATTAGGACACATGAAATTAAACCAGCCTCTGGACTGCTCCTGGTTTGAGCAAGTCCAAGTTCTGCTTGTAAGGAGTATTTTCCTTTCAATGACATGCATACAGGCTGCCTGCCCACATGCACACAACTCTTGAACACATTTCTACATTCTTAAATCGATCCAAGTTTAGTCTGTCTTCGGTCATCTGCTATTTGAAAGAGTCCTTGTTTGCGGGGAGAAAGGGAAGGAAGAAATCAGAGACTGATGACTGCTTTGTAGGAAACAGCTGCCAAGATAGGAAAACCTCTGTTAGTAAAGGGAAAATGAGGAGGAAACCGCACAACCAAGACCTCTTTTGTGGTCGTTGGCCAAGGCAGATATTTCATGAGCTGATTCTAACCATACTAAAAATTTAAGGGTATTCTTAAGTATCTTAATGTGAAACACAATTTTAAGGTTTGAGAATGTGAAACACAATTTTAAAATTACACTGTAGTCAATTATGACACTTAGTATAGATGATTATTTCTAACAAATAGAAACAAGTTCTGGAATGTAATAAAATCATGGTTTTCTTTATGCAAATAAAGCTTACGTCCATCTGTGCAATAAGCAAAAAGAATATCAAATTTATTTTTCTCACCCTACAATCTATATCCAATCATCTTTACATCAAACAGAATTATGTATGAAAATTCAAGCTTTAAATGCAATTTTGAAAACTAAAGTCCAAAGATTTTATCGCTGTGATCCAAATGAAGAACAACCTTCTATTAAAAAAAGTCAATGAAAGGGGCGCCTGGGTGGCTCAGTGGGTTAAGCCTCTGCCTTCGGCTCAGGTCATGATCTGAGTCCTGGGATCCAGCCCGGTGTCGGGCTCTCTGCTCAGCAGGGAGCCTGCTTCCTCCTCTCTCTCTCTCTCTCTGCCTGCCTCTCTGCCTGTTTGTGATCTCTGTCAAATAAATAAATAAAATCTTAAAAAAAAAAAGTCAACGAAAATTGAAATACTTAACAAACCACTATCAGTTAAAGATAGAATGAATAAATAATCAAACATGGTGAAACTAATCTTAGGAAAACATTGCTCCTAACCAAAGTGGAGCCAAAGGACACTTCCAGGCATAAATGTAGCTAGCTAACAGACTCCTCGAAATATTGTACCTGCAAAATGAAGCTCAGCAAAATCTTCTCATAACGCAAAACAAAATCAAGGAAGAGATCAGAAAAGAAGCTATTAAATTTCCTTTCAATGAACAGAAAAGATTAAGTAACTCTCCATACTAATAACCAATTTGTCCTTAAATTTTGGAAAACCTCTTTCCAAAAACTTTGATGAGGAAAGAACTGTGACTATAAAGGCACAGGATACAGATCAAACTCCTCTTAATGCTAAGTAAAGGTTCATTTCTTAATAACATCAGAAACACTTCTACTTAAACTATAAATGACCATGGTTTTTAAAATCCCAACCCACTTCTAATGTACAAGCTTGTTTTCATCCTTCAAATAAGAAGATAAAATTCAAACAATTTTTTTTAAGATTTTATTTATTTATTTGACAGACAGAGATCACAAGTAGGCAAAGAGGCAGGCAGAGAGAGAGGAGGAAGCAGGCTCCCCGCCGAGCAGAGAGCCCGATCTGGGGTTCGATCCCAACACCCTGAGATCATGACCTAGGCCGAAGGCAGAGGCTTTAACCCACTGATCCACCCAGGCGCCCCAAATTCAAACAATTTTATCCTAGTCTTAGTTCTACCAAACCTCAGTCAAGATTTTTTTTTTAGATCTACACATCTTAGAATGTCAATTAATGCATCCTTACTACTAAATCTTCCAAAGCTGAAAAATGACTTCCAGGAATACACCTCAGCACTGCTTATACTCCTTGATGTTTTATATACTTACAATGTACAGTCAGGTGTAGTCCTTCAAACAGCAACCTGCTTATATTTATTAGCTCCATCAAACATCCCATGCTTTAAACTGTCAGCAAAATTAGGAAAATATTACTAACCAGTTTTAGCATTCAGGTGTTTATGTTATATTACCAGGAAATCACATTTAACCTCATATGCAACGTGCCTGTTCAGCAAAAATAGAAAACAAAAACAAAACAAAAAACAAACAAAAAAAACCAAAAACCCCAAAACAAAAACCTGTTTGTTTTTAAGTATCAATGAAAGAGGCAGACTAGACCATTCTTCAAATTAATAAAAGGAAAAGATAATTTAAGGTTTTCTAACACAGCTTAACTAAGGTTGATATTCTATTAGGGGTAAAGCCAACATAAAGATTCATATCCAAAGCTTTGTCTTTGATTTCTACTTACAGACACTGAGGTACTAAGACCACTGGATGATAAACCCAAAACAACTAAAAGCATGAGAACAGGGAAAGAAAAGCTCCATCTAAGTATGAGACCTACCAAAGTCACCCATCCTTGTTATTATACACTAATGCTGTGTAAAAGGAAACATCAATGCTTCATTCTATGCCCTATATGTATGTCAGCATTAAATGAAAGCCAAAGAAGCTATATACAAAATCAGTCTTTCTAATCTTATTTGCACTATAAAATTATAATTATGAAATGGAACTTACTAGCAAAAGAGAGCTGCTATTCTATATTTTGCCCATACAAACAACAAAAATGGATAATACTGACCCCATTATGCCCCCAAGCAAAGTCTTAGAAAATGAAAAATAAATTAGTTTAATTTCAATCTAAATCTCATTTGGGGTGTTCACTTTCCAGAAATATCTTATGTGTGGGCTTGATAGGCCAGAACTCCCCCTTCTTGTTAATATCGTAGAAAACACTGACACTCTTGGGAGTTTTCTTTCAGTAAGTTGTCTAAGTAAAACCCTTGCTATTGGTAATCAGTGAGCTTATTTTAGCTCCAGACATTCAACGTTCTTTTGTGTTTCAGTTTATTTTCTTTCCTTTCACAAAGATAGTATGAGGCTGGGAATGCTGATAGAGATTTTAAAACCACATGGCAAACCACAAGTCGCCACCCTCTTTCTCCATTTCATTTCTGTGGACACTGGTATCAAGTCCAGAGTACTTTAATTAAACTATTTATGCTTAAGTCCCCTTAACATTCATTACTGGTCTTACCCTTTACTGAAACTTCTGCACTGCGAGGGAATAAATTCTTCTAGGTCTTAGAGCAGAGAGGGGAAGAGCTCAGGAATGCTCCTAGAAAATTACATCAGCAATCCGCTATAACATCAACCAGCCATGCTGAGCATGCAAAAGAGCCTTGTAGCTGTGGACACTGGAGGCACAGTGCAGGGCAGTCTGCCATTCTCTTCATTAAAATCCTTCCAGTTGAAATAATAAAAACAAATTGCTGTCATTTTCAAATCAATGTAGGGGACATTTTATGACGGAACAAACTTGCAAATTAAGTCTCAAAAGAAAAAAAAAAACAAACAAACAAAAAAAAAGAAGTTACATGCCCAGTTCAAAATATCACCTATATCATAAAGAGTTGGCTTCCTCAACTTTTCTACCAATAAATAAATAAATAAATAAATAATAAAATCATTAAATCTGTTTGTTGAAAATATTTTGTATTTATTGTTAAATTATAATCCACTTACAATACAAGAAGTTAGTTTTTTCCCCATTTGGGGGAAAGGGAAAGGTATTTTTGTCTTTATTCTTTTTTAATTTTATTTATTTATTTTACAGACAGAGAGCACAAACAGGGGGAGAAGCAGGCTCCCAGCTGAGCAGGAAGCCACACGCAGGGCTCAGTCCCAGGACCATAACCCCAGCCACAGGCAGACACCCAACCATTGAGCCACCCAGACACCCTGGGAAAGGTATTTTTAAATGGCAGTCCTCTCCAACTTTAAGACATTCTATTTCCTCATAACTTTCTAATAGTCCAGAATTCTTATGCAATTTTTTAAGTTAAATACAAATTATGGGTACTACAGCCTAAAATTATTTCCTGGATGCCGACTATGGGCAAAACACTATATTATAAATCACATATTCATGAAGAATATGTATTCTTCATGAGATCAATATTATAAAGATCAGAAATCTGAGCCTCAAAGAGGAAAAGTTTAACTCGATTAAAGTTATTCAGCTAGCAAGTAGCAGAGCTTGAATTCTAATTAAGGCTAATTAGAAATCCATTCTTTCTGCTAGTCACTACATTATTCATTCAACAAATATTTACTGAGCACCTATTACGTGGTGGGTACTAAGGAACAAAAGAGATAAAACTCCTTACTCTTGGGAGATTACATTCCAGCTCAAAAATAACCCTTCCCAAAAAAAAGCTCAAAGTGTCTGGTACACAATTAGACCTAATAGTTTATTCACAAGACTTCATGAAATCTTCACAACTTGAAGAAATAGATATTTTGCCGTAAATTAATCACATAATCTGTTCAAGGACGGTAAGTAAATACCAGTGTTGGGATATAAACCCATGTTCTAAAACCATTATTGCCACTAATTAAGTAGTTCAGATAAACTTACTTTATGTTTTATCATCTTCCCCTTTAGAATAAAAAAACAGAAGTAAAACAAAGGCATTTTGGGATTGGGAAAATGACAAAATACCAAAAGAATAATGAGTTGATTTTCAAAATATTTACATTTGTAAAACTAACATCCCTTAGGTAATGATAGCTAAATGTTAACTTAATTTTTATTATTTCTAGTCAAGCTATCTTAATTTCATTCATTTACAGTGCTATTTAAATTAACAAACTATTCTTAACTAATAAATGTTATCAGCCAAAATACCTGTGAAGTTGCTTACAAGTCGAACAATAAACTTAAGTATTTCCAACAATTATAATTAATAATAAATCCTAACAGTCCTAGAAAGAATGTTTTCACATTAATATCTACAATATTATGGACTAATCATTCATTGTTCAGGCAAACAAAAAAGAAAAAATCTAATGTTGCTCATGAGATTCAATCTTATGTTTGGCTCACTGCACTGGATCCTTTGTTCATAAATAATTGTTACTAGTCATTCCCTAAATCAATATTCAGATTCCCTCTTGGTCTATATATATAACCACTAAGTGAAATAATAATGACCCAGGATCTGTTGTATATTAGATCATCAATATCACCATCAGAGGTTTCTTAGAGATAATTAGGTAATCTGAGTAAAGTATGTCAAATGATCTTAAAAATAAATATGAAAAATTATGAATACAGAGTAAGAAGCTGAAGAAAATTTTGTGAAGCATAGCACATTGCCTTATGTAATCAATAAACAATACAACTCATTTGCAAGCTATGTCAATATATAGTGTCATATAAACTTATAATTTTCACTTCTAAAATAAAGTAGATTATATTAACAATATAATCGCATGTTCATCAGTTTAGGTCAATGAATACCTAGTGATTACATTCTAGGTATTTCTGATATTGAGTACTGGAAGGAATGTTACTTATTTGTTAATTATTTTTACCTTAACATGTTATTAGTTGGTCCTGTGTTAGGTTCAAAAGGAATTTTAATACAGAATAAGAGATAGTTGCCACCTTCAAAAAGTTAATAATCTTCTAAGGAGAATTAGAAATTGAAGAGAATACCTAAGACCCAAACTAGCATTAGTTAATAATTGTTATAATTCCCCCAAACTCTATGGTAATAAATGTATTTCATACCAAAATAGTGAGAGAGAAGAGAAATAAAAGGAGTTTCTGGACCTGTGTTTCTCCTGAGATGTGTACCTAGATCAACCAACATCATCTAGACAGCAAGAGTCCAAAATTGAGATCAGGAGCAAACTCTGGAATCCAGACTTAACCTACCACTGTGAAAGTTGATACAATTCACAAACATGTAGTCCCGAAGTCCACTAACTATATATGAGTGTAGGAATAGACAATAAATCTACTATTTCATTATTTTCCCAATTATCCCAATTTTACATTTATGGTCCTGATTCCATTTTAAGTAATCTTAGAGAAGAATTTTAGGGGTTATTGCAATATGTTTCACTAAGGGCTTGTCCCATCTCTCAAAATATGTCTCAGCGATTATTCTAATAATTCACATTCTAAATATATCTAAAGGAGTTGCTATTTCAGAAAAACATTTTTTGAAACCTACTTATACATGATCACATTGGCAGCCATAATAATAATAACCTAAGTTACTCAGCTCACATATTTCACACTCTGACTTCATTGGAAAATTACACATGATCTAAAAGCAAGATGACATCAGGGACTTCTTCCAGAAAAAGCAAATGTTTTGCCTTAGCCAGGGTTGCTTTCCATCAAACCCTATGTTCCATACCATATAAATCTGTGTGTACAAGTAAAACTCAAGACAACAGCATTTTACTGAGCTGTAAAAAATATGTTATCAGTTATTTCTGAAAATTAATTAACACTATTCAAGTTGTAGCCTAAGTGTAAGAACAGAACAGACTCTTACTTTATTGTTAAACACATTCTGTATAGTTGGTATGGCTGACTCCTCTAAAAAACATTAGGACTTAGATGGGAAGGCAAGAAAAATAGTCATGGACAAACTATTAAGAAGTAGTAATGGACTGGGTTATTCTAAATGGTTGTTAAATACACACACACAAAAAATAAAAACTCTAGTTCATTAAAAAGTTGAAATCAGGTTGTATGTGTTAGTGCTTCTTAACTACTCAATCATGGAGTGGGGGGAAGTATGTGGTTTTTAGAAAAGGGATTTGCAACTTTAAAATATAATTTTATAGCCTCTATTAAAATTTCAAAGTGGTAATAAAAGAATGATGTTTAATAGAAAATATAGGTTATAAACAGCTGAGAAAAACTGACTAGAAGCTTGAATTAACTTGCCAAGACTCTTTTTTTTTTTTTTTTTTTTTTTTTAGATTTTATTTATTTGAGAGAGAAAGCATGAGTTGGAGGGGGAAGAGGAATCAGGAGGCAGAGGGAGAGGCAGACTCCCCGCTGAGCAGGAAGCCCAATGCACAGGACTCGATCCCAGGACCCTGAGATCATGACCTGAGACAAAGGTAGATGGCTTAACTGAGTGAGCCACCCAGGTGCCCCAAGACTCTCTTAGTTAATAAATAACTAATGCATTTTGTAATATTTCAACAAATTTTTAAAAACTTCCAATTCAGAAAACTTTGAGGAAAATATATTGTTACTAGGCCGTATGTAAAGAAAAGCAAAAAGCTGTTCTTAGTAACTACCACTGATAACTAGCGAGTCTTCAAATCTCATAAGCTAAAAATTATCAATAGTATCCCATTATGTTTGTAAAGATTAGAAGCAAGGGATTGTGTAGACTGATGTTACAGAGCAGGTATCAGGAAACATTTTTTACAAATGACCAAATGGTAAATATTGTAGGCTTAAAGGACTCTATAGTCTCTGCCATTATAGTATGAAACCTGCCATAGACAATGCATAATAATGAATGAGCATGGCTGTGGGCCAATAAACTACCAGAAAAAACAGTCACCCAGCAACAGTTTGCCAACCCCAGCTGTAGATGAACTGGCAGGAAGAAGATAACTAAATGCAGTTCAGTCAAGTAATGAACTGACCAGTAACTATCAATGTCTGCCAACATAATCAAACCAATTTTAGTCTGTTATTTCAAGAAATTAATTTAAATGTTAATGTAAAGGTAAATTAAGCATGCTGGAATGAGAAAAATAAAACAAAGCAACATTATACTGACCAAAACAAATGAGTGTTTCACTGTGTGTGTATAACAAAGCCATTATGTACAGCTTACAGTGTCTGGGGAGAAACTCCAGAAAAGAAAATAAAGGACATTACCACAGTAACCTATCTTGCTACTTTGTTTGGCAGAAGAGAATGTAAAACCAATCAAAACAGTAAGTAATGGAAGACTGAAAAGTAATGAGGTTTGGACAAGACCCCTGAGGTATTCTACCATTAGCATGATGGTTTCAAATAGCTGTTGGTAAAAGTGGCTTCAGACTCCTGAAATTTCTGTCACCATTGTTACTCACCCATATGAAATACTGGATAAACCCCAGTTCCACATTGTATTCAACAGGAAACTGCTAAATTCTAATTTGCTGAATTTCTGCTAGAAAGCTAAAAATTCTACAAGGCCAGGATCACCAATCTTAATTCCAAAAAATTATTAAGTCACAATAAATACACACACTTCTTTTGGAACATAAGTATTTTTACAGCTTTCCAATTCCCTGTATCTAGATTCTCCCCAATAAAAATATTTTAAGTGTTACTAATACAGTAAATATTTTTATTTTCTGCAACCTAATGTTTCTTAAAATTGAACAGCCATCCTGTAACATATCATAAGAGTATGAATAACATTTCTAAGCTACAATTAATAGGTATCATTAAAATACATGAAGGCTAAACTTTTCTGTCAATATTATATATAAGACAAAAGAGTAGAAAAGGTTACAAATTTTTAATAAGAGCATTATATTATGGTAGTAATAATCTAGGTGTTTTACTGAAAGTGAAGTGGATTACTGTAAATGAAATTTTAAAATGTCCTTTCCATTTTACAGATAACACAAAATGACTTTTTTTCATGTCTCTAGCGATAAGGATAAATTTGCCACACATTTAAATGGTGCCTTCACCCTTTCCACTCTGGCTCATGAATTAATAATTCAGTGACATTAATACAAGAAGATAAATGATAAAAAGGTTAAGGCGCACGGGCCAACCATACACACATACTTCTTTTAGCACAGTTAATACTTCTCTGCCAATTATAGCTAAAACTTTTTAACAGTTTTCAATAGCGTTTTTACAATCTAAGTAGCAGCTTATGCACACATAATTTCACACAATTCAGGCTTAATAAATCTCCTGCTGGTAGCAAACAATCATTCTAGGGGATTAAAGTGCAACATCTGTTAACATTAATAATGTTTTATATAGTCATATGTATTAAAGAAGCCTCTACTCCATTATTAGTCTCCTAAAAAACCTTCTAGACCAATATACTGATTTAGCATGAATTATACATATATCCCTCAATTGGTGACTTATAACAACAAAGAGATGCATTAGTATGAAATGGTAAAAGAAAAAATTGCATTCTCTGTGAAGTAACAGGGTTTTTTTGAACCAAACTTAACTAAATGTATTTGAGTGTGCATGTGCAGATATATACACACAAATGAAATTAGCTCAGTCTCTAATAGTTTTTAAAACCAAAAATCCTCGTTAACATTACTCATTGTAAATTTCAGTAAGCCAATGTTCTGTAAATATAAAAGGTACTTCAATGTAAGGTGGCACACATTCACTCACAGCTGACTCTCTCTGAAATGTCTTAATCCCCTATCACTGATTTCATTCGCAGGGCCCTAACACCTTCTCTCTAAAGTTGTGTAAAAACCTCATAGGTGATTCTTCACCCTCCATCCAACTTGCTAATCTCCACAGGAGTAATCTTCCTAATTTCACTCAACAACATAAAAATGTGTAAAACTGGAACCAATCCCAGAGATCACTTCATACATATGACAAAGAAAAGACTTGGGGTTTTGAGTTGACAAAGGCAGATCGCAGAACTGCTGTTTTTTAAATTTCCCGTTAAGTTACATATATTGTCTTGCTGTAATTCAATTATCACAACAAATCTAGTATCTCTATTTTAACAACAGGGAAATTACAACTGGGGGCTGAAGGAGTAGTAAATGGAAAGTTTAATAAAAAGTGGCAAAAAGCAGAACTAGGAATAAAATCCAAATAAATCTAATCTCAAAAATACTTAAATGCTCTGCTTCTGTCAAATTTATTTGCTCAGTAATTCTGAATATGCCCTTGGAACTGATTTTTACCAAGATACCCATATACAAAGCATCACCCTCCTTTCCACCTAAGGAAATTTATACGGATTTCATAAGTTTAAAAACCACCTAAACCATAAAGCCAACCTGACCGCCTCAAGGTGGAAAAATCTTTCCTTCCACAAATTCCTATAGTCATCATCTGTATCATTTGTATGGTAGGTGATCTTGGGTTATCTTAGGACTCCCTTTCAATTAAGCTTTTAAACTACTTTTAAAAACCTCTTTTGTCCAAATGTCTCATATTTATCTTTCTTCAATATAAAGTCTCTTCAAACCAAACCAAAGGTTTGGTTGCCAACATGCATACTTTGTTCAAAACACTGAGGCCGATACTACAAGCAATACAAGGATGCAGAAGATAAGGAAATGAAACAAAGACACAAATAACTACAAATTACTTCAATGTAATTAAGAAGAGTAAGTGGTCCTCACTTTAATGGAGTCTGGTATGTAGCATAACATCCTGGTGATTAACAGTGAATACACAATAAATTAAACATGCTTCTGGAAATCACCATTTTTTAATGGATTTCCCTTTTTAGCTAACACCTAAGCTTGAGAATGACCATCATTCATTCATTTCCTTTTCTTCCTCTTTAAAAATTATCAAGATTCAGTTTTTGGACCAAAGGAGGCTTGCCCTCACCTCTGTACCTTTCTTGGCATACTTACGGTGTTCCTCCTGTCCGAAATCCCCTCCTGCCACTTGTTCCCTAGCCAACGACTATTCTTTTTCCAATACTCAGTTTAGGCCTGTGACTAAACTAACTCCCTCCTTCCCCTAAACCTTAGCACACACAACAAAAGAGCACTACCATTTGTGTCCATAGCACAACCTACTATATCACAAAATATCATCTCAAATTATTGTAAGCTAACTGAAAACAGAACCCATGGCTTTCACATCTATAATCTCAGTGCTAGGCAGCCTTGCCTAATGCTTGGCAAATAGCACGTAACAAATGCTTTTGACAGAAAGAAAGGAAAATAGGGAAGAAAGGAGAAAGCTGTGAACAAATAAACTGAACTACAGATGCAAAGCAAAGACCATGAATGGTGGAAAGAATAAAGAAAAGTGAATGGAATCCAGAAACTAATGTGTGAAAGAAACATAGTATTTTTTTAAAGATTTGTTTATTTATGTATTTGACAGAGAGCGATCACAAGCAGGCAGAGAGGCAGGCAGAGAGATAGGGGAAAGCAGGCTCCCCGCCGAGCAGAGAGCCTGATGCGGGGTTCGATCTCAGGACCCTGAGACCATGACCCGAACTGAAGGCAGAGGCTTAACCCTCTGAGCCACCCAGGCGCCCCTGTAATATTTTAAAAGTAGAAACAAATGTAAAATCTTCTAGAATAGGGTTTTTCAAGGATTCTTCTTCCTATACAAGACTATTTTTAATTAAATGTTTAAATATTGAGAATGCTTATTTAAAAGACAAAATAAAAAATGAATGTTTTTCAGAAAGCTTAATTTGCCATTGTTTGGCATAAAATACTTTAACATTTTAATCCCTTATAGAAGCCAAAAAAACTGAGCCTCCTTATTATAAAAGCAAAACCGGAAGGTCACAATTAATGGGGAAACTAAACCTACACATCAGCTCTAACCAAAACCAAACTACAGAAAAATCATCTCTTGATGGAAGTTTTTCTTTAAAATACTTGAAAATCTGAGGTGCCTATGTGGTGCAGTCAGTTAAGCACCTAACTCTTGGTTTCAGCTCAGGGTCCTGGGATCAAGCCCTGCGTCTGGCTCCGTGCTCAGCAGACAGTCTGCTTGAGACTCTCTCCTTTTCCCTCTACCTTTCCCCGCAACTCCCTGTTCTCTTTCTCACTTTCTAAAATAAAAAAAAGTAAAAGTAAAATAAAATACTTGAAAATTTAATAGAATCTATGAAAACAATTTGTTAATTTTAAATATTTTAAATAATTTAAAACTTCAAGATTATGAAATATGAAGCTCTATGAAATTGTTAGAAATGCCTGATAAATAACTTTTAAATAAAAATAAGACTGGGTATACTAAAAAAAATAGACACTGATTTTCAAAGTACACCAAAAAATACAAGAAATTTTTTTCTTGCAAAACTTTTTGACAAGGTAGGCTTCACACCTACACATTGGCCCAGCAATACTTGGAATTTGGAGAAATGCTATTTCCATATCAGTAATTTTTTTTTAATTGTAAAAGTTCCCTTAAAAGTGAAAGTTTTTAAATAGAGAGCAACACATGGATACAACACACTTTTATCACTATTCAGAACAAAGAATGGAAAAATTAAAATCCACACCTCTTTTCTCTCCCAAAATTATGAGACTGACCTTAGCACTCCAATTCAATGCCAATTTGAGGGCTTATACCGCACCTCTAAATGAAAAGACAATACATTTCACAATGGGAATTACACTTCAGCCTTACTTTGCAATTAAGTTACCCGATATTGCCTATAAAGCATGTGGCATTGTAGGTTATTTCTTTTTGGTATTATGTTTTGCTGAGGCTGTTGAACCAAAGCAATTTCCAAATCCTAACTTTCTACCCTTCCTCAAACCAAAATTTGCAATTTAATCAACTTTAATATATGAATCAACCACTGATAATAAATCTGAGCAGCTTGTTTGCAGAAAGATATCTGAATATTAAATATGAAATTTAACAGGTTTTAATAATAAGACTCTGTAAGTTTTATAATATATATATGTCTGTCCTAATTTGGGAAGATGCACTTCTCACATAACACTCGTCAAAATGAATATAAGAAATTGCTCTGGCATTTCACTAAATTAGAATCTTGAAACCCTACAGCTACAATGTGCAAATTTAGAATTTATTAATACTTTAAATTAAATCATAGTTATTATTCAGTTTCATATAATGCAATTTATAGTAGTCTTCTGCTGTAAGTGCAAGAACACAATGAGATTTTAATCAGAATCTACTGTTAGTCACTAAAACACATTTTGGAAGGTAACAACCACCACGACCACCCTCCAGAAAAGCTATCATTTAACAGTTAAAAGATAAAAATTATCCACCTCTGATACCCACGGAGGAAAGGAATTGTGGAAGAATGGCTCCTTTCATACCAGAAAATGTTTCTAAAACTCAGATTTAGGCTACCCTTACTAGAAACTTATATGAGATATTAAATGCTATTTTTTCATGGTTTGCTAAATGCCTAGATGGTTAAAACATGGATTTGTTAAAATATTTTGTCACAATTTTTCTTTATATATTTTATCTCACGACCATTAAAATATTTCTTTAAACATTTCTATTATTCTTATGGTTTCCTTTACCAATTAAAAAACTAAAATTCACACTAGAATATCAATACCCACGTTTAGTTAGCCTCCCTTTATTTCCTGTTGATTACCTTATGCAAATCTATCTTCAGTATAACTGGTCAACCAGGAGAAAAAAGAAGTCAGCTTCATACCAGGGCACAGTTCTGACAAGCAGGCTCTACTGACTTCCTTTTAAAACTGTTAATACATGGGAGGATCCTAATCTTTGTGATGATTTGGGGGCAGGGATTTTGAAACTGTGATTGTAGGTCAGGGGGAAGAACTACAAAAAAAGAGTCCTACTTGCATATTTTCCATATGGTAATTCAATCAGATGTCAGATTATAATAAAATGAGGAAAATTATCCATCTTTTTTTCTTTAATCACACAGTAAAAGTGGAAGCAGATGTTTTTAGGTGGGTGGGTAGGCATCAACATTTGTTTTCAGTCTCAGAACATCAATTTTGATAAAGGCAAATCAGGTCAATCACTGATTTATCACCTAAAGAAGACACTGACAAAAACACAAAACTCCGAGCAGAACTTAAAAAAGGAGGAAGAGAGAATCTCCCAACAAAAATGAGGAAAAAATAAAACAAATCTAAAGAGTGAAAGTGGATCCCAAACAACAGGAGCCACTTAAATATGTGAACCAAATTTAATCCACATCAATAATGATGGATTAAATAATGATAAATAGTGTTTACTGTGAGCTTTCCACGTATGAAGCTCTATTAAACTCTGATAAGTGTATCGCACATTTCTCTATTATATGTAAGTAAGAATATGCTCAGATTATCAGTACTAACTCTTTATTACTACCATTATCATTCTTATATCTATGACAGGAATCTGAAACTGGTTAGGTTCTAGCCCAATTTACTGTGATCTTTATTATCATAAATGACAACTATTTATTCAAAAACATATTGAGAGCCTACTCTGAATTAATAGCTGATAGGTGCTGATAGGTGCCTGTGGTGGTTGTTCAGCCTTGTCACCCATAATTAACCAGCTATAAAACCTAAAAGTTATTACTGGGTCTAAAGAACTGAAAAGCTATTGAGGAAATAATTGCATTATTCTTAATAATGAATAAGATGTAGCTAGGAAATTTTCTAGGTGCCAAGAGAATAAATAAGTAAGTTCATGCTAACAAAAAGAGAAAGCCACAATAAATTGTAATGAATTACCAAAAAAGATCTTTGAGGGCATAGAAATTCCAAAAGCTTTCCAAAAAGGGACAAGACTTGTATCTAAGGAAACCTAAGAATATCAAATTAGTTTGTGAAAGAGCTGTTAAGAACGTTAATAAAATGGCCCTCAACAAAGCCAAAAGTCTTCTTTCACAAAATAAAAGATTTCTCTCTAACCAGATTTTAATAACTGACTTTTGTAAGTCTTGATTACCTTAGAAGAAACTTCACACGAAATACAAATAAACCAAAAACCTAAATCTTATAGCCTTAAATCCACATAATAAAATTTTTCATTTTAATCAGCAGTTGAAGAAACATGAGTATCATTTAAAACATATATAGGTACATACTCAAGAATATTTCTAGGAACATCTGTAAAGGAAGCATAATTACTATTTTTTCACAAATATAACATTTAAAATATGCATATCAACTTGAAGCATTTTTTTTCGACCACTGGTATTATTTAGGCATAATGCATGCACCTCAAAGTACGGGGAAGAAAATGGACTCATTCTTTCTCCTTGCTTTCAAGCAAGCTAATGGCAGGAATGAATGACGTTTCAAACCTGCGTTTGATTTCTAGCTCTCTTTCTACCCCACATTCAATTACCAAATTCTCCCCCATCATTACAAAAAGTTTTCCCATCTATAGCCATTGCTTCGCACCTGGACTGTCATCCACACCTTCTAAAGTTCTATTTCCTCCATTATTTCCCTGTTGTGGTTCACTGCTTACACCATCTTGAAAGTTAGCAATTAAAAAATATAACACATTCTCAATCAAAAATATTAACAGCTTTTTATGGCCCAAATGTAAAGTCTAATTTTAGTGGAGTAGGCTCTTTATAATCAGGTCCCAAACTAACATCTTATTTTCATCTCCTTCCATTTTCTGTACGACTCATACCCTCCATACACATTCTCCTGAAGGTACCATATTTCTTCCTTTGTTTTCCAGTGCCTTTACCTCTGACCTGTCCACCTCTCAAAAAGCCTGAACCTGCTAAAATCATCCTCTGCCTTTGAGTCTACCTCAATGGAGTTTCTTTTTTCCATACTTGTGATTTTGAATTAACCCCACCCAACATCCCACAGACTTTACTCTTTATTTTGACATGTCGCTATACTATGCCTTATATTATAATTATTTGTTGAAATACCTGTTTCTCTCATAAGATTTTAAGTGCCTTTTATAGAGCAGTCCTTACACAGCATATTTTTCTAGGCAGGACCTTAATAAATGGCTGTTGTCTCAAAATGAATAAAATTAAAGCCCAGAAGTTGATGGATAACTAAATGAAATGCACTTATAGATAAAACTGTTCTTGTAAAGGATAAAATACAATCAATATTGTAAACACAGACTTGAAGACCAATTCAAGCAAATGCATACTTTTGGTCTGGCAATTTTGGCTAACTCAGTAGTAGGAGTTCTCACATTTTTAAAACCACATGTGCTGCCATAATAACCTCTGTGGCATTGCAGGAAACCAAAAATAACATCTTGAAAGTAAAATCCAAAATATTATAAATACTGTGAATTATTAAAGTAAATCCAAGCCCTCACCTATCACTTATAACACATGCAACATTATCAAGAATGACTGCTCTGAACTATAGAAGCATAAGGGACTTTAAGAGAATGTACCCACATATGAAATATCAGACTTTTCAAAGGGTAATTTGGGTCTGACTTTTATTTTAATTGGGCTCTTAAAAAATTTTTATATAGTAAGAAATCTCTAGTACTGTGCATCTTAATACTACTTAATTTAATCAATATTGGGAGTGAAAAGTAGGATAGTGGCAACAACTTAATCACTCTGGCTTGGTAAAACCCTCCGGCCTTGAGAAAACTATAAATTGCACAACATGGAAGGGTGACAAGGCCACCAAAAATTAAGATTTACCTCATCAAATTTACCTTTATGATCTTAGCAGTAGCCTTATAAATGTCCCTATAATGAAAAGTTGGCTTAAGGAGTTTTAATTAGACGAATATAGTCTTGAATAAAATTCCAAAGATGGAAAATCTGCCTTTCGCCTAAACAGCTAAATACACCAAATGCACTATATTCTGAAAGATAAAAATGAAATTCTACAATACTTAGAACTAAGAGCAATTTTCAATTTTTTAAATTTGTCATATTTACATACATTAAACCAAAACTGCTATTCTAGATAATTCAATTCTTTATCTGTTGCATAAAATCAATAAAACTCAAAGTCCATATAAAGAAAGCTTATTACTAGAGATAGAGAGCTTTTAATTTGTACTGAATTGTTCATTAAAATTTTTTCAACCTATTTACAAATTTTGCAATAATAAAAAAAAAACGGATTTAAGTACTACTTTTAAAGCAGTTTCTACACCACCATGACAGGTGATTTCAAACCATTTTAACCTGGATGTTAAACACTTCAATTTTAACAACTTTTGATTGTATGTTAAAATGATGTAAAATATTAAAGTTTTAATGAGTACTTAGCATTAAGAAGTCAATTTAATAAGTAAGGAATTAATTTTCAAATAAATAAGTGGAGCTTTATAAATTCTGAATGGTATAGTTGTGAATTCTCTCCAAAAGCTAAGCTTTATAAGCAGTGTCAATGAAAATCTTAACTATTTAGTCAAAATTATATATTGTTTCCCGGAATCCTTCCTAAGATTTTTAGTTTAACTTTCTAACTACTTGAGTTATTCCTCCGTGTTATATACAGTTCCTTATCTAAACACCTACCCTTATAAAGGGTTTCTTAGGTTCTAACAGGAGAAAATTAATAGATACTTAGGTCTTAGATATAATGCAAAAATTTTTAAGTTTAGAGAACAGACAGCCTAATCTTCAGCCAAAAATGAGATCAAGACAATGCTGAATCCTTGGCCACTAACATAAACATATATTTGCCTTACTATATTTTGGTTGAAGCAAATATAAATAAAAATAAAGTACGATGGCAGGCCAATCAAAGACATCAATTCCCACACAAATCCTTCTTTATAGACAAACATTTTTTTTTCTTTTAAAATCATTTTATTGGGGCACCTGGGTGGCTCAGTGGTTTAAAGCCTCTGCCTTCCGCTCGGGTCTTGATCTCAGGGTCCTGGGATCGAGCCCTGCATCAGGCTTTCTGCTCAGCGGAGAGCCTGCTTCCTCCTCTCTCTCTCTCTGCCTGCCTCTCTGCCTACTTGTGATCTTTGTCTGTCAAATAAATAAATAAATAAAATCTTTAAAAAATAATAAAATAAAATCATTTTATTCATAACACAAATTAAAGAATGGCAAAATATATACATTCTTCAAACTGTAATTTAAGATGCTTCAATAAAAATTTTCATTATTTTCTTTGAGAAAAAAGTACATGGACTGAAGTTTTTATTCTGTAGGTTGAACAACAATAAGCAAGTATTAAAATATCACTCATATATCATGATAAAAGATGGATTATCAGAACAAAGATTAAAAAAAAATTTACAGGAGTTAAATAAATGCCAAAAATGAAGGTATGTATGTGTATATATATACATATATACACATACACCTTCAGTCTTATGGAAACAATCTAAAGACCACCACCACATGATTCCACATTAAATAAAAAACTTATACATTAATACTAATCACTAAATTTACACCTTGGTCTTTTTCAGAGGTCAAATAGCATGTTACTTGGGAAGTCAAATGAATAAAAATGTGATTTAATTTTTTTAAAAAAGAAATGAGACCCTCAGCCATCAATTCAGAAATGAATATCAAATTATTAAGGATGAAAACATTCTATCAGAGGAAATATCAAAAATATTATAAAGCAATATACAAAACACAAGTGTTAAACATAAAAACATCAGAAAATACCAATTTCACAAATACACAGGAGTTGGTGAGTTATTCTTCATAAACAGACAAAATCAATTTTAATAAAGTAAGCTAACAAATTAAGCCTATATTTTAATTTATTTTCAATTAAGCATTAACATTGTGGTGATTTAATTGTAACTTTGTTGGTAATGTTCTTGATTTTCCAAGATTTAACAGGCAATACAGAGAGTGAAATTATTAGTGTACCTAATCTATAAAATTCTCAATATTCTTCAAATACTTAAGCAATGGTTGTACTAAAGGCTATTCAATTTAGTATTGTTCCAAAGCGTTCTTATTCTAATTTTTTAAGAACACTCTTAAGCTATTAAAAATAAAATCTAAATTTTTTTTTTAAAAAAGCCAACTCTGGAAAATGTGAATTCTAAGATACCTAAGATTTGTTCTTCAATTTTTTAATCATGTAATATTAGTGACTGAATAATAAATGCTTTGAAGAATATCTTTTCTCATGTAATGAAACCAACTATAGGTTTCAGGCTGAAATGTCAAGGGAACTTTGCACTTAACATATCAATAACACAATACAAGAATATTAGTAAAAAAACAACAGCAAAACAAATGGGAGGTGTGAGTGAGTGACTACACTATTAAAATAGGCAAAGTATAAAAGTTATGTTTGACCATCAAGTTCATTATAATTTTATGTCACCATAATTTGACAAAATATTTTATAAGCACTAATCAACCCAAAATTCCTAAGAAGAGGACAAAGAAAAGTGCTTTTAGAGTGTACTCTTAAATACCTTAACATATTGCAGCTGTTATCTGAGTCCCATGTAGCAAAGATCTAAAACAAAGATTTTCCTGAATGTAATTTGAATAATTTCAAAGGTCCAGGTACTTATTTTTGCATCTGCCAACAGCTACTACAAGCCAGTAATTACTACTAAGAGATAACAAAGCATCCCTTATGATGTTCTGACAAGTAATAAAATACTGGGCTAAGCTATTTCCTTGAACCTTCAGGACTCTGATATGAGTAATAACAACTACTTTTCTGCTTCGACTGGTTATTTGGTCAAAACAAAAATGCCTTTCAAATCAGTATTCTGATTTAAAGAGCACTGAATATAAACTAATTTTTAAAAAACATTACATATAACATTATATATTACATAAAAATAAAAATTCAATGAGTAAATGGCTTAATTATGTCTCAAAAAGATTATTTAAATTTATATTAAAATCATATTTGTATTAAAGTAAGAAAACCAATCAAATATGAGAAGATTATTCGTGAATAGAAAGTATCAATATTTTTATTTTGATTTTCAGTTATATCCTTAGGTCTTGTGTTTATTCTTATGCAATCAATTTAAACATGCAATCATGTTTAAATTACTGGAGAAAAATATATACTATCTTATAATTGATTCTTTTTAAAAATGAATAGAATTTTGATATTCTAAGATTTTAACATTTCCACACTTCAGTGCAGCTTTGAATTAGCAATAACCTGTGAATGCCATAGAATCGTATTACATAAAATGTACATAATAAAAAGTAGTCTTTTAAACCTTTGTTAGATTTCAACTTGATGAAATCTATGCTTCCGAAAAATTTAAAAGCAAAAAGGAACTAATATTATTTATTTATTATTATAATTAAAATGAAAGAGTCTTTAAATTTTAAATTAATTCTGTTAATAAGGCAATATAAAAAATATTTTTCCAACAGTTATTAAAACATGGAGATTCATAGTTTTGAATTCCAGACTCTTCATATAGGTACACATAAATTTTGAATAAATATTATTTAGGGGTTTTTTTTTACATGTTTTATTAACTTCCATTTAAAATGTTAACCTGTTAAAATATTTGACTTGGTTCAAAGAGAATAAAACATAGCAAGTTTTTTAATAGAAACTTCCACTTTTATAAGATGTATATTAAAAAAGATTATTTCAAGTAAACATTCATAACATACACTACTCTTATCTCGAGAATTATTCCTCATATTTTATTCTACTCATAATGCAGCTTATTTTTTTTTTAAAGCCAATCGGCTTAAACAGATGTAGAAACAATTTAATACATACACATTCACTCAACATATATACAAATGACCAGAAGATATTATATCATAATTAATATTTTTATTATTCATTCAAGAATATTTGACTTTATTAACTTACAAAGAATGTCAGTTATTTTAAACTGAAGAGCACTGCCAATTAACTTCCTTGTCATAACATCCCCAGTATAATACCAATAACACTTTTACAATAACTTAATTAACTTGTCAACAAAACAGATTTTTGCAATGGATTCAAATTTCACTACTTTAAAAAACACTCAGTAGTTAACCTCCAAATTTAAGACAAAACAAGTAGAACTTACCCTAGCTGTGCCTTTCCAATAACCTCACAGAAGTTATGCACTCTGTGACAGTTACTGTTCCTCACGTAACAATTTTCCTGGAATGAATTCTCTAGTAACCCTTACCTCTCTGTGAAGGGAGGTGTGATATTCGAGGGAAAAGGGTAATGAACTGTAATATCAGATTCTATTTTCCAGGGCTGATCATAGTTAGCATCAACAATGATAAGAAATCTTTTTTATCATATTATTTAAGACAATAAAGTTGGCAGTACAGGATGCCTATCAATAATTCTACCGAAAAGGAGCATTTATATACTTTTGTAAAAACATACCATCATAATCCTATTGAAGTGTAATTGCTGTTGCTAATATTCTTACCCTGGTATGAAAATGCTCTGCATAAATGTAGCATAGACTTGTTAAGATAATACATTACCATGCTGAGAGGTTAATACTTATATAAAAGCCCATGCCAGTACCATGAATCTCTTTATTAGACAACAGTTTTCTTACTCAGAGGGTCATTCTGTGTAACAGTAACAATCTGATTTTTCACATTAGTGAAGCTTAGCTAATAAAACAGTAAGTCTATGACAATGAATTTCATTAAGAAACAAGGCCTCTTAAAATACAAAATGAGTTATTTTTACTTGTCATATCATTCCTTGGTAAACTAAAGGAAAGAAAATGAACAATTATATCTCTTTTCAAGGATGCATTAAAGGATAAACTTTCTTTTTTTTTCCAACAAGCAAATTCTGAAATAACATTTTTATACTAAAATGTAAAAATAAAAATTAAAAAGTTCATTTTTAGTATAATTTAATATAACATCTTACCCTAAATTTCCTGGCACAATTACGCATATGATGTGAAAAATTTTGCTAACTGAAAAGAACCAAATCCTCCTAAAGGCTTTTAACACTGATTACCAAAACACCTGATCGGAAAACTCTCAAGTATTTCTGAGTATCTGGCTTATAATTCCTTAGAAATTTAGTTGACACAGTATTCATAAATATAATTCCATTTTTTAATTAAGTACTGCCTATCTTACCTGCATTCGTGTTTTTCCAAGTTACTCAGCAATTTTCTAAACCATTTAATATTAGATCTTTGCTGGTGGTTTCCCTGTTTTTAAGTGTCACTTCACTAATCAGTCCGTTATTGCAAGCAAAAGTCATTAATCCAAAGTGATCATTTTTGTTTTTAGAAAAGAGCATATGCAACTCATCTACTTTGATCTATTAATTAAATACAGAAGAATGTAATGTACTACTTATTGTTCAGTGATCACTTTATAATATTTCACATAATCTGGAAAATTTTCTAAAAAATCCGACCTCTCTTTTAACGATTATTCGATATTTAAACAAGACACAGTTCTAGTCATCCAGAGTGTTGCCTGATCATAAAAATAGCTAGCATCTCAAAATAAAACTGATTCATTATCTTCATTACCTTTCAAGTTATTTTTACTAATTAAGGAAAGGTAAAAGGCATATTCGTAAGCTGTGAATACATGAAATGATAAATACTTGGACACTTAGTATATTAAATTTCACTATAATTTGGCTAATCCCAAATGCCTTATATTCCTTAGAACAATTTTTCTCAAACAAAATTTAAAAATACATTAAAAAATACAATTTTCAAAAATGCAATTCCAATTGATATTGCCTTGATTATTTTATCCCATATACAAGCTCCCTCTGCAGGTAATAACAAGGGTTAGCAAAAATATCTGAAACAAGTAGGCAGTTGCCTGGTAAAGATGCAGGTCACCATTGTATGAAAATAGTATTATCTAGAGTCTCCTCCTTACCAATTATCCGATTAAAATAACTGCTTTTGAAAATTTGTGGTTCAACATGATTATTCTTGTCCTTCAGCTTGGTTAAGAATGCGGCTTGAGCAGGAAGAATATACAAAGTTTTCAAAGTCACCCAAGAGCCACTCTTACAAAGTGTATTTCAAGGAAAAGAAAACATTACCTTGCTTACACAGCACCAGCCTGAAATGATAGACCACCCAAAACAAAGCTGTTCAACCCGTTTATCTGATGCATCTTCTGATCCCAAAGTACACAATCAAAGGTGGTATTTTAGGATCGACTTACGGTGAAAGATAAAAGATGAATTTTAAATAAATGCAGTAACTACCATATTTTCTTATTTTAAAAAATTCTGAAATGTAAACTTGGAAGTATTTGCTTTTGAACATAAATTTATTTTCACTAATTACGAAAAGAAAAACTGATTTGATTTACAAAATGCCCTTTACCCCTCCATCATATTTTTTTCAGAGTCAGTTTTAGATTTGTGTTTGCACACTCTCCTCACCATATTCCTTTCTCCGTGTATACACAGATACAAGGTGCATCTCTGACAAGGGTGCATGGGAATAAAAAGCCAAGTTAAGAAAATTTGCAAGGTCTTGGGGGCAATGTGTTACTAGAAATTATTACTGGGCAATTTGATGTTCCCCTGATTTTTCCCTTCAAACATGTATGCACCACTTTATAGCATGTAAGCAGTGACTAGAAATTTGAGGCATTCCATTTGACTCAGCTATAAATGAACTGACAGCCTTAGAAAGTGATTTTTTTTTAAACTAAGATCTTTATTAAACACCTGTAAATTATAAAAGATTTGCTCACTTTCATGCTAAACATACAAAAATATCATACAGAGATACCAGTTAAATTTTTCTACTTAAACAAAGAAAACAAGGTTAAGGGGGAAGGCAACTTGTAATAAGCAGCACTTGTAGTGAGTTTTTCACTTTAGAGAAAAATAAAATTTTGTTTCACTTATATTTTTAAATATTCAGGCTGCAGACCTAGTTTAAAACCAATGATAATATGAAAAGTGACTTCCATGAAGCCTGTAAGTATCACAGCATTCCCAGCAGAAAAAACAAAGATGGGGGAGACATCTCTATTGCTCATCTATAGGGCTATCCAGAGGAAGCAACCAATATCCCAATACTATCTTTCTCATGACATTCACAGAACTTTGAAAGGACAGAAACAGTTAAACACCCTTAATAAAAATGAAATGAAGTCTAGACCATCAAATTTTAGTATAATTTTTATCTGTTGATGTATGAAATGAAATGAAACATTTCAGAATTAGATCTACCTTTTTTGAATGTAAGACTAGATACATAAAGTGCTTCAATTCTTCATTTAATACATTAAAGCTTTGTCAAATTCTATACATACATGCATAATCACTGGGATACAGATGTATAAACTTACATCACCAAATTTAATGTTTCCCAAACTGTCTTGGACATTAACCGCAGGAAGACGAGGAATTTTAAGAATTAAAACACCATAAGCATCACAAGATTAAGAATACAAAAATGAGTGGAGAAAATATTGTATAAAAACATGTGTTCTGTAAGTTCTAATCAAAAACCACAGTAATAACCACTGAAAAAATGGTTGGCTTTTAAGGCAGAAGAATAAATTTCTGTATGGAAAGTGCCTGTGGAATAAAAAAATAATAATTCCAAATAGAAATAATTTGTCTCAGGGACGCCTGGGTGGCTCAGTGGGTAAAGCCTCTGCCTTCGGCTCAGGTCATGGTCTCAGGGTCCTGGGATCCAGCCCCGCATCCGGCTCTCTGCTCAGCAGGGAGCCTGCTTTCTCCCCTCTCTCTGCCTGCCTCTCTGCCTACTTGTGATCTCTCTCTCTGTCAAATAAATAAATAAAATCTTTAAAAAAAAAAAAAAGAAATAATTTGTCTCAAAGTACAGAAAAGGGAAATAATTTTCGACATGATTTTTTGATGTAAATTGTAGTTGAGAACCGATTAAGTAAATATATCTACATAAAAGAGAAATATATCAACTAAAGACCTTTTCTAAAATTTTGTAATGATTCCCTCATTATATGAAGAACTGCTGTCACAGTATTCTATTTTAAGAATAAATGATTAAAATTAGAACTTACTTTATAAACAAACCAGAATTCTCTTTTGCTCTCTTTATCGACACTATTTACCGTACTCTACAAAAGAAAGCATTAGTCAAAAGCAAGGTCCCCGAGCCCACCCTTAGCAGCCTAGAACCATTTTCTACAATAATTGGGGTTAGATTATTTTGTCATCTAAATACAGGGCAACAATCTGTTTGAGGCATGGGCTGATGTAAAGTACCTACATAATGTTGCAAAGCATGGGCAGTACAAGCATTTTGTGATCCAAAAGTAGTAAATACCTTTGAGAACGAAACAGAGATTAACTAAGTCATATCATTTTCAAAATCAGTTTAAAAAGTTATTTCAATCGTAGATATTTTACATTTTAAACTTACATTTGCAAAAATGTTTAGTCAATTAAAGTCATAAATACTGATAGATACAAAGGAACAGAATATGAATTCCATACTTATGTATGTACACGTGTGTATATACTTATTTGATCAAGAAAGGAGCTAAAGAGTATTACCTAATAATTGAAAGAGCAAAACTAACCCTTCTTCTTTTATGAGGAACTTCATGGTGCATTTTTCACTGCCATAATGGCTAAAGATTTTATTACTCATCTAGAAATAGATTTATCCGGTTTTGTTCTAACAAAATAACAAGTCTTTGAACTGATCTAGGTCTGAAGTTAACATCTTTTCAACATCTTTCATCTGTCATGGCCAAGAACTAATAGTTCATTTTTATCTCTTTCTTTTTTCTAGTATCAGATTTATTAAAACAACAACAACAAAAACCCACACATTTTTGAAGTTACTTAACGCATCTTGAACAAAATTAAGTCATTATTTAAGACGTTAATTTCTGCTTAACCTGCCTGCTTTTAAATATTTCTATTTTTATGAAAATACTGAATTTATCCTTATAAAACGTCTGCCAAAGCTTTTTTTTTCTTTCTTAGCTTTAAGGAGGCTTCTTTTAAGGCAACTAATTTCAATACTGAAATTCAGAGATTAAGGTGTAATCCCTGTGTGTGAATTTTAATGTTTATAACGTACTCCTCACAGATTGGAAAAATCAATGACAAGACCAACAGGGGCCCGTTTTGCTCAGCATAGGTTTTCTTGTCAGGTAGTGATTAATGCTGTGCTCTGTAGAGGGAGACATTACATCCGGGCTAAAACAGACCTAAATTTTACCCTCAGGCAGAAATCTGATTTAAACATCTCTATTTAAAGTGACATTTGTCCTCCCTTTTCAACTGGTTTCCCCAGAAATTCCAGGAAGTTGACTTCATGACCTAAAAACAGCTGGGTGGCTGTGAGCAGCAGTTGTGGCCTGTTCTTGCACTTCGGTAAATCTGGGTGCCAGAATCAATCAAGGTGGTAATAAAACAGGTGCCCGGCTATCCGCTATGATGAATCCCATGTCACCTTATTGCTACAAGAATTTAAGACTTAAAATTCCTTATAACTCTAGAGTCAGTAGTAAAAATTTCTAAAATATGTTTCTGTTGTTGATAATAACCTAGCTATCTATACTGATGGGATAGATCTCTTTTGATGCCTAAAATTACATCTGATATTTCACTACATTCATCTGAAATATCAGCTGATTACAAATACTATGAACCCAGAAAAGCAATTACAAAAAGTAAATCTCTAAAAAAATTAGAATATGCAAGTGGAAATGGTTCCTTGCATGAAATGTAACAGCTTCCAAAAAATGGAAAATAAAAAGAAAAAAGGTTCACATAGCAGAAGTCACCAAGTAAACAAGATATATGCATATTAAAACAGGCACAATATCCTTATAGTGTGAAACATGGTAGCTTTTGATATTATTAAGCAATTTAGACATTGCTGGCAAGGTCCTACTAACCAAGGTAATCTAATTTCTGTTGCTTTTCAACGTAAATTGATTTTTTTTTTCTTTTAGCCATTCTGGTAATTGAACAAATTTATACAAGTGTGATGGGATTTTACTTACCACCACACAATGCATAAAATTCTCTATGAAGACAAACTATATTACTTCATAAAACTGCATTTTTGTTGTAATTAAACAAATTGTATTTAAACTTGCTCTGTGCTTCCAAACAATCAATAGTGTTTTGTTGTAAGCTGCACTTTACTTGCAGGTGTTAAGCGCTAGGTTCCTTCACTCCATCCACCTTTTTTAAAGATAATTTTTATTGGCAATACATGGGAGGTTATTTTCTTCTTAAGAAATAACTTTTTAAAAATCATTGCATAAGAATATATTAGAAAATATCTGCAAATTATTGCTTACATTTAGTCTATCAGATAAGTGATGTAAAAAGATTTTTAAGTATTTTTAAGACCTTTTATGACACAGTGATCCACTTAAAAAAATACCTACTTATGTCAAAACACCATTAAGAGATTTTCATTGTTTCTAGCATACATATAACAAAATCTATAAAGTCAAAATGCCACACTGACATCCTGAAAAAAATTTAGAAATTACAGACCTCCAGTTATATAGTTTCTCCTTTAAAAGTTATTCACACTTAGGTCAAGAAAAATGTCATCATTTCAGGATTCTAATTCTCTAATTCCAATCATTAACTATCTCTATATTAACCCATTTCTTAAGCATTTTTCTTAAAGCATTAAAAAAAATCACTACTTGACCAATCTTGAGTGGCAAAAAGATTTCAGAGAATAGTCTCAATTTTTCTGATAACATCAAGTCTAATTACAGTAATCGGGGTGATTAAATACTTTTCAACCTTTCAACCTTCAATCAAGAATTATTTGAAGAGATGAATATTTAGGTGAGGCTATAGACTAATTAGTGTTATGTAAGAGAGACGTTAACTAAGCTATGATTTTAATCTATCTTTAAAATAGAAATGTTTTAAACTTTCTTGAAAATAGTTACAAAACAGTTATCTATTTAGGTAATATGAGCTGATATTTAAACAAATTACCTTAAGAACTGGTATGACCAAAACATAAATAGGATTTCAAGGCCTTTTCAGGACTAGGAGCTAAAGTTGTTATTTTTAACACTTGATCAAAACCATTAATTTGCAAAAATTTTTAGCTAAGTATTCTTGCAAATAATTTGATGAACCTTTCTTCATAATCATGCACTTTATTTCTAGAATTCATTAGTCTGAAAATAATTCCACCATAATTTTACATGAACCTTTTCCACAGAAAAGCAGAGATGTCAAATGTGTACCTCTCCAACACTCAAAATCAGATACAGTGGACATGAAGAGGCAAAGTGTACAGTCTTTGAGACTTTTCATAAAAATAGCAATCCTGAATTCTTCAATCACTGAATTCTTCATATTTCCAAGACTGTATTTCATTCCTAATCTAAACACAGTTAATCTGCGCTCTTAAATATTAGCAATTGAGCAAGTGGTATGGATTCTTATTAAAACGAGAACAGATTTCTCTCAGGTAAGTATAGTGCGTATAGCCCATATCTAAATTGTAATGCTCTCTTCATCTCATACTACATCTGTCAATAAACTAAGCGTGATTTGAGTATTTATGCACAAAAGTTAGGTCAAATAAATATTTTGATAGAAAATACAGCAATAACATTTTATTACTATGGTGTACAGATTTCCAGTTACCTCTTGACCTTCCCAACTTCTCAATCTTAGCTCACATATTCCTATAGTACTTAAGACATTAAAATACTATGTCAGATTTTTTGCTAAAACACAAAAAGCTTCAATAATGATCAAATAAAGATCCAACCTTAAGTAAACCTTGGTTTTAAAGCTCTCCTCTTGCTTATTTTAGGAAAGGAAACGCCCAGAAGCTTGGTGTTAACGTTTCTGCTGATTGTGAAAATTGCAGCAATAAAAACTCCAACTGCTTGTCTTAAATTAAGACCTGTAGTACTACTCCATGTGAGATCCGTATATTTAATATTAGTTTTTATAACATTTGGAAGTTTTGTTGTCTGCTTTGATATTAGTCCATTAATAGAGCAGAGTCAAAAGCCTTAAAAAATTATATTTATTGGAAATTCTCAAATCAAAACCAGAAGTAATTGTTTGTTGTACTTCACATTACTTAATATTCTGATTCTCCAGCTACCTGGTCCCAGAACTATCTGTATTTCTAAATTCATTTTTTGTTGCCAACACATAGTAACCCACAATGATTGAAAATGGCAGCTGAAGTGCTTCTACAACACATTAATTTTTCTCTAAGTAGTCCAATTTTGTCATTGAGATGTTGAAAAATCTTTTCACTGCATTTTACACCTTCAGAGATTTGCTGAATTCAGGATCACCCTCATATAAAATGAAGAACAATGTTTTCAAGACAATTTTTAGATTATCACTAATAGCTCTAAAGGATAATGTTTTCTTTATAGCACTCTGCATTCAAAGCAGACTAGTTAACAGCAGCTTAAGTGCAATAATAGCAATTACATCAATGTGGGCATTTTTACCTCAAAAGTACTTCCTAGATAACCGAAGGGACCAGATAAATGAACTATAATAAAATGATTTCAGGGGAATGATATACAATAGGAATGCCACTAAAAAAAAATTTTCTTAGCCTAAATAAAGTATCTTATTAAACTAAAAACTCAAAATGTTAGGCAATTAATGTAATGATATTTATCCAACCAAAACTGAGTTAAGTTTCAATATTAGAATAAAACCAAGGAATTCCGAACATTATAAAAAAAAAAAAAAGTCCTCTTCTAATGAAAGAATATAAACTCCTGCTCAAAATCAACTAACCATCAAAGGTAAAACTATAAAAAATATAGGTTCCAAAATCTTCTCTGAGGTTCGTTTTCATCTTAAAACTAGATTTTAGGAAATCTTAAGCTAAATAAATAAAACCAACACTTCCCCAGAAGTTGAAGAAAAAAGTTCTCCCTTGACCCATCTGCTTGCCATGAAATGACCCAAATGACCCAAGTACTTGTTCTTATTTCTCCACTAATGGGTACTGAGTTGTTAAAAGAAATTCAAAGAACTTATCTCTCTGCAAATGTAAAAAAAGCATTAACGAATATGCTATAAGTACTAGGAAAAATAAACCAAATGTAAGCTGAATTCTCCAGTTTACGGTGTTTAAAAAATACAAAACTTTTGAAACAAAACAATCAATACTCAGAAAGAATTACTACTAAATAGAATTCACAAATAACCTGAGTATCACCTAGATTTTTTTTCAAATTTACACCTACAAAAGTTACATTAACAAAGTTCATGCTGAGTTTTTAATATTCAAACCCTCCTTTGATTTTTCCCCCTTAATTTAGCAAGTGTATTAAAAATAAGTTTCCTAGGTGTAAAAATGAGTGTCCCTTTATCACAAGATTTCTATTGTTTTATACTCTAATTAAAAGTCTTTCCTACCCATTTTAATAACATAATGAAGTGTAGGCCCTAGAAAACTATTAAGTTGGAAGGAAAAGCTTTCTCATTCTCTTCCACTGAAGGGACCCCAAAAGACAGGCAACAGTGACTATCATAAAATAAAAGGTCACCCTTTTTCTAGGAACAAACCATTTATCAATAGAAAATAATTGTCTTGCCATTTGCAAGGGCTCCACAGCAATAGACAATGTTTTTCGCTCACATAATTACAAAACAGTGAAAGTTCAGAAACACAGCCTGAATCCACCTCCCTATTTTTACCCTTTACAATTCTCATTGCCCTTTGGGCCTCTGCTTGGAAGCAAATGGAAGACAGGCTGAAGTTTTCTCAATTGAGCTGAAGCTAAGAAACCTTTGATATGCTAATAGTCCCCTTCAAACGGTAAGAATTCACACTTGCATTAATTCAAACAATTTGTGCAGAATGATGTGAAATGGCACCTCTTTTAGAGGCAAGCAACAAAAGGAGAGAATCGGAATGTCTGAAGGAACTAAACAACAGAACATTTGTTCTGCAGTATTCTCTCTATCATGCATAAATTTCCTGGAGGGCGGAGGGAGGGACAACAAAAAGTTCCACAACACACCTGAACAGAAGTAGATTTTCTTATATAACGTTTTCCAAATATTAGAAACATACTAAATTTAAAGTTATCAAGTTACCTTTAGTTACCTCTTAGGTCAAGAGTCCCATAACAACTTTTCTAAAGTACTAAACACACTACACAAACTATTATATTTTTTCTGTTGTGGACGCACATTGCCTCCTTAGTATCCAATTTTTAAGGTCTGCCCAAGATCTAACTTGATTTAGTAAGAGACATCCGACAGGAAATTATTTACCAAACGGATGTGACTTTTCTTCATTGTGCAACTCGAGTTGAGCAAAGAACAAACTCGGTGGGGCCCGTTCCAGATACAAACACTGACAGGGAAATGAATGAAACAACAGCGTCCGTTAAATCTACGCCTCTGGAAAGGGAACGAGAGAAGTACACATACTGTAAAGGCTGCAGAAGAAAATTTAAGATGGGGGGGGGGGGAGGAGAGTGCCTTAGAACCCGGCCTTTTGTAACGGGAACCATATGGTTGGTGGCTGCGGCTCAGACGCTCCCAGGCTGCTTGGAGGAGCTGCTAAGCAGCCTGACACCTTTCAAGAAACAGGAGGAAAACATTTCCTCGGTCTGAATCCGAGACAACACAGTTTGCATCAGGAAGAACGGAATGAGAGGGCCCGGGAAGAGGGGAATGATGAGGGGGGAGGAGTCCGTAAAAGACTAGGAAAGAAGACTTTTTTTTTTCCCCTCCAACTACGTTTTTAGAGGACGGAATGAAGAGAAGATAAATATACGGAGAGGAGATATATATATAGATATATATACATATATCTATATATATATATAGAAAGAGAGAGATTGAGGGAAAAAATGCATATATATATGTATGTATATATATATACATACATATATATATGGCATACGTTTCTTAGCCTCCGATCAGCGACACTTTGGGTACAACGTAAAGCTTCCAGCGATTTCCCCTACGCTAAGCCCGGTAGTTTGGCGAAAGGTACAAACTTTACTGATCCCAAGTGAAGGAGTCCTGCAAGCGTGCCTCCCCACTGCTAAGACGCTTTTGTCGCTTCGCCCGCCCTCGCCTCCCTACCGGAGGGGTTCGGCTCGCCCCAGCCAATCAAGGAGCCTACGCTCGGTTAGCCCGGGGGTCTCGCCTTTCCTCGCGCTCCTCCCACGCCTTTACCTCCCCGTGGATCCTCACCCGGCACCCCCATCCTACAAACCAGACTTCCCACGGTTCCCTGCCCCACAGCCACCCCAGGAGCCCACGGTTGGTAACTTCTCCCGCAGGCCCAGCGCGGCCCGCTGCTGCCCTCTCACTGCGGGTCCGGGAGGCTCTCTGCCCTCCCCAGGGCCCGCCCGGTGCCCGGCTCCGCCGCCAGCCCGCCCCGTGGGGCCGCCCCTAATCGTTGCCAGCCCCCGCGCCGGCCTGGCCACATCTGGCTGCGCTTTGCTGTCATCCTTGCCACTCCACACCACCTAACCACCGACAAGAAAAAACAACAACCCGCAACAACTCACCCAAGCCCCCCCCCCCCACCGCCCACTTCCCCCGAATTCGCTCCCGGAGCCCGGCCTCCCTGCTCCACTTACAGCCCGGGACAGGTCTGCAGAGGGGGGCGGGAGGGCCCCGCACCCCAAGCAGAGCGGGCCCACGGAGGGCGCGTCTCACATCCCCCTCCCTAGACGGGCTGTAAAAGGGAGAGAGGCACCTTCCGACCCAAGCTTTCAGGAAATCAAAAAACGCTAACCCAATCGTACTCCCCACGCCCCCTGCAAACAGACTGATGCCTAAAGAGCGTTACAACAGCTCCCCGAGAAAAGAAGAAGCTGGCTGGAAGGGACTGGAGTTCTGCGTAACGATTTCTGAGCAGTGGAGGTGGGGGGAGGGGGCGCAGCAAGAGCCAGCGCGGGTCTCTCCCTCGGCCCGGCCGAACATAAACAAACAGGCGAGCCCCAACTCACCCGCGGCTCCCTCCACCTCCAGCATCCACCCCCGGGCAGGAGGGGCAAAGCAAACAGGTCTCCGAAGCCCGGCACAGAGGCACATTGTTCGCTCCTGCGGATCTTACCTCGGTCTGCGAGCGCACCCCGGGGGCGGGCCGTCTGGCGCGGGGGCCGCGCGGGAAGAGGAGCAGAGGGCAGCGGCGACCCGGGCCGGTGAGGGCCGAGGCCGGCCGCACGCGGGTCGCCGGCCGCCGAGTCCGCGCCGCAGGCAGCGCCGCGGCTCGCCGGCGGGACACGGCGCCGCTGCTCGGCGCGTCCTCCTGCTCGGCCGCCGCCGCCGCCGCCTCCTCCAGCCAAGCAGCCAGCGCCGGGCGGCTCCTGGGGTTAGGTCAACATTTTCCCGCAGTTTCCCACACGCCGCTTCGGAGAGGGATCTTTTATACGCGCGTGCACACCCCCAGACCTCACGATCCCTTAGAAAAATCAAAATTTCGGGAATCAGAGCGAAAGGGGTGGCAGACGTAAAAGCCCGACAGAGGTGCGCAGACTTGGGAGTCCCCTCGGAGCGGCGGCCGCGGGAGGGGCGGGCAGACGCCAGCGGCGCGAGGCCAACTCAGTTTGTCAGGCGAAGCCCCTCAGCCCGCGGTCTGCGCCGGCCGGACTGGCATCCCTCGCGCCGACCCTGCGGCCTGGGGCGGGAGACAGCGGCGGCCCCTCCTCACATTTCGGGGCTCCGGGCCGAAGCTGAGCGGTGGCCGCTGCCCCGCAAAAGGCTGAAGGCGAGGACACTGGCCCGGGAAAGCTGGGAGGTGCACAGAAGAGCCACGCCACGCACAGCTACGGAGGGGAGATGCCCCCAACAATCCCAAGGAATTCTCCGGTAAGCTCCCGATTTCGCTCCGGCACCTCTGCGAGTGTGTGTGTGAGCGGAGAGAGAGTGAGAGGGAGAGAGAGAGAGGGAGAGAGGGAGAGAGATGGGGGAGTGCGAAGTCCTGACACAGACTCTCGGCGAGGTCTGAACTGGAGTCACCTCCAGCCGCCTCCTCCTCCTCCCCAAATCCCCACCTACCCACCCCCCTTCCCGAGTTCGACTAATCATATAAACATATTAGCGTGTACAGCGGCAAAGGACAAATCTCTCCCTTCTGATTTTTCCAGCAAGGGGCTCAGGCAAACTCAAAAGAAGATTACAGGCAGCTAAGTACAAAACGTGGAGCAGATAATCTATAACTCATTGCCGCCCAATGGCCATTTTCCACTCCATTTGAGCAGCTGCGGCGGCGGTGCGCCCGAGCAGGGGGGAGGGGAGCGAAAGGGGACACTTACGGGCTCGAGCAGTTCGAGTGGCGGTGGCGGTGGCCGAGCAACCGCCCTAGGACAGGCCGGCCCCGGCTCCGCCGGCGGGGCGGCCGCAGGGCTGTCCGGGCAGCGGCGGCGAGGGATGCGCGCACTCGGCCTCGGAACGCGCCCCGGAGGCGGCCTGCGGCGGCTGGCGCCCCTCCTCTGCCTCCCCGTCCGCTCGCCACCCCCCGTTCAGTCCCAGGGCTTCGCATCCAGCCTCCCCCCTCCCACCATCAACACACCCCTTCCACCCCGACCCCCACCCCTAAACTCCACTCACTGCGCGCGAGGTCCTCCGCGCGCTCCTCCGGCGCGCGCTCTCCATCCTGTCCACACACACGCACTTTAAAAACATTTATTTTATTTCTGGAACGGGGTGAAGGGTATTTGGGAGAGCACGGCGGAGTGCGGCGCTCGGGCCTCCGAGGCGGGGCGCAGGGGACTGGCCAGCGGCTCGCGTGGGGGGGCCCCCTCCCCTCTTCCTTCCAGGCCCAGGAGCTTTCTCCTTGCCTGCACTTCGGAGAGGCGCCCAGGATGCGTCTTTTACCCACCCCGTCTCCAGGTTTTCTCTTTTCTCCACGCAGCGAGCCAGAGGCTTAGAAACTTTTAGTTTCCGCAGCCCTTCTTTTGTGTGACTGCTCCGAGGAGAAAAGAACGTCTGTTCGCCGCGGTTGCCTCCGTCCGGCTGCGGCGCGCGGGGGACGCTCCAGGGTTAATGCGTCTTTGATACCTGAGATTTCCGGCGCGCTCGTTAATGAAAGTTATATTTTTTAAAATTGCGGTGACTTTTTCTTTGTAGTTACAGAGACCTCGCCAAACTTTGACTTTATTGACTGTATTTCACAAGAGCGTTTTGTTTGTTTTTGATTAAACCCACCAGGATAAGCAAAGGAAGGAAAGGAGACTACAAGGCTCTCTTTACTCGCAAGTGCATTCATCGTGCTGTTAGGTCTGTTTCCCTCATTTCCTTACATTGAAACTGCTTTTGCTCTTGTCCTCTGACCACACTTCCTTGCCACCTCTCTGATGCTAGTGTCAGTAAACAGCCAGGCAGCGCCAGCGATGAACCTGAGCTGAAGAGAGCAGACCACGACGGGACAAATTACGCTTGAAAAATATTTTAAAGCCAGTTTAAGTGTCCTCTGTATACGAGGAAGGTCAAAACTGGATTTTTTTTTTTAATTACAAAATCTCTAAGCCGAAAGTCCCTAAGTTTTCAGACGTATTTCTCAATCACTAATACTACTAATGAATGCAGCCCTCAATTAAAGAAGCATGTATGCATTGGTTTTCAAGAAAAACCGATTCATCAAGGTTTAAAACCTTTAGAAAATAGGATGAAACTTGAGCTGCTTTGCTTTCAGAAACTATGCACTTTTTGTTGCTGCGGGTATGTTGTAGTCATCATACTTCAGGAATCATTTCAAACAACAATGTTATTAAAATGTCAACAGCAGACTGTTAAAAGACTTGAAGCCTCTAAATACCTATCAGTATTTTGTCACAGAGCCAGGCATCTGTGGTACTAAAGTAAATCCAGCTATTGGTCAAGTTTGTTCCCAACTTGTAAAAAATCATAAGTTAAAAGTACACATGTGCAAATAACCAAAACATACTCTTTTGGTTGATCCATTATACTTCTCAAATCAAGAATCCTTGATGATCAGATTTCTTTGTACTTAATGTACTGATGTTTTAATATTCTCACCATTCCAAAAGATAAGAAGAGCCACTCAGAGCATTTGTGCTTTAAACTACATAAACACTCCCATTTGGAATTTCATAGATAACATAATTCAAATATTATCGATACAGGACACAAGCGTCATCTGGGAAAAAAAAAAAAAAAACCACGTATGCAGAGGTGGTATGAAACCTTACTATGTACCTAAGGTTTTTAAATCTGTCAAAATTATACATACAACAGATCTACCTAGGAAAATTAAATCAGACTTCTTTAGTTGAAAAGAGGTAAAATTATGAGATTCTCAGACCTCAGAGGTTATTTATATCTTGGTCTCTTCTAGAATTTAAAATTGTTTTATTCAAGATTAAACCAAAATATGTCAAATAATAATCTACATTTACTGAAAAATTTTAGCCCTTTCCTTTGTTCATCTTTGAAGGTTTTTCACTCATCTGGGCATGATTCACAAGAAGCCCCAATGAGTGCATAGATCAGTCTAATCCTGTTTTCTTTTGGGAGGCAAAACCTGGGCTGAAGTTTTTATTTAGTGAGCTTAGTAAGTAATCAATAGAAATTTTTGACTGAATTAAGCAGGCCATATGTTGGCTCACTTATTTATTTATTTAACTCTCAGAAAGAATCTCTGGAAGAGCCCACTGTCTACATTTCATAGGTCTGACATTCTCTGATGCTCTGGACCTAAGTGAGTCACTCCCCACTATGTTCCTGAAAAGAATTGTCAGAAGTGGGTTAAAACTATAGGGAGTGGAAAATGCGTCATACAAGTTTTTAATTTTAATTCAATAGGATGTGTATTTTATAGAGTTCAAAGCGTTCAAAGCTTTTTTTGCAAAGGATATAATAAGCTTGCTATGTTTTTAAAATTACAGCTAAATGTATTCCTTCTCTAGAATGTTTTAAATATTAAAGAATTTTTAATTCTTTCCTTGCACTTTACCCATAATAATGGTTCAACCTTCTCTGTGTCCACAAAAAGGAATTGAAAAGAGCTTTTAATTGCACTGATATATTAAAGATTAAGCTGTTAGCCACAAACCTGCCATTACAAAGGAACCTTTAAATGACACATACACACCAGAAAACATAATTTGCCTGACACTTCATGACAATTCAAAACATAATTTATAACAATACAGGTGTTATGGCAGGGAAAAAAATGAAATGAGAAGCTTAATAATGTCTGCAGATGTTAGCAAGTTAAGGGGAGTTGGAGTATATTATGCATTCCCTAAAATCCAATCAAATTAACTACTCAATCTGTATTATTATTTAAGTAATGGCAAAATCATTGACTTATTCATAATACTTGCTAATTGTTTTTAAAAATAAATTCTGCAAAGGACAAAGGAAACACCCATTTCCATTTGTTTTATGTTAAATCAACATCTAACCACTCATGGTGATTTCATTCAGAGAAAACAGAAGGTACTCGTTAGCTTATGTGGTTAGAGAGATTGATGGGCTTCAAACATTTTAACCATATATGTTTTTTCCAACTGTAGAAACTCATGTTTTTAATTTAAGCAACTTTAAGAAACTAGATTATCTTATTCTGTGGGTTCACATATTTCTGATACAGAAATTATGCTAATTTTTGAAGCTATTACCATCTAAGCACCTTTGTTTAACGGAAAGTGATGAGGTACTTGTCAAAATACAAGTATGAATAACAATAGTTTGGGTACCAAATTAAAGAATCTGAAGAAGTAGGAAAATGGGCATTAAAATATTATGATTAGTACAAGCCAGTAGAACAGTAAGTAACTTCTTCACTGCCCCACTCTGCCAAACTCGGATATAGATAAGACAGTTCTAAAAGGGGCTACATGGAGGTGGGCTGGGGTGGAGTGGGGAGATTTGGGACTTGATACAGGGCCAAAAATTCTAAGTTTGAGCTATGCAGCTGTAGAGAACTGTTAAGGAGAGTAGGCTGTATTCATTATGGGGAGTATATTTTTGCCTGTGACGAGAGTGATGTGAGTTCTAAAATAAAACAGACAAGTAAACAAATACCAGGTGAAACTGGTCTGGTTTCTAATACACAAACAGAAATAAAATTCACTAGATTTTACCCTAAAGTTAACCAGTTCCCATTTCTTCATCATTACTATTCAGTGATGCTTAGTGCTGAAACTAGCTTTCCCTACTCTAGAAAGTAAGTGTTGTAAAGCTCTGGAGCAGATCAAAGCAATGTGTGAATACCAAACTTAACTAGAACTGGTTGAAAGTTGCTAGCTTTGTTTTTCATTTTAGCTTTGCCATGCATGGAGGCTGAGAAGAAATCAAAACTCATTTTCCATGAGAGTAGAAACATATGAAAGCATTTGGCAAAGCCAATAAATTTAACTATTCTCCCGGCTCTCTTCAGGCAGAGTAAATCTTTGTCCAAGAAAGCCAAACTCCATCTAAAATGTAGAGATGCAGTCTCCAAAAGTAATGACATTTAAACAACAGTATACATATGATTATGGTGAACTGTACTTAATGATATTGTTTAGAAGTATATAATCACCACATATATTATTATATACCTATCATTTTTTAATTAATACTTTTTTAAAAAATTCACCAATACAACTGGTAGCATGACTGTGCACTTAGAGTGTTTATATGTATAAATATATATAAAAAATTATAAAAATTTTATACCATTGCCATTATGATACTCAAAAGTAAGCAAATTAAAAAAGAGGTTCTACATAATCATTGTTCCACTGAGTCTTATACAACTCTAAATTAGTCTTTCTTTCCCATAGATTGTTCCCATAACTCTTGTTAATCTCTGCACTTTGAGGATTTTTTATAATTGGGTCTTAGAGATCTTTTACTATCAATGTTTCTGTCAAACCATGAAGTATAACTATAATAACACTTATTTTATACAAAGCTGTCTATAACTTCTTTTGGTAATTTTTTGTTCATTGTACTCACAACCAAATATTTTATTAAAGTCCATAGTTTAAAAATAGGTCTCCTCGTGCCTTTTTAAAATATTCAGAAAACCTGTATCAACAATAGAGATAAAATTTCCTTAATTTTTAAAAAAATTTTGAATCTAAATTAAGAGTAGCCTAAATCACAACTCTTTGTTTTAAATATAAAATATTTGGATGGGCAATTCTTCGTAAAGCAAACATGTATAGCTTGGATGAGAACAAAAGCAAGTCAATGGTTAATAGTAGAGGCAACTCCACTCTATTGAATCTAAACCCTCAAAGATAACCAAAGACCAATTTCAGAGAAGTCCAAATAGAATTTTTAGTGTCTCTGTGAATGATTTTGATTATTCATGTCATGGTTCATTGTAGCACAGCAAACTTGCAAAAGGCTTTTAAAAGTAAGAAAACAAACTGTCAAAAGCCTCCTGCACCTTAGATAGTGAGTCAAAGGTATAATTATATAACACTGTTAATATTTTCATATTAGAAAATGTTATTATTTTCTTAATGATAAGCATAGAATAATAAAATCATAATTGTAATCTATGACCTCAGTATTTTTTTCAACAAAAAATTATTTCGTTGCAGTTTTGAAAATATAGTGTACAACTGTATAAAGCGAGATGTTTGACCTTGGCTTTGGTTGATCCTTCTGATCATATAAATAACCTATTGCTAACACTTTTCACTATTTTGTTCTCTAATATGATAGTTATTTTTTAACTCCACTTAACTACTTTATTTTTTAAGGACCTTTCTTTGTTATGTATATTTCAGTAACCATAAATTTGTCTGAGCATGTGGAAAATAGAAAAGCAATTTGCAAAGATTTTTCTCCCAAGCCTAGCTCTCATCATAGTTTCTTGATAAGATAATAGAATGTTGCCATCTCTATTTTCAAGAATAATTTAAATCTTTATAATTAAGTTTCAATTTATTGTAGCTCATTACAGTGCATTCTTAAGGTCACTATGAAATCAATCACTTAGGACCTAGACCAAACAATGATGTAATGGGCATATGTTTTTTGATAAGGAAAACTGCATTAGAAAAGAATTTGTTTTCTTTAAAATAAGCATCCAAATTTAGAATCATGCTAAAACGTCATTTATATCTCAAAGGATTACTGAAATGATTTGGAAATGATAAGGTTTTGTGGAACTACATTCAATGAAAAATTTTTGTTTTAGGTTAAAAAATAAAAACACATAACCTCTTTAGCTATTCTACATTAAAAAACAAGTTGCTGAACTGTCACTTGAACAATATATTCTTTGAATGGTTTTGTTTCAGTGGTGGAGATGTGTTGCACTGAACCATCCACCCTCTTATCCAGCTGTCCTGGTTACCAAAATCACATATCTACAAATAACTCTTTCAGTGCATTAAAAGAGTGCCCCCCTTCATTATGGGAATGTAATTTATGACACCAATTTAATTAGAACTATGTCCTTACTACCTGAATTAATGACCCAAATTCAAACCACATATATTTCATTGTTCAGACAATGCAGAATACACTACAAGAAAAACTAATTTCCTGTTTATTATCTAATGATAATTGAAACACAATAATTCATTATAATACTGGATTACATCTATATATGAAGTAACATGTCTCAAAGAAATAGGTCATGGAGATAAGATGAAAAATATTTAAAAATAAAATAAAATTAGAGAAATGTTGAGTAAGAATGTTAGGTATAAAATGTAAATGTTTGAGTATTCAAGAATATAAACCATTTTTAAATAATATGGATCCCCAGAAGATGATCATTTATCATTTTTAAAAAAAGCTATAGGTAATCAAATAAAGAATCTGAAAAATATTTAAAAGGATGAATTTTGACATTTCATATAATTACTCAATATTTACTTTCTCTCCAATAACCTATTGCAAAGATACGATATATATAAATCAAAGTGTTTTATACAGGTGTAGATTTGAGATGATAATGCTAGCCTGATTGTTTATAATGAATATTTCTATATAGGAGAGAATCATGTAATGTCAAAAATAAATATTAGATTGAATATTTAGAAAACTACCTTTAACTACTTAGGTAAGTTTATAGCTTACCAAAATTTGTAGATAAAATATTATACCTTATAACTAAGAAAAGTCTATCTTTGCCTCAGTTTTCCAGTTAATGAAAGAAGTGTTTAAATACTCTATAGTTAGATTATTAACTCTACAAAACTGAAACAGATGTGTGTCTTAGTATGCCATTAAATTTATGATTTACATAGAACCCTTACATAGAGCTGAGCAGAGGCCAATGATTCTAATTTGCTCTAGATTTATAATAACCTGATCTGGGTTTTGTAAGTATTGAAACACTTTAAACAAAATTAGAAAGCAGTTGTGCTTTGTGTGATTAAAGATGCAATTCTCTTTGGAGTAATGAGAAAAGTTAGAACATGTTTCTTTCTTTATGGATATTTCTATTATAAACATGAATACTATACATTATATAATTTTGTTACTATGATTTCCTTGTTTTTAATTATAAAATAAACCAGTTGAATTTCACTGGAGTCTCAGATTGAAACTGTGCCAAAATTTGGCTGAAGAATGTGTACTGAGCTTCATAAAAATCCTTAAAATTTTTTCCCAGGGTCTTACGGTCTTGTTATACAAATAGTAGTTCACCGTAATTTTCTAGAGCAAAGCATCTTTTTGATGAAGACCTGTGCAGCAAAAGGGCATAAGTGCTAAATAAATTCCAAACCCTAAAAAATGACATATATAAAATTGTTCAGGATTAATGACTCATATAAATTACATACAGAAAAAAATCCTCTTTTATCTCATTACACAGATTATAACATTCATAGCACTATTATTTAAACCTTCTTCTACTTAGCTTGGTGAATTATAATCCATCAGCTCCTAAAAATCAGAGCTATAAAAACACTTTATTTTCAACACTATGAATACTATTTCCTTAAAAGTCAGTCAGAAATGTTGATATAAGTATTGTAAGCATCCATGTGTATATTTATGTATATAGAAAATAAGTACATGCAAAAGTACTAATTCATTAAAAGTTTATCTCTCATAAAACCTTTATTAGCCCTTGAAGTCTTTGCCACTTCATATAAAATGATTTATCTTTTGAATAACAAGGTTCCATTAATCTGTTTGACAAAGGAATTTTTAAATCATTTAAATAATTTATTTGAATGAATTATTTAAATTCTGTAAAATATATATGCACATATATATGTATATATCTGTGTCTATATATTTGTGTTCTGGTACAATATCACAGAAGAAATACGAAATAGAAATTCAGAATACATTGTCCTTGACACCACCAGTGTGACTTGTTGTTTCTGCAAAGTGTTCTTTGATCACCCACTGTTTGCGTAGGACCCCTGTTAGAGGGCCATTTGTGCTACATTTGGCACAACAGGGTGGTTTAATGTCAGAGAAATGTGCACATTATTTTTTATACTCATTTTTAATTTTGCATTTTTACTGAGATTGCAGGCTGACATATATTTTCCAAAATGTAAGAATAATAAAGGCAATTATTCAACACTCATGGAAAACTTGCTTTCCTCAATTCAGGGCTCTAGGTGCTAGTGGGAAGTGGTAAACACTCCCTCCCCAGAGAAATAAATCATGTGTGGAAGCAAAGGGCAAATATACATGGAAAATAAGTAAGAATATACACAAAAATTTATAAACAAATACACAAAACTAACTAGTCCATAAAGATTTATATGATATGCTTAATGTGCATGGCATTTAGGAATTTTAGTTATATACTATTTCTTCACAGACTATTACTTCACAAAATTTTATCTCAAATAGATCTTATTGTTCTTCTTTCCGTGAAGATCCATTTTTACTTATAAAAATAATGAAAATGATGAAATATTTCCCCAGCTTTGGTAAGGTTATAGAATACATTTATGAAAGGTTCTCCCCAATTTTAGTTTTAAACATGCAAGAAAATAAGCTTTCACCTAAGTATCTCCTACACAGAACAAAATAGGAGATAGATAGATGGATAAATAGATGGATGGATGGATGGATGGATGGATGGATGGATGAATGGATGTTGTGTTTTTACTTTCTTTTGGAAATTCCATCCAGTTTTTCCTTCGTGATGCTATACCCCTGTCCATTCAATTAAGTTTTGGTGGGTTCATTCAGGTTTTATTTCAATTTTGTGACCCATCCTTTCAACAAATTCCTTTTAGCTTGATTTACCAGAGAGGTCCTAATTTAATGCATATTAAAATCTCAATCTATGTTTGTGACATTTAGTAAAATTTTGAAGCTTCTGTTTTCTCCAGTCCTTTTCTCCCTTACCCAACAATCCATAAACCCTGTTATTACACAATACAGTTTTATACCCATTACCCACAATACTCAAACCTTAGTAAGCAGGTATAAAAAGCTCTCAGTGGACTGATACAACTATTAAAGTTGCTTGTTATACCAATGTAGCATCATGAACTCCTGGGGAGACAACAGTTTTTCGAAAATTCATTACATGCCTAAAACTCCTATTTGGAACTTTCTTTCTAAAATCACAAGTACACACCAATCGTGTGAAGTAATTTTTTCAACACTTTATCTACTCTCAGATTTTTTTTTAAAGATTTTATTTATTTATTTGACAGACAGAGATCACAAGTAGGCAGAGAGGCAGGCAGAGAGAGAGGGGGAAGCAGGCTCCCCGCCGAGCAGAGAGCCCAATGTGGGGCTCGATCCCAGGACCCCAGGATCATGACCTGAGCTGAAGGCAGATGTTTAAACCAGTGAGCCACTCAGGCACCCCCTACTCTCAGATTTTTGAAGAAGAGTGGTCCCTTTAGTGTCTAGCAAAGGACCTGAGCTATAGTTGGTTATTGAAAAGTATTTATAGAATATATGAGTCAGAAGCCTATAATCATGAATACTACTATAATATTTAGTTCAATAATAAGGCTACTTCTTATCCAAATATTGTAGCATTGCTTTGCTGATATGGATATTACAAGTCAAATAACCTAGAAATCTTATACAAACATACTTATCACAAGTGTACATATAAACACACATACATAAATTTACTTAACACATTTGTTTAGTCAATTTATTGAAATATTTCTATGGACCATCTGTAAATATTTTACTATCTTTACAAATTGGTGATTACAATGAAAATTTGAATGTTTTCCTAAAAATTAATTTAATGACAGTATTTGTGTGTGAGTGTGCTTGTAAGTAAAGAGAATCATAAATACAGACAAAATTGTTCAGGGAGTATATAGCACTATTATCTTCGTGTGTGTGTGTATGTATGTGTGTTGGAGAGATGGGAAATAGTTCAAGGAAGGCAGGAATTAATATGTTTGAGTTTTTTTAATTCAGAGAAGTTGAAAAGTTGGCTGTCTGTTCTATATTACCTAGAACAAGCTTTCTCCCTTCTACTGTTCTCTCCTAACAATTTATATAATGTAACGATGCATCTAAGGAGCTTCAGAAATTAGAATCAATGAGACTTAGATGAAGCATTTCAAGGGTTTTATATTGTATCCTAGTACTTTGGTTTTATTCAAACACAAAACATCTGATATTTTATGCATTATGATAAAAGTATCATACTTCCATCTTAGTTCACTTATGATTATTAAGCAAGGACTGGAACCCTACATCCAAGACCCAAAAAACATTTTAACCATTTTTTTTCCTGCCAAATCACTTGTAAATTCTATTAATATTGTTTTAAGGAGTAAATTAATTAAAATTTCTAAGGAAGATCTCATTTTCTGCTGACACTTTGCATTCTATTTCTTTTTGTTTATATTCCTAGTTTTTAAAAAAACTTTAAAAAGTTTAAACTTTTAAACTTTTAAGTTTAAAAACTTAAAAAATCTTTTCAAAATATATTAGTATAGTACTTTGCTATCTAAGAAAATCATAGTGAATATTATTTTTATCTTTCTTTGATGACATGCAATTTTTGAGTGTTGAAGAACCATAAAAATGAACATTGATTATCATAGCTCTTATTACACATCATTGTATTTATTGATTTACTCCCCTCGCACTAGACAGTTAGCTCCTTAAAATCTCACTAAACTCTCTATGCCAGCTCTCAGCACAGCATACAACAGAGGTCATGAACTGCTGCCCTGTATAAAATCTAGCCAACAAATGTAACTTATTGGCTCCATAGATCTTGGATTACATAGTATTTTGTTTGTTTGTTTTTAAACAGTTAGTTGTCAAGTTTTATAATTTAGGAGGTTTTGATCAAAACATGGATTTCCAGCTTCTGGGTGAAAAAAAAAAAGGAAAGGTCTAATAACTTTGGGTGGATATTAGTTCATAGTAGCATTCAGCAGGAGAGGCCTTCCTTTTTTTTTTTTTTTTTAAGATTTTATTTATTTATTTGACAGAGAGAGACACAGAGAGAGGGAACACAAGCAGAGGGAGTGGGAGAGGAGAAGCAGGCCTCCCACTGAGCAAGGAGCCCAATGCAGCTCAATGCCAAGACTCCAGATCATGACCTGAGCCAAAGGCAGATGCTTAACAACTGAGCCACCCAAGTGCCCTAAAGCCTTCCCTTTTAATGAAAACATGTACCACATTCTCCACCATTCCCTATGACCTCCTTAAAATCGAGGCAAAGTATCTTGTGCTAAGGTGCCTGGGTGGCTCAGTTGTTAAAGCTTCTGCCTTTGGCTTAGGTCATGATCCCAGGGTCCTGGGATTCAGCCAGGTCCCCACCAGGCTCCCTGCTCAGCAGGAAGCCTGCTTCTCCCTCTCCCACTTCCCCTGCTCATGTTCCCTCACTGTGTCTCTCTCTGTCAAATAAATAAAATTTTTTTAAGAAGTATCTTACGCCATGAATCATCTAATCATTGATAATGTTTTGTGTTCTACTTTAAGTGTCATTAAAGGAAAGTGAAATATATCTTCACCCACATCTTTGTTTTTGTTTTGTTTTTTAATTAATTTATTAAGTAATCTCTACACCCAACATGGGGCTTGAACTCATGAACCCAAGATCAAGAGCCCAATATTTCTCCAACTGAACCAGCCAGGCCTGCCTTCACCCATATCTTTGGAAAGTGAGAAATAACAAGATAGATTTAGAGAACTATATGTTTAACCTAACTGCCCTTCTCTCACTTTTTCTTTCTTTCTTTCTTTTTTTTTTTAAAGATTTTATTTATTTATTTACAGACAGAGATCAGAAGTAGGCAGAGAGGCAGGCAGAGAGAGAGAAGAGGAAGCAGGCTCCCCGCCGAGCAGAGAGCCTGATATGGGGCTCGATTCCAGGACCCTGAGATCATGACCCGAGCCGAAGGCAGAGGCTTTAACCCACTGAGCCACCCAGGGACCCTCACTTTTTCTTTCTTATTCCAATAAACATTTTAATTTTTTAGCTCCAGTGGTCAAAAACTTATATGTGAGTGAATGCATGAATTATGCTGTCAATATATATTGAAAGATATGAAGAAATGTATTGTATAGTAGTAATGGTGCTTTGCTGTATTCAAAGGGTATGTATATATACTAACTCATCTGTGTACTTACTGCACAGCTAGATATTGAAGTTATAATGCTGCACCCCCCATTGCCACCAATTAGCTCAATCCTCTCTGTACTTATATCTACATTCATCAGTTGTCTCTTTTTCTCCTCACTTGACAACACTTTCTAGCACTCTTTCACTAATGTTTACTCTTACATATTCTTTTCTTTCTGTGATCTGTTCAGTTTCCCCCTACGTGGCGAGTTAACTTGACAATAACAAATGATGGTTTTGATTACTTTTGAATTACCTAATATCCCATAAGTGTAGTTCACCAAGGCAGGACACATGAAAGGAATCAGTCTTTTCCAACCAAACAAACAAATGGAAGCAAATACCCTTTGAGTATTAATTCACAGGGTTTAAAAGACTTAACAGTTAAAACAATTAAGACACACTAATACAGCAGAAAAAGCTAACCACAAAATGCTTTAAGGCAAACAAGCTAAGCCTTTACTAAAAAATACTAGAGGCAATTGATTGCCTCAGATATGTTTAAAAAATATTATGTGTTTAGGGTGTATTTTTCAAAGAGAGAATTTACCAAGAATAATGATTATTTACTGAACCTGAGTCAGGAACATTTCTATTTTATTATCCCAAGTTTGTTATGTTCCTTATTTATGAGTATTATTAGTACTATTATAATAATTCCTAATTTTATTTTATAATTTGTATTTTCATATATAAAAATTTTCTTATGATTACAGGTCAAAACATTTTCCCATATGAATGTAACTCAATTTTTTGTAAGTATATCAACTGGAAAATATGATCATAATGAATTAACTCCACAAAGTGAGAATCACCTATATTAAATATACCAGTTTTGGGGTGCCTGGGTGGCTCAGTGGGTTAAAGCCTCTGCCTTCAGCTCAGGTCATGATCTCAGGGTCCTGGGATCGAGCCCCGCATCGGGCTCTCTGCTCAGCAGGTAGCCTGCTTCCTCCTCCTCTCTCTCTGCCTGCATCTCTGCCTACTTGTGATCTCTCTTTGTCAAATAAATAAATAAAATCTTTTAAAAAAAATACCAGTTTTTAAAAATTCCTATAAGTTATAGTTTGCATATTATCCTTTGTATCAGTAAAAAATCCTAATACACACTTTCTGAAAAGAGCCTTTTGTGCTCATTGTAGTAGTTTTACTGAAATACTGCTGTCCTTATTTAAATTTCGTAAAATTTTAGGGGCAACTGGGTGGTTTAGTAGGTTAAGCGCCCAGCTCTTGATTTTGGCTCAGTTACTGATCTCAGGATCCTGAGATGGAGCCCAGCATCAGGTTCCACACTCAGTAGGGAGTCTGCTTAAAAGACTCACTCTGCCTCTCCCCTCTCAAATAAATAAGTAAATCTTTTAAAAAAAATTATTATAACAATTATATATGTCAATTGTTGAGACAGACACTATTAAAAAAAAAAAACCTCAAATTTCCCATGCAAAATAGAAACATATTGGCATATATGATTGGATCCTTTTCATATTAGAAATTTTCAATTTTTTTTTCACTAAGCAAAGCTCTTCTATAATAACAAAAGTAAAATTGTTTCTAGTAATCATAGTATTTAATTTCAAAAATTTTGTCTTCTCTCCCTTTTCACTTTTCCTGCCAAATTGTAAGACAAAAGATATATTCCATTCATAAAATTGGATAATTAATTTGACCAATTAACTTAATCTGTGTCATACTAAAGAGTATGAAACATTTTTATTATTGTTTTTGACTCTTAACAGAATACATACATTGAGGAGTAGAATTTCTTTTCTTAATGCTTAATAAGCATCCCATGAAGCTATACCTAGCTTAAATCATTTATATTCACTTCTTACTTAAAATTCTATGTTTTGGTACAGTCAAGAATTTGGTAAATACCATTTGAAATCACTTTGCTCTGCAAAAGTTTTTGAAACACCACCATTGAAGCATTTGACATATACTTCAAAAAAAAAAACCCACAGACTTACTTTTTTAACATAAATATTATATTGAAGATTAACCTTTTCTTCTACCTTATCTTGAAAAAGATCTGTAAAGGGCTTCATAAAGTATAAATTTACTTAATTTGGTGAATGTTAATTTTAAGATATTTGAAAAAAGTGTTTAGAAAAGCAACACAAGCTAAAAGCTTTGAATTTGGACCAGAACACCAGTAGTTTCAGCTCTACCATGTTCAGGCTTCCACAACTTGCTCAAGTTATGGAGGCTTATCTTTATTTTACTTCAATTTTTTTTAGATTTTTTAAAATTTAGTTGTTTGTCAGAAAGAGAGAGCATAAGCAGGCAGAGTGGCAGGCAGAGGGAGAAGCAGGCTCCCCGCTGAGCAAGGAGCCCAATGCTGGACTCGATTTCAGGACCCTGGGCTCATGACCTGACCTGAAGGCAGTCACTTAAACGACTGAGCCACCCAGGTGTCCCAGGAGGCTCGTCTTTAAATTAACTCTTTCTTTCTTTCCTTGTTTCTAAAATGGAGATCATAATTATGTGTATTTTATAATGTTGTCATGAGGGTTATATAAATTAATACAGGTAGTCCTTAGCACATAGTAAGTCAGTTCTCAAATATTTACTATTATTTTGGTACATTAATAGCATAAAACAGTTGACAGCTCTTCAAAATGTGTTGCTTCATAAATGCCTAAAACTGTATGAGCTAATGTGAAACAATTTTGAACATTCCTATATATTCTCACATATTGGGCTGTATTATAGAAGAAGATTTTAGAAGGACTTTTTAAACATAGAGCTTTACGTTGACTAAATGAAAATTTTTTGTCGCACGAATTGGTAGTTTTGATTACTTTAAGCTAACAATTTGAAGAAACTGCTCACTCTTAGTTATGTTCACAGCTTATGATTTTCATTCTTTTTTATTCAAAAGTGCTTCATTTGGGGGCACTTATTTGGCTCAGTCAGTTGAGTGACTGACTTGATTTCAGCTCAGGTCATGATCTTGAGGTCATGAGATTGAGCCCTGAATCTTCATCTAGCTCTGCACTGACTGTGGAACCTGCTTAGCTTGATTTTCTCCCCCTCTCTCTGCCCCTCCCCCCTGCTTATGCACATGCACTCTTTTTTTCTCTATATATTAAAAAAATGCTTAGTTTTTTCATAAGTCCATAACATTAGAAGAATATCTGCTTAAGCTTATTATACTCCGAAATAGCTAAACACAATTGATGACAATTCTCTGTGAAGCACTCTAAGTTTTATTTATTAATTTATAATCCTTCATATTCCAAGAAGAATTTAAGCCTGGTGGTGGGTATTAAGGGGGGCACATTTTGTTTGGAGCACTGGGTGTGGTGCATAAACAATGAATCTTGGAACACTGAAAAAATGAAATAAAATAAATTTAAGGATATTTAAAAATAAATAGAAATACAAGTAATAAGAGCAACTAAGAATGACAAGGCAAAGACAAAGTAAAGATTGGAAAGTAAAATGCAGGAAAATAAGTACAGGCAAGGTATGCTTATATGCACACCAGCTTTAATATTTGCCTTTAGTCTAAGAGCTACACAAAGAGAAGGGCTGTTACAAGTTTCCCAATGCCCAGCAAATGCATGACCTGATGGTGAGACCCGAGAGGACCCTGACTAAACTGATATTCATCAGTTACTTATTCTTCCATCCTGTCTCTACTTCTGGTCCATCCCTCCATGCTGTCTTTTCCACTACCGAAGTTTACAGTCCAGTTTTGCCTTTGCTTACAAAGGTGTCCTTCCTTCTTTCCTCTATTGTTCCAATAACAACAGAAACTCCCCAAAGGCTAGTTCAGCACTTTTTTTTAAGCCAAGTTACTTAGGGAATCCTATACATAATTCCATTGGTTCATTCTGGCAGGTTCTTTTCTTGTAATAGAGTATTTCTCCATTGATTTAGGTCTTCTTTAATTTCTCTCTCAGAGATATTTTGCAGTTTTCAGTGCACAGGTCTTGCACATATTTTGTTAAATTGATCCCTTAATATTTCAAATCTTTTAATGTTCCTATAAGTACTTTTTTACATTTTCAATTTCAATCACTTTTTGCTGGTTAACACAAGTAAAATTAATGCTTTTATTGAGATATAATTCACATAGAATAAAATTCACCCTTTTAAAGAATATAATTTAGTGGTTTTAGTATATTGAGAAGCCTGTGCAATCACCACCACAATCTAATTTTATAACATCTTCAGCACCCCAAAAAGAAGCCCCATACCCATTAGCAGTCACTCTGCATTTCCCCTCCTACAGCCCCTGGCAACCACTAATCTATTTCTATCTCTGTGGATTTGCCTATAGAATTAATTTTTATGTATTGACCTTATATCATGAGACCTTGCTATACTCATTATTTCTAGAGCTTTTTAATAGATTCTTCCCAATTTTCTACATATATGTTCATGTTGTCTGAGAAACTGAATATACAAATAAGCAATAGACAGACCAAACATGAGAGTAGAACTCTGACCCACAACCTCTATAGCAATCAACCCAGAATGATCAAACTACATCAACTACAGCCAGCCCTGCTGTTTTTTTGATCCTGCTTCTAACTCAAGACAACCAGAAAAAGACAAATGTATTTCCCAAACCATCACAGGAGATTCTCACTTCAAGTTAACCCACCTCTATCCCCCCATGCCAACAGCCTCCAATCAGTGCTTACTTGAAGCCTTCCCCTTTTTTCATTATAAAGCATCCCCACTCCCCAGCCTGACCTCCAGTGTGCCAAATGCAAGTCTTAGTGACTATCTGCTATAGCAAACTCTGAATAAATAGTCATTCTGGAAGACTCATAATAGAAAGGAAGGCATCAAAATCTCTGGAAGGACTTTGGGGAGGTGGTTTTGGTGGAGTGTTCCCCATTTCCACTGCCAACCCCTGGGAAACATTGCCTTAAAGAACTATAGAATCTAAGTAAATTTAAGGAATTAACCCTTCCTAGTAGGGAAATTATAAACTCTGAGGAGAGAGACAATGGTCCCACTGGGTATAACTAAGATATAGTACTAGTTAACAGCTGGGTTCTAACTGAGGGAATAGTTTACAATTAATATTTTTTAAAGTGTATCCATTTTAAAGTATATCCATTTTACTGTAGAGCACAGAATGAATTTTGATATTATTGGTGTGAAGAGAAATGATCTCCATTAATATCCCATATTCATAAAATAATAAACTTGACTTGTCTGGTTATCTGAGGCTATGTCTTCTTGGAATTGCTTTTTTGCTTTCACTGGAGTTTGTTCAAAAGGAAGTTGTGAAGCAGGGTAGGAGATTAACATTAATCAAACACCATCTCTATGTGTCAGATAGCATGAGGACATTTTAATGTTATTTTGTTTTAAGGCTGGCATTCATCTGGCAAGCATGAGCAAGGCTTGCTGGTAGTTTATGACCAGCATCTGTTCGGATCTATTAGTGCCCAAGCTCAACCATTTACACATTGCTAAATATCTTAGTGTTACCCTTACTTTATTTAATCTTCAAGATAAACCTCCAGGGAGACAGGAACACAGGAAGCTCCAGGCAGAGATACTATTCAGGGGCCCCTGACCCCGGCTTTGCCTGCTCCTCCCCATCCTGCCCAGAGGAGGTTTTTTCCCTTGTGCTAGTTTGGCTCTAGAACTGGGAGAACGTTTATCAGTAAGCATTTTCTTACATGGAAGTGCCTAGGGTATAAATCCTTCTAGAATAGAAAGTTTGAGTTTAAAAAATTGTGTTTTTCAACCCTGGCAGTAGTGTCTCTAGCAGCTGTGTGGCCCATAGGGAACCAGAGGAAGAGAAAAGCAAAGCCAAGGTATACTGTGTCGGCATCCACCTGCCTCTGATACAAACGGCCACCTGCATCCAAGTGGAATCCACTTTGGTATTCTTGGCTAAATATTGGGAAATGGCAGGTGTGTATGTGATATCTTCCAGTCCATCTATAACCAACCTGAAATGCTATAAATTCTATGGTAAGTGAGGAAATTGTGACAAAGGAAGGTTACTTTGTCTGAGGTGCTAACAGTAAAATACGTATTAGATGTGTCTCTGAGACTCTAAAGCATACACATCTTGTTTCAACTTCTCTTAGCTGAAAAACATTTTTCTCTAAAAACAATCTTACATAGCAACCAATCTGTAAATGAACAATTAATGTATGCTCTGATTATAGCAAGATGAAGCCCAAGAGTTCACACTCAGCTCCGCCTTCTCTACTTTGAGCAGTGCCCAAAGTACCTCTGTGAAACTTAACATAGTGCTCTTAAGAGTCAAGTTGGAAAAACAATGACTTCCAAAATACTGCTGCCCTCAGACCCACTCTTGTTCACCTTGGTAAATAATTTACTCAACAAACATACTGTGTAGCTATTGAGTGCCAGACTCTTGGAATATGAAGATAAATAAATACTGTCTGCCATCAAGAAGCTCATAATCTGAGGGAAGAGAAATATACAGGAAAAATAAATTAACAAACAAACAAATAAAAACAACCACCAATATTGAGACTTTCAATATCAGTTCTCACAACTTCAAGAGATAGGAATGTTTAGCTCTTTAACAGATGAGAAAACTAAAATCAGAGAAGTTAAGAGGATGTTGTATTGTCATGCATCCCCTGAGTGACAGAATAAGGATTATCATCCTGGTCCCAGGGGTGCCAAAACCCAGATTCTCTTCTGTAAGATGCAGCCTGCAATTTGTTGTAAATCTTTAACAACGTAAGCACATTTCACTACAGATTTAAATTTAAAATGCAAATCTCAAACAAGAAGGGGGGAAAAGCGCACAGAAACCAACAGATTAAATCATTATCATAATAATACCGCTTTATACTGCTACTGTCATTACACACCTATTAGCTCCTTCCCTTTCAACAACTCTGTGAGGTAGGAAGGGGCAGGCAGTATTTGGCTTTTACTGAGGGGAAGTAAGTCTCTGGGCCATTCATGGAAAGCAGCCTGGTTGGGGGAAATTTACTGGCCTAAGGGAATAACACCTTATCTTGCAACCACTCTCTCTAACTAGTTGTGAGACTGTGGACAAGCCAACTAACCATGTTAGGTGACTGTTTGCTTCTCAGTAAAAGCAGAGTCCAGATCTTTCGTCCTTCAGTTAAGGGACTTTCAGTTCTGACATCAGCAAGATACTATATGGCTTGGTCAAGAATAGAATCTACCTTCTATTCCAAAGCCTTCTATGATTTCGTGCTGCTTGTTTATATTAAGCTGTAGGGAAACTTCCTGGTTTCCTAGGCATACAATTTGGTCATGTTCAATTTAATTTCTAATCTATTTTTAATTATAATTAGACCAAACTAATTGAAAAAATAGGTGAATTGTCCTGACTGGTTAGAAGTTGTGAAGGCACGTGAAAAGTCAAGAACCTGTTGGTGGGGGAACACTGGAGAAAAATCTGGATGATGGGGCGCCTGGGTGGCTCAGTGGGTTAAAGCCGCTGCCTTCAGCTCAGGTCATGATCCCAGCGTCCTGGGATCGAGCCCCGCATCTGGCTCTCTGCTCAGCAGGGAGCCTGCTTCCTCCCTTCTCTCTGCCTGCCTCTCTGCCTACTTGTGATCTGTCTGTCAAATAAATAAATAAAATCTTTAAAAAAAAAAAAAAAAGAAAAATCTGGATGAATATAAATAAGACACAAAGAAGTGATAGCACTATGTGACTGCACCACCGACTTCCTGTAGAGAAAGGTGTTTTTCTAGTGCTGACCACAAAATTATCAGGGCAGCAAGATATCTTAGCGTTAGGGATTTCTATCTCAAAGTATCTGCAGAAACTTTCATTCCTCAGAAAGCAAAACACTGACAATTTCTTAACCAACCTTGCTGATAATTTCATTTCCCAGACGGCAAAGTAAGCAGTAAGGGGAACTCCTACTCTAAACCCAATTCTGACAGAAACCAGTAGGTAAGACGGAAATGATGGAAACCTTGGGGAAAAGCAACCATGCACTCTCAAGAGTTTGATTTAAGCAGTGCTCTGCCTATGCAAACACAAATGATTCTAATGAGCAAGAAAATGGGGAGGAAACGAAAGAAACCGGTGTGCAGCACAGGCACCAACTGACAGGCTCTGAATTTAAAACAGCATGTGCAAAAGATGGTAAAAAGGGGCACAGAATCAAGCACAAATATGGGAAGGTAGCACATAGACCTATAAAAATAACATCAACAACACTAAAGCACAAAAAGAGCTGGGGCTTGTGAAAGATGCCAAGGAGAACAAAAATTATTTCCTTAGCATGAAATGAAGAAGAAGAGCAATACAGGAATAAGCCCCCCCCCTTTTCTTTTTACATTGAAGACGTAACATTTATTCATGAAAAAGAAAGGAAAGCATCTTTACTCCTCTATGTTTCTTCCCTGTTAAGTTCATTCGTATCTCTGCTCACATGCCATCTCTTCAGAGCGGACCCTGACCACCCTTTATAAAATAATTCTGACATCCTCTGATTCTTAAACTTTTCATTCTTCCAATCACTGACTGCCATTATTTCAAATACTTTGGTGTTTTTCTTCTCCTGTACTAGAATGTAAGCTCTCTGAGTGCAAGAAGTTTGGATTTGTTCAGTACAGTATCTTGAGCACCTTGTATGTACCCAGTACAACTCCATAAATATTTGTTGAATGAATGAAGTCAAGGCCATTAGCCATTGGCCAAAAATTGAAAGACAAAACAGCTGAAGTGATTCTAATGTAAATAAAATTTATTGAGGACCCAGTAGGTGTCATACACTATGTATTGATTTGCATTTATTTATTTATTTGGCAGAGATCACAAGTAGGCAGAGAGGCAGGCAGAGAGAGAAAGAGGAGGAAACAGGCTCCCGCAGAGCAGAGAGCCCGATGTGGGGCTCGATCCCAGGACCCTGAAATCACGACCCGAGCCAAAGGCAGAGACTTTAACCCACTGAGCCACCCAGAAGCCCCGATTTGCATTTTTTCATTTAATCATCCTAGCTATAAAGCATGCGTCATTATCAGGTTGAATAATTTGTCCCAAATGATACAACTAGAGAGATGTAAAGCTAGGATTTGAGCCAAGAGTTAAGCCCATTGTTTGAGCCCTTCACCTATATGCTATACTTGGAGAACCTGATTGGTCTAGGTGCCAATATGTTTCTGGACCCCTCTGAATTATTATCGGAGGCCTTCTAAGTGAGATTATGGAGTGTTTAGCTAGTTACCTTTGAGAAACAGAATGAAGAGAAAAAGAGAATACTTTATGTTAAAAAAAAAAATGGCAGCATCTGGAAACTTCGAATCCATGAAACTAATGTTGCTTGGAAGAGAATAGCCTGGGTTATATTTATGAAAGACAATTACAAATCACAATCACAAATGACAATTTTGTGAGCATTTTTTAAGTGGCTATTAGGAGAAAGTATAAATTCAACAAGAATAAGTAATTCAGCTCAATCTTACATATTCTTTTCTATAAAATTGATAAACCAGTATATTAGGGCAATAGAAATAGACATCTGGATTCCAGCAAGTCATTTAATAAGGTTTTCTTTATATCCTTGTGGACCAGATAGAGAAATATAGGTTTAGGAATAGTACTATTATGTGTTTTCATAACTGGCTGAATGATTGCACCCAATGGTAATTTTAAGGAATCTGTGTCAGCCTGGAGGAAGGTTTTTCAAGTGGTATACCACAAGTCTTGGCCTTGGCTTTGTCTGATGTAAACGTATTTATCAATGACTGAGATAAAGCTGTAAGAAGGCATACTTGTCAAAAATTGGTTACATGAGATAGGAAGAGTGAGTAGTATATACATTAGATTATAAGATCAAGCTCTAAAAGTTCTTAACTAAAAAATCGGCAAAATCTAACAATATATAACTTGGTTGGAATAATTGTGACGTTCTGCCTTGGGACAAAACACCAACTGCCTAAATTCAATTTGAAGGATATGAGATTTACTAACAGTATTAAGAGGGAAAAAAAGAAGAGCTTTACTTGGCAGTGAATCAATGGTATAATATGGTTACAGAAGAAGTACAAGGAAGAAGGTGGGGGAAGAGAAGGAGGAGAGAAAGAAAAAGATGAAGAAGAAATAATTTCAACTGCATTAATAAATTTAGGAGTGCATAGAATAATGGAGGACATAATCTGATTATATTTCAAGCTCTTCAGATTACCAAAATCAGATCTCAGAGCAACATTTTAAGGAAGATACGAATCGAAAAGTTACAAAACTTCCGGTATTTAGCAGCCTTCATGGTTAAGGGGACTTAAAACTATCTCACATGAGAAAAGCTTAAAAGAATCAAGGAACTTTTAGCCTGAAAGTTATTAAATTTGATGGCTTTATTAGAATAGTATAAATATAAACATAATAATTCTAATCATTATTCAGCATTTACTGTTTGCTAGATACTGTGTTAAAATACTGTGTTAATTAATGCTAGTCACAAACTCAAGAAGTAGGTTCTAGTTATAGAGTAGAAAATTGAGATTGAGAGAGATTAAGTAACAGGTTATAAAAGCTAGCAAGATAGTGCTTGACCTTGAATCTAGGTCTTTCTCCAGTGCCTGTCCATGTATCTTCTATGGTAGATTTCTCCCACTAGATGGAAACTCAATTACGTATTGTACGTGTGTGTTTACATATGTGGTGATAAAATTATGTTAAACGAGAGAGAATCCAAACTATTTACAGTAAAAAGCCTGGAAATGAGACACCGATATTTTAAATGTGGATGTCTTGGGTAATGGGGATATGGCTAGTTCCTTCTTTTATCCACTTCTTTTAATTTCCAAATTTTCATGATTAAGCCTATCCTAATTTCATGAAAGTCTCACCAATATTTTTTGAATTAAAGGCATTATTATGTGAAAGTGAGATTAGCTTAATTCTGAATGTCCCAAGATGCTGAATTAAGATGCTGCAAGGTATAATGAGGCATGATTCAGTTTAAAAACAGAACCACTTACAGTCAGACTTTTTCAGAGATGCAGTATCTTGATTGTAGAAATAGTGATCTTTCTGTTTCTGGAGATGCTAACCCAAGTCTAGAAACAGTACAATTTTATTGTTCTATGTGGTTAAGATTATAATTTGAAGGATCAACCATGTTAGATATATGAGCCAGGAAAAAGTAAACCAAGGACAAGGTAGTTGTTAATATGTCGCTTCATACCGAGGCCTTTCAGTCTGCTTAAGAAGCCTTATTTTATAGGTACTTGTAATAAAATATTTGTGTAATGAATACATGAATGTATACATTCAGAATAGGAAAAGTAGACCATGGATAATATTTAGTTTTTGTACCAGACTTTTTACAAAGTGTGCACAGATAGCAAAGACTGTACTGAAAGAGGGCATGCTCATTTGTTTATTCAAGTTTTAAAGTACTCCTGGCTGTTGACATCTGAGTACAAAGTAAGTGGTCCCTCCAGGAAGTATCATTTGGGCATGATACACATGGGCATGATACACGTCATACACACTCTCCTTCCCTGCCCCTGTTCCAGGCTCCTGTAAGCATACTATTTTTTTTTTCCAAAGCCAGGACTTCCATTAACTAAACTGAAAGTTCCACAAAATCAAGAAACAGTATCTATTCTGTTATTTCTATATTATATAATGCTTGATATCATAGACACAAAACACATAAATTAATGGCTTGGCATGTATATGCAGCAAGTGTTTCTTTTGTTATCTAATTATGGTGGGGGAAAAAGTGCTTTTGATTTCAAGTGTAGGTAATGTAGTTTACTTTTAAGTATTGCCATTATTTGTTATCTTTCTTTTTAAGAGTCATGTTTCCTATCTATGGGTAGATACAAAAACCCACAGCTTCAGCCTTGAAACTTTTTTTTAAACCAATTTTTTAAAAGACTTCATTTATTTATCTGACAGAGAGGTAGAGAGAGAACACAAGTAGGCAGAGCAGGAGGCAGAGAGAGAGGGAGAAGCAGGCTGTCTGCTGAGCAGGGAGCCCAATGTGGGATCATGACCTGAGCCGAAGGCAGCTGCCCAACTCACTAAGCCACCCAGACACCCCAAAAGTATTTTTTTTTTAAGGTAAGAAGAGTAATATGATTTTTCTTCTCAGAGCATAAAGCTGTCAATTTTTGCCAAATGATAAGTACATAAATCGAGTTTATAATACAGAAGACAACATTAGGGTTTGAGGTCTTTCTTCCTTTTCGAAGGTGAACTCTAAACCTGCATTCATGTGTGGTCCCACCACACAATTTGTGTCACTATGAATAGGGCCAGGCCAAAGAATAACTAACTGCAAGAGAAGTAATTGTTTCTGCCAGTCCTTTTACATAGTTGGAGGCAGTGGTGAAGGGTTTTACAGTGAACAAACTAGATAGGCTTCATATATTTTTACTATTCTACATATTAAAGTATCTTTATGACTTTTTTTGTAGCTTCTCAGGAGACAGACATATTGTAACCTACAATAGGTATAGACCTTTAACAAGAAAATTTCTGAAATTGCATTGTTAATGTAAAAGAATCACCAGTTTACTTCAAAAAGGTGTAACTAGATTTAGTATTCAAGAAACACTGTGATCATGGAAGGCGTAGTAAGAAATATATATTCAAAAGGCTGAGGTCAGAAGTTTGGAGGAAGCGGTCATATGATCATTAATAAAAAGATAGGCAAATAAATTTAATAGATTCCGTTATTCATAAGATCAACTTGGGAAAATATTAAAAATGCCATTTTCTAGACCACATGCCCATAGATTTTGAATCAGTAGAAATTGTCTGGGGCCTGAAAATCTATAATTAAAAGAATGCCACCCAAAATTCTGATGCACAGCCAGGTTCAGGAACCATGGGCTTTACCCTAGGGATAAGAAGAGACCACAGAGCAGAACTTGTTCTCACTAAGTGGGTTTGCCAGCATGACAATGAATGTTTAAATTAGAACAATGAGAAGCTGGTGGCTGCTGGAATATTTCAAGTAAGAAAAACAAGAGCCTAAACTAAGGCAATAACTGTGGGAACAGAGAGTAGAGCAGACATTTCTGCAACACATTTTATGAGTAGATTTGACAGGCAGGGTTATTTCTTCTGAGAACTCTCCTTGGCTTGTAGATGGCGGTCCTCTCCCTGGGTCTTCACATGGTCTTCTTCTGTGTGTGTCTGTGTCTTAATCTCTTTTTATAGGGATACCATCATATTGGATTAGGGCTCATCCATGTGACCTCATTTAATCTTAATAACCTCTTCAAAGATTGTCTTTGCAAATACAGCCATATTCTGAGGTACTGGAATTTTTGGATTTTTTTTAAGTAATCACTATTTCCAACATGGGGCTTAAACTCATGACCACAAGATCAAGAGTCACATGCTCCACTGACAGAGTCAGCCAGACATCTCTGGAGTCTTGGATTTTAACACATGGATGGTGGGGGGCACAATTCAGCTCATAACATCCAACGAGGAAAGGAATTAAAATGGACCAACCAGGTCTTTAATATAGTGTCATATGCTCAATAAATATTACATTCTTCCCTTAAATTTCAGCCCTTCTTCTTCAGGCCATGTAAAAATCTCTAATTGTCAAAATAATAAGGATCCTAAACCTTACTATAAAGAATAATCTTAGGTAATCCTTTTAACTTTGACCTGACTCAAGAATAAATCAGAGGGAAGAAGTACATTCTGGTCAAGGCGGGGCTTCAAAAGAACTTACCCAGCATTCTTTCCAAGTCCCTTCCCTTGTGGTGGAAAAGGTATTAAAAGTATTATTCATCCATTGCCTTCTATGACTATCAGCATGCAGTGAAACCATCTCAGGATTTAATTTTCTTTATATAAGTGTAGTTATCAGGACCATTTTCGTTGCAAGTTATAGAAATAACTCAAACAAGCTTCAGCAAAGCAATTTACTGGTTCATGGATCCCTAGAAAGTTTAATAACTGGAATTAAGTCTCAAAATCAGCCTTCCTTGGGATCCATAAACCCATGTATTCTCCCTTTGCCTACAAATCGGCTCCATGATTCCAGTTAAAAAAATTACAAGGACAGATCATGATTGGCTCAGCTTTGGCCAGTGGGCACCATAAGACCAATCAGGAGTTCAAGGTCAAGTGAGAATACAATTCCTTTGTAGAAAATTTCAAAAGACAAATGTAAAAATATTTGAAAATCCTTGAGATTTTAGGTGAAAATAACATGCTACACAAATAAAGGATATTCTAAGAATTTAGAATATCCCTATTTTAAGTAACTAAATGGAATCTGTCTAAAAAAAAAAAAAAAAGCTTGAAAAGTAGATTTTTTTATAATAGCCACCAATATATGTTTTGGTATTTTTATCCTAATACAGTATTTACCATCTTACTGGTTTGTTTAAGCTGAACAGAAAAGTACCTATTCTTATTTCTACTCCTTTTTTGTTTTCCAGAATTCTTATAGCTTGGTAAATAAATGTAATCAAATTCCATTTCAGTATAACCAGGCTTAGCTTACAAGTTAAACTTGACTATATTACTAATTTATAACATTATAGAAAGGAAAGTTTATGTGTTATTCATGAGGAAATTAAATGCTAGAAAAATATTTTTGAATTTAGTTTTATGTGCAACAATAAATGAGAATTAAAAAGACAGAAAAGAATGAAAATGGTAATTCCGATATTTGAAATCTTTGTGGGTCTGATTCTGCTTTTTATCTTTTTTCACCTGATTCTTGATCATTTGTTCCCCACCTCGCCCTCCTTTTTTAAAAATAGTGTGTTTGTGATTTCTGTCTGTGGGCTTATACTAATGGAATTTTATCTGTTAAAATTCTTGGAGTAATGGCATAAAGATGGGCTCTCTAGAGTGGATTTTCTTTTGATTTTATCGAGCTCAAAAGGCACAAGTAGGGACCAGCTTAAATTCTTATCTTGAGTATTTAGACCACTGAGATTATGTGAATTTTTGCTAGAAACAAAGTAAGGCTGGTTTATGATTACGAATTTTCAGAGAATTTTTTTCTCTTTAGTTAAACATTTAAGACTCACAGTTTTTCTTGCAGTCCTTTATGGGATGGATTTATTTGTAGACCAGGTTAATGATGAGGATATATCCATTTTGGATCCTAGCACTAAGCCTTCGGCTTTGTCACTTTTTCTAGTACCAGCAAGAACATGAAAAGTAAAATTCTTGCTCACCTCATTCAGTAAATGTCCTTAAGGTAAGAAGTACTTCAGTGTTAAACAACCATTTGTGAGAAAAATTGTGTTGTCCTCTAAATTACTGTAGAAAAACATGATAAATTTCATACCCATCAAAGATTAAAAAAAAAAAAAAAGGAAAATTTCTTAACTTCATAGGAGATATCTGCAAAACCCATACAATTTAATGGTGAAATTTTCATAACATTTTCTTTTAAAATTCAGGAAAAAACAAAGTTCCATACTATCACTATTTCTGTGTAATACTGGGCTAGAAGTTGACTTGGTGGAATACACAAAAACAAAATGTTATAAGAACTAGAAGAAATAAATCTGAAATTACTCACAGAAGAAATCATTGTTTTCATGGGAAATATAAGAGAAAATACAGATAAATTATGAGAATTAATAAGAAAGTTAAGATACTTGATTTGCGGGGCGCCTGGGTGGCTCAGTGGGTTAAGGCCTCTGCCTTCGGCTCAGGTCATGATCTCAGGGTCCTGGGATCGAGCCCCGCATCGGGCTCTCTGCTCAGCAGGGAGCCTGCTTCCTCCTCTCTCTCTGCCTGCCTCTCTGCCTACTTGTGATCTCTGTCTGTCAAATAAATAAATAAAATCTTTAAAAAAAAAAAATAAAAAAAAAAAAAAAAAAAAAAAAGATACTTGATTTGCTAGATAAAATAAAAATATAAAAAATTGTGTTTCCATATATCAGAAGCAAACATTAGAAACTACCACTTTAAAAGAGAAATCACTGGGGCACCTGGATGGCTCAGTCAGTTAAGCATTTGCTTTTGGCTCAGGTCGTGATTCGGGGGCCCTAGGGTCCTGCGCTCCTGGGATTGACCCCCACTTTGGGCTCCCCACTCAGTGGGGAGTCTGCTTCTCCTTCTGCCTCTCCCCACCACTCCTGCTCTCTCGCTCAAAATAGATAAAATCTTTTAAAAAATCATTAAAAGTAAGTAATTAAAATAAATTATAAAATAACATTTAGAGCTATATCTAACAAACTTACGGTAAAAATAAAACCTTTTTGAAACATTATATTATATATATTATATAAATATAATATATGTATAATCTAAGAGTTGCACAGAAAAGAAAAGGGACTAGGAGCCAAGATACTCTTGAGGAAGAACAAAGAGAGGAACTTACCAGATTTTTAAGTTAGCAGTATAATATTGGTGAAGAGATAGACAAATGAGTAAAACAGAAAGCTAAAAACTAGATAAAATATAAGAAAAAGCTGGCTTTGAAGATCATTAGGGAAAATATAAACTCTTCAGTACATGGTATAAAGACTATAATTTCTATTTAAAAAAAAATATTTCTACTTCATACCATACACAAAAGTTTCAGAAGGATTAAAGGCTTAAATATAAAAATAAAATGTTAAAATACTTAAACGATCAAGGGAAAAATTTCTTATGTAGGAAATGTAAGATACAAGCAAAAAAGAAAACTTTGTTAAATTTAACTGCTTTAAGATTCAGAGTTCTGTTTATAAAAGGGGAACTTAATAAAGTGAAAAGATGGGGATCACCCAACCACTTCCGGTTTGTTGCTGCTCTTTTTGAATCAATATTTGGTGAAATATACTTTTTTTTTTCAGATATGCTCTTTAAAAAAAAGGGGGGGGGAAAGGTAATCCACAACTAGAAAAAGATATTTATTACACAAATAAAGAACAATGAATTAGTAAAGATATTGCCTACAATTCAATTTTTAAAAAAAATATTTTATTTACTTATTTGACAAAGAGAGACACAGAGAGAGAGGGAACACAAGCAGGGGCAGAAGGAGAGGGTGATGCAGGCTTCCCGCTGAGCAGGGAGCCTGATGCAAGTCTTGATCCCAGGACTCTGGGATCATGACCTGAGCCTAAGGCAGACACCTAACAGCTGAGCCACCCAGGCGTCCCTACAATTAAATTTTTTAAAAAAATTTTAAAAGATTTTATTTTTAGTATAATCTCTACCCAAGGTGGGGCTTGAACTTAACAACCCCAAAATCAAGAGTCACATGTGCCACCGACTGAGCCAGCCAGGTGCCCCTACAATTCAATTTTTAAAAATTGGTTGAAACCATTGGGACATTTATCTTTACACTATTGGCAGGAATGTAAAATTGATACATTGAGCAAGTTAGGAATTCTCTAATAAATTTGAAATCTTCATACTCAGTGGCTCAGCTATTTCTTTTTCAAGTGTGTATTCTAGAGCAGAGTTTCACAACTTCACACTATTGGCATTTTAGTCCAGAAAATTCTTTGTGTGGGACTGTTTTATGTCTTACAGGGTGTTTAAAGCATCCCTGGCCTTTATCTACAAGAAACCAGTAGAATCCTGACTGTCAAGTTATGACAACCAAAAATTTCCACATAGTGCCAGATATTACATGAAGGCAAAATCACTCCAGGTTAAGAACAGCTTGCCCTAGAGAAATCTTTGTACATATCCCTTTATACATGTTCAAAAATGTTCATAGCAGCACTATGTAAAGAGTAAAAAACAAAACCAAAAAACTGGAAGCAACCCAAATATCTATCAATGTTAAAGCCAAATAAATTATGTCACACAAGGGAATACTATACAACAGTGTGAACTAATGAACTACAGTTATGTGCTGCAAATGTTTGAAACTGGAGAACTTAATGTTGAATGGAAAAGTCACAGACAGATACATATATATTTTCATTTACATATCATTGTAAATATGTCAACCAAACAATAATATGTTTAAGGGTGCAAACACATGAAATAAAATTACAAGAAAAATAAGGGATACAGAAAATTTAGGATAACTTTTAGTTCTAATTGAAGAAGAAAGTTAAGGAATTATAGAAAGGCACAAAGAGAGCTTGAAAGGTCACAGGTGACACAGGTATTCATGATATATTTCTTATATATGTACTGGAAAAAAATTTTTTGGCTACTAAATATTTAAAATTTTTTAAAAGGAAGCAAGTATTTTCACCTTATAAATTTTGAAAAGTATTGCAATAACACATGAGAAATGTTTATTTATTTAAAATTTTTTTTTGTATGTTTTAACAGATACGGTAATAAATCATTCTTAAGCCAATTTAGGATATTGCTTAGGAATGTCCTGAGTTTAAAACAAAATGGATTAATCACCTATCAAAAAAGACATCCTGTCTTCAAAGAAAATGGCTATTAACAGATAACATATTTAACTGCTCTAAAAGCAGAGCTTTATTATTATTATTATTATTATTAAACAGAATAATCTAGTGGCAGTAATCAGTGCATGGAGTGAACTCCCTCTTATAAAAACTCATCAACTGTTTTTTGCTAATTAAGATGAATATTATTCCTGTGAAATGAACCAAAAAGTTATATGAAACCAGAAATCCCAAAAGAGATCTATAATCTACAAGAATAATTGCATGCAATTTTAATTGAAGGAAACGGAGAGAACTGTTTTTAATCTTTGCTTTTTTCAATATCTTAAAACCAATCAACCTGTTGGCCAATTAACAATTCTTTACTATTGCTACATCTGACCTAAAAATTGACATTTGATGTATTAGAAACTGTTGTGGAATTTTAAAAGATAAATGGCAAAATGACTATTGGCTATAGTTAACTGCAATATGAAATTTTTGTCATTAATGAAATAAGTAACAAATTTTTATTAATGTTCTCAGAAATAAAATATATTTTATTATTCATTGAAGACTAGATGCTGTGACTATTCACAGAAATATGCATTCAATCTTTGTTCATTAAGTCAGAATTGGGAATGAGAGGAAAGATCTATTTTGTTGAAGTACAGATTAATTACACTGTGAAATTTGCTTTATTTAAATAGTTGGCATTTATCTCTAATCTACTAGAAAAACTTGTTAATGCTGAAGATTTATTTTATTTTATTTTTTAAGATTTTATTTATTTATTTGACAGAGAGAGATCACAAGTAGGCAGAGAGGGGGAAGCAGGCTCCCTGCTGAGCAGAGAGCCCGATGTGGGGCTTGATCCCAGGACCCTGAGATCATTACCTGAGCTGAAGGCAGAGTCTTAACCCGCTGAGCCACCCAGGTGCCCCGAAGATTTATTTTATTTTAAAGTTAGTTTGAATAGATACATGTCAAACAAAATATATATTTACATTTCAATTCAGTTTGTGTAATAATTCAGAAAACGAGTGGCTTGCTTAAATTTGCATAGTTACAAATCAGAAAGAAATAATTGAAATGAGGAGCTGTTTTAGTTATCCAATATATTTTTTTAAAGATTTTATTTATTTATTTGACAGAGATCACAAGTAGCAGAGAGGCAGGCAGAGAGTTAGAGGGGGAAGCAGGCTCCCCACTGAGCAGAGAGCCCGATGGGCTTAATTCCAGGACCCTGGGATCATGATCTGAGCCGAAGGCAGAGGCTTTAACCCACTGAGCCACCCAGGCGCCCTAGTTATCCAATAATTTGTTACATTGAACCGATCTAGGTTATGGAGGAAAATTTATTTATTTTTCCCTAAAATGTCATGATATGTCAGTTGTACTAAAGATAGAGTAGATGCAAAAAGAGAATTATGAATTAAAATTTTGATTGCCCAATACATCAAACTAGCATCTTGGCAGAATAAACCTATTCAAAATATACATTTCCAGGGGCGCCTGGGAGGCTCAGTTGTTAAGTGTCTGCCTTTGGCTCAGGTCATGATTCCAGAGTCCTGGGATCAAGCCCCACTTCGGGCTTCCTGCTGGGTGGGAATACTGCTTCTTCCTCTCCCAGTCCCCCCTGCTTGTGTTCCCTCTCTCACTGTCTCTCTCTCTGTCAAATAAAAAAATAAAATCTTTAAAAAAAGAGAAATATGTATTTCCATATACAGATAGGTATGAATTTGGCTTCCTGTTCTTTAGAAAAGACTGATGCTAGATTTTTCCTTCACATTATTTACAGTGTTATTTAAAGCACAGTGAAAATTTTCAGGTTAAATTTTTAGGCACATTTATTTTTATTTTTTTTAAGATTTTATTTATTTGATAGAGATCACAAGTAGACGGAGAGGCAGGCAGAGAGAGAGGAGAAAGCAGGCTCCCTGCTGAGCAGAGAGCCCGATGCAGGTCTCAATACCAGGACCCTGGGATCATGACCTGAGCTGAAGCCAGAGGCTTTAACCCACTGAGCCACCCAGGCACCCTTTTTTTTTTTTTTTTTAAATCCAAGTAATCTTCAATTTCTGTTTTTGGTTCCTTCTGTGATTAGGTGAAAGGGTTTTTTTGTTTTTGTTTTTTGCTTTTTTAAAATTGTATAAGATCATTTTGATTATGCAATTGGCACAAGTGGTATTTCCTCTATTATATGTATCCATATTTCATTAATAATAAATATACTGTTTTAACTATTGAAATAATACTTTAATTCTGATTACAAAAATAATACATATATTTTTAAAAGATTTTATTTATTTATTTGAGATAGAGTGAGAGTGAGTGAGCAAGCAAGAACACAAGTAAGGGGCGTGGAGGGGGGCAGAGAAAGAGGGAGAAACAGGTTCTCTACTGTGCTAGGAGCCCAACACAGGACTTGATCCCAGGACCCTGGGATCATGACCTGAGCCGAAAGCAGATGTTTAAGCAACTGAGCCACCCAGGCACCCCATAATACATATTTATTATATGGAATGAAGATGGAGTGAAGACTATTAAACCACCCATATTCCCACTGTTTTGTGCACCTTTTGTGAAACTTTTTCTAAGCTTACCACCAGTATGCTTTCAATTCTCTCTCCATTGGATACACATGCACACGTGTACACAACATATAATATATGTATTATGTGCCTTACTTTTTCACTTAATAGCACTTTTGATAATTGGTTTATTTCAAAGAGATTTTTTCTACCGTGGGAAATTCCTACTTTTTATAGGGACTATCCAAGACCACTGGGGGAAAAAAAAACTTCATAGGAGACAGTAATAACTTCCTGAGAAATATCACTTTACATTGACATTTCCCATTCAATAAAATTAATTTTTATTGTTATTTGAATTGTAAAGAGGTTATGATTAAGACTAAAACTGAATATTACCTTTTTGCATCATAAAAATGTAAAGGCAAGAAAACTACGTGTTTAAACAAAATCATACAGTAGCTAGCTTGCCTAGGAGAAGTTATGATATATACTCTTAAAAAACAAACACTTTTAAATTCACAGATGCTGCAAAGCCCTGGTCAAACATAAATTACAATCAGTTTTTATGTAACAGTAAAAATTCCAAAGGACTCTTATTCACCCACTCTCAATATGTATCACAGATATGCTTTTTCTTTATGTTCATAGAATATAAACCACATTTATTTCTGTATCTGTGTATATTTTAAAATAAATTACCCCCAGAAAACAAAATGTTGACTCCACTGTGTTCAAATTCCGTACAACAAAGAAAACAGAAACCTTATATTCCCTTCAAAGAGCCTGTAGCATATATGGTGAGAATTTTGGAATGCTTATAGAATTTGAATGCAGCATCCATTTATTTCAAGAGTATAAGCTATCTTATAATTATCAGATCATTCAATATATTTAGCAAGTGCCACTCCACTTTTATTATAACAGTTCACTTTTTCTTGTTTGTGTTGAGTACTATCATATATAGAAAGAGCTCTTTACTTACCATTCTGGGAAAGATGAAATTTATCATTATGCCATAAATACCCTGGAAAGCAAAGAAAATATTGTTATTTATTATACCTCCATCCACAGGGGTTCTAACTGCCAAATGTAATGCATCAGCAGCAAAACAAAAATGAAGTAAATCTATTGCAGAAAGCATGAATCAGTGTTCTAAGAATTATTGAACATGTATTGCACGCCTTTGGACAGAGCTACTTTAAGACTAAGCAGTTGTTGTGATAAGTAATTTCAAGGTCAGAAATAAAACATTTTATTTTCCCCAAACAAATATTATAGGATTAAGAAAATATTGCCAATTAACTGTTTATTCTTCTCCCCTTTCGCTCAGTTGAATCTTTCAATGATACAGATGGGACAGCTATGGTTAAAACTCTTTAAGGGAAAACTGAGGGTCATTCTACTTTCTTGAAATCAACATTAATGACTATTTATAAAAAAAATGTAAATTAGTTTCCTGTTTGGAATCCTGAACTGGAAATCTGATGTAGAAACTGAGAAACAAATTTAAGAGTCCAAACTTCTACTTTTTCATACTAAATAAATGATAATAAAGCATTATTTATATATTTGTATTGTTTTCTATTGATTAAAAATAAGGTTTTAAATTGCATCACATAAAAATTAGAGCAAAATCATATTTTAAAAAGCTATTTACTCTTGAATTTATTGTGTTCCTTATTTTTTTTTTCTCTTAAAGACTTTATTTATTTATTTGACAGGCAGAGATCACAAGCAGGCAGAGAGGCAGGCAGAGAGAGAGGAGGAAGCAGGCTCCTCGATGAGCAGAGAGCCCGTTACGGGGCTCGATCCCAGGACCCTGGGACCATGACCCGAGCCGAAGGCAGAGGCTTAACCCGCTGAGCCACCCAGGTGCCCCTATTGTGTTCTTTAAAGATTTTTAATCAACATTTTCACATTTAATAATTAGTAAAAAAAAAAAAAAAAAACTTTCTTAATGTCAATAGTTCTAATATAAAGAAACATGTCCAGATGTGAGAAAAAATGCTTTTCTCATATCCTGATAATGTTACTACATATTGGTCATTTTCCATTCCTTTACTTAATTATTTTTTAAATATCATAAACTTAACTTAGAGAAAAACACAATGAGTTCATCTCCCTTAACCCCTCTATCAAAACTAGATGATGGCTAAGGAAATTTTAATACATAACATACTCAGAAAAGGGGTTTTACTTGAATTTTTGAATAATGATATTTCAGACCTTTCAGGATTATTTTTGAATGAAGTAAATTTGAATAAAAATTTACCATGTGTTAATGTAATCTGAATCATTATTTCCAAAAAAGATAATGTTTCTACAAATGAAAACTAGCTAAAATTTCAAATGGCAAATACATATTTTTAAGTAAGCTCTATGCCCAACGTAGGGCTTGAACTTATGACTCTGAGATCAGGAGTTGCATGCACTAATGACTGAGCCAGCCAGGTGCCCTTAAATGACAAATATTGGTGTTCACAAAATTTGCTTTTTCCTAAAGAATAAAATTAAGATTTGAAGTGTGTCCTACTTAGATTTTGACATCGAAGATATCTTTTTTAGACATTTGTATTCTTAAAGAAATATTTGGGTAGAAAATATAGAACTCTGAAATTCTGTAGTGATTCAGGAATTCTGCCAATGAGTGTAGTTTCTTTTAAGAGAACTATTTTTGTACTTAATTGTAAATATTAATATTTATTTCAAAATTTGTATTTATTGATTTTTCTTGAAATATTTTAATGGAAAAAATTATTTAACTTAGAAATATTTTACTGATGTCATGCTTATTCCCAAATAATTATCAATACAATATTTGATATTATAATTCATATTTATAATTTCTAAACTGCTAAAAAAAAAAAAAGTATTTTTAAGCACCAGCTCCTGAAGAGGGCAGCACGTTCTAGATATTATTGAATTCTAAGCTCAAATATGACAGCTTTGGCTTTAGTATACTTTTTTAAAGAACTTGAGGGGAAAAAAAGTGGATATTTTTTATAGATGTCTGCTCCCATGATACAATAAACTAGCAGAAATTCTAGGCAGCTGTAGACCAAGGTCAAAACTGTATTTGATTATTAAAAGAGAACATTCAAATTAGACACCTAAAGCAATGTATTTAGAAAGGGAACAACAAAATACTAGTAAGGAGACTTTCCATGAGGAATGTGTTTTATCTTAATACTGTAGATAACTTTTCCTATTGGCAGTGCATTGACTGTCAAAACTACTAAAGGGGTTAGATTTAATTATCTCACTTATTGCACATTTCATCTCAATTGCTATGGCAACATTCAGTTGCCTCAGCAGCAACGCACACTTTAATCAGATATTTCCTCCTTATTTCTCTATGAGCCAAAACTGTGTAGTCAAATTTACAACCAAGTCCTGATGAATCTGATAACACTTCCTACAATTTAATGGGCAACTTGCCTCCACCCACACATATAAATATTTTCAGAGAGGCTTGTAACTGTTGGACAAGTATAAGACTTGATAAGAATATACATTTGGACTTTCCTATTTCATTGATTTTTTTTTCTCTCTTTCTGCCACCATTCCTTTATTAGGAGTTTTTTTACCAATTCGAAACTCACTCCAGCAAGTCGCTACAATGGGTCATCTAACCTCAGTGGGAGAGCCAAGGAGTAAGGGAAACAGCCTCTCACATTCAAATGTAAACTTTCCTGAAGAAGCCTATTGATTTATTTGCATTTTATCTGAATATACTTGGAATTGGCACATCAAAGAACCTCTTTCTTTTTCTTGAAAGCAGGTAAGAGAAAGAAGAAAAATAACTGAAGACAAAGCAAAACGTGATGGTATAGGAGGAAAACTGTAGGGTATCAGACTTATCCAGAGGGCCAAGCATGAAGAAAATTTAGTCGAGCTTCAGTAATAGCAATTTTAATGAGAAGAAAAAGCATGATGCATTAAATTGTTGATGTCACTTGGGTGAATATTAACCACCTACATTGTTGGACAAATATAATCATGTTAGCGTTTTGCAAAAGACTAGAGCAACTTTTGTAGGCATATAAGGAATATTCAAACTATCTTCAAGTCTGATTTAAAGGGTTAGCTCATTATATTTTCATAAATGCTTGAAATTTCTCAAATAGTAACTATATTTTAATTTGATACTGTATAATAAATTTTTGGGGAAACTGTAATTAAGAAGCAAAGTGTTCTAAGGTGTTCCTAACAATTTTAGGGGCTGCTAAAATTTGTATTTAGATAGCAAACATTTAATCCCAAAGTTCTCATAGTTCTCTGGTGAGAAATTTTACACTAGTAGATAACAGTAATATTTCAGCATGATTTTTCAATCACCTCTCAGTAGTGTCTAGTAAAATTTTCATTAACAGAAGCAACCAAAAAGATGCTTTCTATAGCTGGGTCTACTAGTCTGACTTTTTTTTTTTTAAGATTTTATTTATTTATTTGACAGAGAGAGAGATCATAAGTAGGCAGATAGGCAGGCAGAGAGAGAGGGGGAAGCAGGCTTCCTGCTGAGCAGACAGCCCGATGTGGGGCTCGATCCCAGAACCCTGAGATCATGACCTGAGCTGAAGGCAGCGGCTTAACCCACTGGGCCAGCCAGGTGCCCCCTAGTCTGACATTTTAATAGGAATTTCTAGATTGTATTTTAGGTACTGTAGACCATTAAATATAGTATTCAATCAAAACTTAACCAAACATAAAAAAGATTATTTAAGGTATCAGTTGTACATATTTTTAATTTTAATTGAGCCGATTATTAACAGACTATATTCAAAATCTGCTCATTAATGATGAAGTTTGGATGCCATATAACCTTAGGAGTAGCTGAAGGAAGAGTAGTGTAATTAAAGAGAAACCTGCAGAGGAAGAGAAGCATGGAAACTATCTTTAAATATTCAAAGGGCTTTTTATATAAAGGAGACAGTGAGTATCTAGAAAACCAAGAGAAATGGCAGAAGTTTCAGAGAAGTGGATTCCAGCTCTATATAAAGAAAATTTTAAAACAATTAGAATTGCTCAAACAATGGCTCAAGCTATGAAGCAGTAAGTTCCTCATCTAGGCATATTTTATAAGTTGTTCGCATACGGACTCTATTTTCTGCTGTTTGGATTCTGGAACAACACTGTAGAAAACGTGGTAAGATCACTCCACAGATTGAGATCTGGGAGTTCAGATGAGTCACTTCTTAATGAATTTTTCAAGTACCAGTGCTTTATGTCAGTATGGAAACCAAGCAATGATCTGCAAACAGCATATTCAGCAGCAAGTTTGCAAATCCTACTCTGGAGAAATGGTCTAAATGAGAAAAACAAACAGTTCTTAGTGAAGAGTTATCTAAAACCTCCAAGGAGACATGTAAATCGGTCCTAATTGGCATTCTTTCAAGAACCTCAGTAGATGCCAGGGAGTGACTAGGGGTGAAGAATGAGTTTCCCTTTCAGTCTTTGCTTGGCTCTTCTACCTAAAGCTGGGGTGTTGCCAGACAATGTATGCCGCTGACTGTGTCAGACTTGTTCTCTGGATGAAAGGGAGATGTTGGCACTATCCTCAAACTCTACATTCACTTAAGAAATAATAATTGCTCAATTAAGGGTCCAGAGCTTTTTTTTTTTTTTTTCCTGCACCCAGAGAAATTAAAAGTTGAAGAGAAAATTGCACAAGATGTGGGAATACTCACCTTCCCCAAGATTGCTGAAGAAGATAAGGGAAGGTTGTAACTAATTTGAAGATGATAAATAAAAGGAAATTGCTGGTTCTTTAACCAAAGCGATGGGTACTTTTTGTTTAATACCAGATCCTATAACATTCTAGTTTATGTTATTTATAGTCTTTTTACTCAGTTTGGTTTTGAAATTTCCTTGTGTGATCCTGCTCTCGAATCACACTGAAGAAAACAGGAGGCTCACAAAAGGTCTTGCGTAATATCTAACCTTAATGTACTCTAGTGCTGTTGTTTGGAGCATGCAACCTTTTGAAGGGTGACTGTCTTCCAGAAGCATCCGTTTCTATCCGAAGAGCCGATGGGTAGTTTTGCTACTATAAGAAAAGCTAACTTTGATTTTTACCCTCAAAGGATATGGGATGTTACCTACTTCATTTTCTCTCTCGTTGCTCCTCCAGGCTTTTTCAACTGAAGCCTTTATATTAACTTATGTTGTTTAAAATTCTACCTGCTGAGGTTTAGCTGGCAAATGGTCTTGAAACTTGTTTCCAAACTACTCACCCACAAAAGCTTTTACTAGCCAGTTCCATTTGGTTGGCTATACTCCAAAACAGTCTCTGGTGAACAAAAACATTAGCTACAGAGAAACAGAAACTTCCATGGCACCCTGGAGGAACTTTTTGATCCAAAAGACACTACTAGTAAACCAAACTGTCATTGCAAATTCTTGAACATTTCCTTATGTCATGAAAAGCGGTAGGAGGAAAGGGCTGCATTTGTGCAATGGTTGTTCCATGTGTGTAAACCTAGTCCCTGACTCGAGATCAAAGACTGTCTTCCATCAACAAGTATTTATTTAGTGCATACCATGTCTGAAGCCTAAAGAGTCAGAAAAGGACAAATAAGAGCTATTTTAAAATTCTGCTATTTGTTGAACAAAGAAAGGCATATTGCCATCCTATTAAAAAAACCTTAATCATCTATAAGATCATAGAATTAACATGAAACCAAGCACAGTATCTCTGTCTTATCTCTATCGGTTAAAATGTTTAATCTATTTGATGCCACAGAAAGTTTTAATGTCTTTCAACAGCACTACTCCCTTCATTTAGGTAGTTTTTACACCAAAAAACACAAATCATGTTGCTTTACCCCGTATGGCCCTGCACCTCCACATCTACCCATTTGCCCTATATGTCTGTGGAGCATAAGGCATCTCTGCTGAACTGTTTCTTCTCCATTTGTGAGCTTAAGGAAGGCAGGGAAAGTCTGTGTTTTTGTTTGCATTCTGGCCAATGCAACAGTGACCAGTAAACAATACTAAACACTTAGAAAATGATTATTCAATGAATAATACATGAATAATAAATAAGAGGAATGAAATGGTACTGACCTAAATGCAGGAATGTTCAGCAAGGTTAGTGTGGCTTGAAATGGTGTTGGTTTCATGGAAGGTATAGGACGTTTTCCATGGGGCCTTCAGAAACAGATAGGATTTAGATAAAGGGGGAAAGGAAATAAAGCATTTCTAGTGGTGTTAAGATTGTGAACAAAGGGATTGTTTAGATGCAGAGATATTAATGAAAGGGCTTCATTCTTTTTGATGGGACCATGGGTTGTGTAATGGGATAGTGATTTTGTTTGGTTTAGATTAATGGATGTTGTGTAGTAGTTTCTCTCAACCTTTAGTTTGCATTCATGGGGATTTTGTTAAACTGCAGACTCTAATTTAGTAGGTCTGGATTGAAGTATGAGATTATCTATTTCTAACAAGTTCCCAGGTGATGTTGGTGCTGGTACTGTATTCTGAATTGCAAGACTATGGATGATTCTTGAAGCTAGACACAGTCATATGGGCTTGATACAGCAGTTATTTGAAAATTGCTCCATGTTCTCCAGCAGTTTTGGCATGATGAAAACTGCATTTAAGAAGATTAGTGTGTCAACCTTATGAATATAAGGTTCCTTATGCTAAGGAAGAAAGAATGTGGATATAGGAAAACCAGCTGGGAGGCTGTCTTACACTTTATCTGCATATTTCACAGATTTGGTTTTCAATTACTTGTTGATTGATTAGTTTGTGTGGACATGGTCAATTCAAAAGTACTTTCTCAGTGGAATAACTGTGGGCCCACTGACTTTTTGAAAACAAGTCAAGTTTAGATAAAACACATGGGGAATTCATGAATGCTCTTCCCTTCCTCTCCATCTGGAAAAACTGCATTCCTTCTTAAAAATAGTTGAAATATTAGCTCTTCTGTTCTTATCATAGCACAAAATTGTAAGTGTACCCTCACATGTATGTCTCAGACTATGATCTTATTTTATCATATAGATAATAATAATAATAATAATAATAAAAAACAATAGTAATACAACTTGTGTTTTTTGACTGCCAGGCAAATTGCTAAGTTTTATCATTAAATCCTTATAACAATGCTGTGAGGAACACTGCTATTATCATCGCCATTTCTACAGATGGGGGAAAAAAAGAATACTTGCATGCCTTAATACGGCGTTAGCTACAGGCCAATACATATATTTATTCAGAGTGCAAAGAAAGTGTGCTCGGCATGGGGGTGTCTAGCTGTGTGCTAGATGAGATGCCCTTCCCATAGGCCAGCACTGGAAGGAAGAGAACTAGCTCAGCCTGGCATGAAGGAGCAGCAGCTGGGGAAGCCAGAGCAGATGTGTAGCCACTGAACCAATCAGGAAGTGATCTTGATTGATCGATGTTCCCAAACTAGTTTTAAGAGTCCTTTCTGTCCGGAGCAAGATGGCGGAGGAGTAGGAAACCTAATATCATCGGGTCCCAGGAGTTCAGCTATAGTTATTAAACCATTCTGAACACCTACAAACTCAACTGGAGATCGAAGCAAAAAAGAGCAGCAATTCTAGGAACAGAAAAGTGACCACTTTCTGGAAGGTAGGATGTGCGGAGAAGTGAATCTGAGGTGATATACAGGAAAAGATACTTCAGGAGGAGGGGCCAGCTCCTGGCAAGTGCCAGAGCATCGAAGCACAAAATCAGAAGTTTTAGAAGTCTGCTCCACTGAGGGACGTTGCTCCAGAGGCTAAGCTGTGGGTGGAGCCCTCATGCGGACAGTGTGGTCTTAGAACCCATCAGGTCACAAAAAGACCAGGGGTGTCTGATGTGGCAGAGCTAACAGATATCAGAGTGGGGAAGCTGGCTGCAGAGATGGAGCCAAGGAGTGGGCTCTCAGCTCGAGGTTACTTTAAACTGTTATCCAAGGCATGATCAGGCCACCGCTCTTCGAGTGGCAGATCCGGGTAGACTGCCTCCTTCCTCCACTGTGAGAGGTGGTGCGGGAGCATGTTGCAGGAATCCGCTGGGTTTGGAGACTCCAAACAGGGCCATGACCAGACATAGAAATGCTTGGTTACAGGCTGTGTGAGCTCAGAGTGTGGCCAGAGACCAGGGAGATGGGAGAGGTTGACTGCTTTTCTCTGAGGGCACACTGAGTACTGCAGCCCTGAGCTCTCGGCTTTACAGGGCCAGGGATTGGGAGGTCAACATTTTCATTCCTGTCCTCCAAAGCTCTATGGAAAGCATTCAGGGAAAAAAAGCTACTTAAAGCAAAAAAAAGCAGATTGCTTAACCTGGCCCCTGGCAAGGGCGGTGCCATTCTGCCTCTGGTAAAGACATTTAAGAATCACTTTAACAGGCCCCTCCCCCAGAAGATCAACAAGAACATTTAGCCAAGACCAAGTTTACCGATCAATGAGAACTGCAACACTTCAGAGCTACAGGAATACAGCACATAGAATTCATGGCTTTTTCCCATGATTCTTTAGTTTTTCAAAGTTAAAGTTTTCAGATTTTTTTTTCTTATTCTACTTTTTAAATTTTTCCTTTTTCCCCTTCTAACAATTTTTAACTATTTTATCTTATCAATACCTTTTTAAAAATCTTTTAAAATTTTCATTGTTATAAATTTTCATTGTTATAGTCATATTGTATCCCTTCATTGTATTTAATCTTATTTTCTTTTTTTAACATATAGGTTTTTCTTTCTTTAAAATTTTGGGATACAGTTTCTTCTAACAGATCAAAATATACCCTAAATCTAGCATTTTGTTCTAGTCTCCAGTCTGATAACATTCTTTCCCTCCCTTTTTTTAAACAACTTTTTATCTTATCAATTCCTTTTTTAGAATCTTTCTTTAATTTTTCATGTTTACAGGCATATTCCATCCCTTCATCATGTTTAACCTTATTTAAAGAAAGAAAATTTTTCTTTATTTAAAATCATGGGAGATAGTTTCTTCTAACAGACCAAAATACACCCAAAATCAAGTGTGTGGCTCTGTTGTAGTCTCTCTCTCTCTCTCTCTCTATATATATATATATTTCCTATATATTTCCTTCCTTTCACACCCCCCCACCCCAGTTTTGTATCTCTTCTGACTTGGTTACTCTATATTTTTCTGGGGTCATTGTTACCCTTTTAGTATTTTGTTCTCTCATTCATCTATTATTATTTGGATAAAGCACAAGGTGGAAAAACTCACATCAAAAAAAAAAAAAAAAAAAAGAACAAGAGGCAGTACTAATGGCTAGGGACCTAATCAATACAGACATTAGTAATATGTCAGAACTAGAGTTCAGAAGGACAACTATCAAGGTGCTAACTGGGCTTGAGAAAAGCACAGAAGATACTAGAGAATCTACTAGAGAAAAAAGCACAGAAGATACTAGAGAACCCTTTCTGGAGAAATAAAAGAACTAAAATCTAACCAAGCTGAAATCAAAAAAGCTATTAATGAGGTATAATAAAGAATGGAGGCTCTTACTACTAGGATAAATGAGGCAGAATAGAGAATTAGTGATATTGAAGACCAAATGATGGAGAATAAAGAAGCTGAGCAAAAAAGAGACAAACAACTACTGGACCACAAGGGGAGAATTCGAGAGGTAAATAATACCATAAGATTTAACAATATTAGAATAATTGGGACCTCAGAAGAAGAAGAAAGAGAGAGGGGGGCAGAAGGTATATTGGAGCAAATTATACCATAGACTTTCCCTAATTTGGCAATGGGAACAAGCATCAATATCCAGTAGGCACAGAGAACCCCCCTCAAAATCAATAAAAATAGGCCCACACCCCATCATCTAATAGTAAAACTTACAAGTCTCAGAGACAAATAGAAAATCCTGAAAGCAGCTCAGGACAAGAGGTCTGTAACATTCAATGGTAGAAATATTAGATTGGCAGCAGACCTATCCACTGAGACCTGGCAGGTCAGAAAGGACTCGCATATATTCAGAGCACTAAAGGAGAGCACTAAAGGAGAAAAATATGCAGCCAAGAATACTATATCCAGCTAGGTTGTCATTGAAAACAGAAAGAGAGATAAAAAGCTTTCAAGACAAATAAAAGCTAAAAGAATTTGCAAACACCAAATCAGCCCTGTAGCAAATACTGAAAGGGGTCCTCTAAGCAAAGAGAGAGCCTAAAAGTAACAAACCAGAAAGAAAAGAGACAACATACAATAACAGTCACCTTACAGGCGATACAATGGCATGACATTCATATCTTTCATTAGTTACCCTGAACGTAAATGGGCTAAATGCCCCAATCAAAAACACAGAGAATCAGAATGGATAAAAAAACAAACCCATCGATATGCTGTCTACAAGAAACTCATTTTAGACCCAAAGACACCTCCATATTTAAAGTGAGGGGGTGGAAAACAATTTACCATGCTAAGGGACATCAAAAGAAAGCTGGGGTGGCAATCCTTATATCAGATAAATTAGATTTTAGGCCAAAGACTATAATAAGAGATGAGGAAGGACACTATATCATACTCAAAGTGTCTGTCCAACAAGAAGATCTAACAATTTTAAATATCTATGCCCCTAACATGGGAGCAGCCAATTATGTAAACCAATTAATAACAAATCAAAGAAACACATCAACAATAATACAATAATAGTAGGGGACTTTAACATCCTCCCCACCAATGAAATGGACAGATCATCTAAGCAAAAGATCAACAAGGAAACAAAGGCTTTAAATGACACCCTGGACCAGATGGACATTGCAGATGTATTTAGAACATTCCATCCCAAAGCAACAGAATGCACATTCTTCTCCAGTGAGCATGGAACATTCTCCAGACTAGATCATATCCTGGGTCACGAATCAGGTCTCAACCAGTACCAAAAGACTGGGATCATTCTCTGCATATTTTCAGACCATCATGTTTTGAAACTAGAACTCAACCATAAGAGGAAAGTTGGAAAGAACTCAAATAGACGGGGGCTAAAGAGCATCCTACTAAAGAATGAATGGATCAACCAGGAAATTAAAAAAGAATTGAAAAAATTCATGGAAACAAATGGGAAATGAAAACACAACTGTTTAAAATCTTGAACACAGTAAAGGCGGTCTTGAGAGGAAAGTATATAGCAATACAAGCTTTTCTCAAGAAACAAGAAGGCCTCAAGTATACAACCTAACCCTACACCTAAAGGAGGTGGAGAAAGAACAGCAAAGAAAGCCTAAACCCAGCAGGAGAAGAGGAATCATAAAGATTGGAGCAGAAATCAATGAAATAGAAACCAAAAGAACAGTAGAACAAATCAATGAAACTAGGAGCTGGTTCTTTGGAAGAATTAATAAGATTGATATGGCCAGACTTACAAAAAGAAAAGAGAAAGGACCCAATTTAATAAATCATGAATGAAAGAGGAGAGATCACAACCAATACCAAAGAAATACAATTATAAGAACATATTATGAGAAACTAAACACCAGCAAATTAGACAATCTGGAAGAAATGGATGCATTCCTAGATAAGTATAAACTACTAAAACTGAACTAGGAAGAAATAGAAAACCTGAACATAATCAGTAAGGAGATTGAAGCATTAAAAATCTCCCAACAAACAAGAGCCCAGGGCCAGATGGCTTCCCAGGGGAATTCTACCAAACATTTAAAGAAGAATTAATACCCATTCTTCTGAAACTCTTCCAGAAAATAGAAATGGAAGGAAAACTTCCAAACTCATTTTATGAGGCCAGTATTACCTTGATCCCCAAACCAGACAAAGACCCCACCAAAAAGGAGAATTAGAGACCAATATTCTTGATGAACATTGTTGCAAAAATTCTCACCAAAATACTAGCCAATCCATTAAAAGGATTATTCACCACGACGAAGTGGTGCAAGGTTGATACCTGGCTGCAAGGTTGATTCAACATCCACAAATCAATCAATGTGATACAAAACTTTAATAAAAGAAAGAACAAAAACCATATAATACTCTCAGTAGATGCTGAAAAAGCATTTGACAAAGTACAGCATCCTTTCTTGATCAAAACTCTTCACAGTGTAGGCATAGAGGATACATACGTCAATATCATCAAAGCCATCTATGAAAAACCGACAGCAAATATCATTCTCAATGGGGGAAAAACTGAGAGCTTTTCCCCAAGGTAAGGAACAGGGCAGGGCTGTCCACTATCACCACTGCTATTCCACATAGTACTAGAAGTCCGAGTCTCAGCAACCAGACAACAAAAAGAAATAAAAGGCATTTGGATTGACAAAGAAGAAGTCAAACTCTCACTCTTTGCGGATGATACGATACTTTGTGTGGAAAATCCAAAGACTACTCCAAAAGTGCTAGAACTTATATAGGAATTCAGTAAAGCATCAGGGTATAAAATCAATGCACAGAAATCAGTTGCATTTCTATACACCAACAGCAAGACAGAAGAAAGAGAAATTAAGGAGTCAATTCCATTTTCAATTGCACCCAAAACCATAAGATACCTAGGAATGAACCTAACCAAAAAAGGCAAAGAATCTATACTCAGGAAACTATAAAGTACTCATGAAAGAGATTGAGGAAGACACAAAGAAGTGGAAAAGCGTTCCATGCTTATGGATTGGAAGAACAAATATTGTGAAAATGTCTATGCTACCTAAGGCAATCTACACATTTAATGCAATCTTTATCAAAATACCATCAATTTTTTCAAAGAAATGGACAAATAATCCCAAAATTTATATGGAACCAGAAAAGACCCTGAATAGGCAGAGGAATGTTGAAAAATAAAGCCAAAGTTGGTGGCATTATAATTCCAGACTTCAAGCTCTATTACAAAGCTGTAATCATCAAGACAGTATGGTACTGGCACAAAAACAGACACATAGATCAATGGAACAGAATAGAGAGCCCAGAAAGAGACCCTCAACTCTATGGTCAACTAATCCTCAACAAAGCAGGAAAGAATGTCCAGTGGAAACCAGAGAGTCTCTGGGCACCTGGGTGGCTCAGTGGGCTAAACCTCTGCCTTTGGCACAGGTCATGATCTCAGGGTCCTGAGATCGAGCCCTGCATCTGGCTCTCTGCTCAGTGGAGAGCCCGCTTCCCCCTCACCCTCAGCCTGCCTCTCTGCTTACTTGTGATCTCTGTCTGTCAAATAAATAAATAAATAAAATCTTTTTAAGAAAGAAAGAAAGAAAAAAGACAGTCTCTTCAACAAATGGTGTTGGGAAGATTGGACAGACACATGCAGAAAAACGAAACTGGACCTTTTCCTTACACCACACACAAAAATAGACTCCAAATGGATGAAAGACCTCAATGTGAGACAGGAATCCTTCAAAATCCTTGAGAAGAACACAGGCAGCAACCTCTTCGACCTCAGGCACAGCAACTTCTTTCTAGAAACATTGTAAAAGGCAAGTGAAGCAAGGGCAAAAATGAACTATTGGGATTTCATCAAGATCAAAAGCTTTTTCACAACAAAGGAAACAGTCAACAAAACCAAAAGATAGCCAACAGAATGGAAGATGATATTTGCAAATGAGATCAGATAAAGGGCTAGTATCCAAATCTATAAAGAATTTTTCAAACTCAACACCCGAGGAACAAATAATCCAATCAAGAAATGGGCAGAAGACATGGACATTTCTGCAAAACAGACACCCAAATGGCCAACAGACACATGAAAAAGTGCTCAACATTACTTGGCATCAGGGAAATACAAAACAAAACCACAATGAGATACCACCTCACACCACTCAGAATGGCCAAAATTAACAAGTCAGGAAATGACAGGTGTTGGCAAGGATGCAAAGAAAGGGGAACCCTCCTACATTTTTGATGGGAATGCAAACTGGTGCAGCCACTCTGGAAAACAATTTGGGGGTTCTTCAAAAAGTTGAAAATAGATCTACCCTATGACCCAGCAATCACACCACTGGCTATTTACCCTAAACATACAAATGTAGTGATCTGAAGGGTCATGTGTACCCTAATGTTTATAGCAGCAGTGTCCACAATAGCCAAACTATGGAAGGAACCTAGATGTCCATCAACAGATGAATAGATAAAGAAGATGTGGTATATAGAGAAAATGGAATACTATGCAGCCATTAAAAAACCCGAACTCCTGCCATTTGCAATAACATGGATGGAACTAGAGTGTATCATGCTAAGCAAAATAAGTCAATTAGAGAAAGATAATTATCATATGATCTTTCTGATATGAGGAATTTGAGAGGAAGGGCAGAAGGTCATGGGGGTTAGGGAGGGAAAAAAATGAAACAAGATGGGACTGGGGAGGGAGACAAAGCAAAAGAAACTCTTAACCTTAGGAAACAAACTGAGTGCTGCTGGGGGGTGGAGGGGTAGGGATAGGGTGGCTGGGTTATGGACATTGGGAAGGGTATGTGCTATGGTAAGTGCTGTGAATTGTGTAAGACTGATGATGCACAGACCTGTACCCCTGAAGCAAATAATACACTATATGTTAATATAATACATTATCATACATTCAGAGAATGATCAGTCAAGATGTGTTCTAAGAAATCCTGGTTTCTTTCTTTTTTATTATTATTATTTTTTTAACATTTTTTAAAGATTTTATTTATTTATTTGACAGAGAGAGATCACAAGTAGGCAGACAGCAGGCAGAGAGAGAGGGGGAAGCAGGCCCCCTGCTGAGCAGAGAGCCTGATGTGGGGCTTGATCCCAGGACCCTGAGATCATGACCCGAGCTGAAGGCAGAGGCTTTAGCCCACTGAGCCACCCACGCACCCCAGAAATCCTGGTTTCTTAGTGTAGCTTCCATTTTTGCTTGATAGCAAATTTGATCTCAAATAATTATAATAAGAGATAGGAATTTGTGAGTGTTTCTTATGTCCTAGGTACTACTTTAAGCAATTTACATGTGCTGTCTCATTTAATGCTCATAATAATCCCACAATTTAGGTGTAATTATTACCTAAATTATTACACTTGTTTTACATATGAAGAAAATGAGGCACAAAGAGATTAAATAATTTGTCTGTTTCCATATTTATAGAGCAGAATTATAGTTTGAACCCTCTATACCATGTTACTGATCTTAGCCTAACTTATTTTTAGTAATATAGAGTTCTCTTTTCTTAAGTGAACACCATAAATTTCTTCAAATCATATTTGTGAAAAGTTAATTTTCTCACAAGTTAAGAAAGAGTCCATGAAATGTAAGAGGTCTTATTGTTATATTTTTGCTTCTATTAGTACATCACAATGCCTTACTAGGAGGAATTCCCCAAGACTGGCAGACATTTAGACATGGGGAAATTTTTTTTTTCTATGAAAGCATAGCAAATTTCAGATATCCTGGGGCCCCCATACCCCTAACTTCTCCAGTCATACTCCAAACCCCTCATACCCACAACTCAATTCCGCATAAGAATGAGTATTCCCCAAAACAGGGGAAAAGAATATTCGAAGGATAGTCTCCTTTAAACATTTTTTGCCTTTAGGAAAATATAGTCAACCTCTGTAATCCCTTGTTAGGTTAATTAGATAATCTTTCAGCTATTTTAAATACCAGATATGATAAAAAGTATTACTTGATTGACCAACTAAACAAGCATTCAAATACAAGTAGAATATTTTATGCCACACAAAGTTAATATCGTAATTTTCAATTTTTTAAAAAGATTTTATTTATTGGGGTACCTGGTGGCTCAGTGGGTTAAGCCTCTGCCTTCTATTATTTGCCATACTATTTAAAAATGGTTGTATTAGAGTGATGTGGGTAAATATAAAAATGTTATCTATCCACATATTATTTCTGCTAAGTTTTCTGCCCCTCGGGAAGAATCATAACTTCATTTTAAAGATTAGTTATTTATTTGTCAGAGAGAGAGAGAGAAGGAGTGCACAAGCAGGGGGAGTGGCAGGTAGAGGGAGAGAGAGAAGCAGGCTCACACCATGGGGCTTGATCCCAGGACCCTGGGATCATGACTTGACCAAAGGTAGATGAGTAACTAACTGAGCCTCCCAGGTGCCCCTCATAATTTCCCATTTAGATAATATTCATTGATGTTTTAATACCTATCAGAGATTTGACTCCTTCCTACTAAATTAAATAAAAAGACCTTTCACATTTAAACAAAAGAAAACAGAAAACCATCACTATAACCATTAGTACCAAACATCTGAGAAATCTTAATTGTTTTCAGTGGAAACCCCACAAAGCATATTGTTCTTTTTTTGTTATTTACCTACCTTATTTTAAAAGGGGGGGCCTGCAGTTTACACCTCAGATTGTACTGTACAAATTCACGAAATATACATGACTTTTCTACAACCTAAACACTATTTTAGGATTATGACAAAATTTTATGGAAGATGTTGAATTTGAATTTTCTAAGTTATTTTCTTACTTTGAAACAATTCCAAGTTACAAAAATGTTGTAACTGCAGTACAAATAATATTGTTCCTGAATGATCTGAGAATTATGATAATTTGAGAGTAGTAACAACTGAACACTTGAACATATTTTCCCCACAAACATGGACATCTCTTTATAAATGAAATGCAGCCACTAAATTCAGAAAATTGATACACACTACCATATAATCCTCAGACTGCATTTAAGTTTTGCTGCTTGTTTCAATAATACTCTTGATAGCAAAAGGATCCAGTCCAGAATCAAGCAGTGCATTTCATTATTATGCCTTTTAGTCTCTTTTAATCTACATTTCCTCAATTTCCCCATAATTTTCATGGATTTGACATTTTAAAAAATTACAACATACTTATTTTGCAAAATGCTCCTTGTTTGAGGTTTATCTTCTACTTTCCTATTACTGGATTTAAATTGTCTGTCTTTGAAGAATCATGAAAGGGATTTTGTTGTTCATCTCATAGTATTCTATCATTTGGTACATTACTGGTGAAGTTAGTATTAATTCATGATTAAGGTGATCACTGTAAAAGACTTTTTTGGTAAGTTTATTATGGAGAAGTACATTAACTTTCAACTTACTGACTTACTAATATAAGTGTGAGCTCATGGATATCCATTTATCCAATGGGTTATCATCTGCTTTTATTATTATTCACTTTGATCTTCTAATAGTCTCAGATATGGGCAGTGTGATCTTCTTTAATCTGACTTCTTCTTTCTTTGACATGTCCCTGGTATTTTTTTGAGTACTTCCACATTTTTGTACAATAAGAGAGGCTCTTTTCGTCTTTCTCATGCCCCAGCTGTGCAAACAGCTACTTCTCGAAGCAGTCCTAGTTTCTTTTATTCAGAAATGGTATTTAGAAACCAAGATTTGGGAGGTAGGTGTGCCCATTGTTTTGGGTGTGTCATTGTTCTCAGGATTTGGAACTAAGAAAATATATGTAGGAAAAATTCATCTATCCGTCTATTTACCTATTTTTCCATATATACACATATTAACATATATCTTATATCTATATCCATACACTAGGAATTCACACTGATATGTGCATTTTTAAGCCAACACCACAGGACCCAACATAGTTTCTTTCTTTTCATATTTGTAACTTCTTTCTACAGCAGTGGAAACCCTATCTCCCAATTATGCTTAACATATTTATTTGATCGATTTCCTCATGTATATTATCCTATTGCTGCTGAACATCCGAGTCCTCCCTCCCCCCACCAGATGCTCTTCTCATCCTTCTTGAGCTCCAACACTGCTCTTCAGGCTGCTGAGTTCTCCCCACCTATACTCTCTATGGATGCTAACCTTACTTGTCCCCATCTAATGAGTTTGGGACTAAATTATTCAGGAAAGAAAGATAAGGAAAGAGAAGGGAAGATGGAAAGGAAGATGAAAAAGAAGAGAATGAGAAGAACTTGTAATATTTTTAAATTGCTTATTTGTCTGTTATGTGGATTCTAATGTCATTGCATATTAAATATTTAATTGAAAAATTCTCTTTTTATTGAGTAACTAAAAACAAAATAACAAGTCTACTTTAACTAACTAAACTTCACATATTTGACAAATATTTATGAAGTACCTACTCTGTGCCAGTAAAAATAAATTTTAGTAAAAACCCAATTAACTATGGTTCTCAATTAATCAATATATTTTACTTACTTGCTTTTCAGGGAAATTAGCCCATTATAAGAAATCACATCCAAATTGAAGATTTATTCCAAACAAGGTCAGTCATAAAGTCAGTATGGATTTTACTGTAATTCTCACGACTTATGTATTATACTATATAATAAGAAGTGATATTCAGGAATATGACCCTGAAAGGGAATATGAAACTCAATCACAATGTAAATACTGCCATGGTCATTACAGACATGTTAGAAATATTTTCAACAAATATTGTTTTATTCTGTTAACCATAAAACAATTTCTCATTTATTTATTCATTCTACAAATATTTAGGAAGCATTTATATGTGTCAGGCACTGTTTAAGAAAATCTATTGAAGTTCCTGTTTTGATGGAGTTTAGCATCTTAGTGGGGGGGAAAAAGTCAATAAACAGGCAATTTGTGCTATTCCAGGTATTATAAGTGCAAGAAGAAAAATAAAGAAAGCTAGGGGAGCTGCCTTAGACAGATGGTTAGTTTAGTTTTCCTTGCCATCAGTTTGTCATTTATCCAATGAGATTTTCCTTCTCAAGGTGAGAAATACATTGTTCTCATATTTGTTTGCTGGATTTCTTTAGTATGTTTGGGTTAAATTTATAGTAAACTCTTAGTTGTATCTAAATCATTTTGAACAGACTAGGCAGATATTAATCAAGATAGCAAATTGGGGAAGGTAAAAGGGAAAGGAAGAGTCACTTGAGGAAGAAGTTTGAGTGGATTTTTAAATTAAAAAAGAAACTTCTTCATGTTGCTTAGGTTTTCTATGTGAGTTATGATATCTTCATGATGTTTAAAAACTATTTTTGTTAAAAAATACTTTCACACTAGCTGAATTCTACTTCAAATAATATGCTGATAGAGCTTATGTATCCTGAATAAGAATGAATGGAAAATGAAGTCATTAAGATAGACAAAAATCTGTAAATCTTTCTATTGTTCATCAGCCACTTTCAAGGTATGTATGTTTTACTAACTCCTATAAATGGTGACTCTACTTTAATAATTTAAATTATGGATACAGCTCAAAACCCTTCTATTATTCTCAAGCAAAATTTGGTATCTTATTTCTTAGCTCAGCAGATTTCTGTCTACTCCAATGGTACTGTTATAAATTTAAAGAATTGATAATATCAGTTTAACGGAAAGAAAAATAAGAAAATGAAAGTGATTAAATTCTAGAATAGATTAGTAAATAGAAGTAAGTAGCATCCATATGTGAAAGAAAGAGCACTGGACAGGAATTTTGAGACCTGATCTGAACTCTTCCTAGTTCTAGTTAGGTAACTTTGAGCAAACAAATCCTATTTTCTTATCTTGTCTTCTTTTTGGCATAATGAAAATGACGTCAGTTCATGTCTAAAGTCACCATTTTAGAAACAAAATCCTAGAGGTAAAACCAGCAAACCCAATGAAAAAATACCAGCCTCATGTGTTTTGACACATGCACTTTCTCACACTATACACACATACTGTACTAAAAGAAAAATTATTTTTCAGTCAAATAAGAGAATATGTTGAATACTCAAATTATTAAAATTCCTATTCACTAAGATTACTGTTCTGTTAGTTTCGATTCTTTCAAAAATTATAATAACCCTCTCGAATGATTATATTTGAGAAAAAAGAAGGATAGGAGAAATAGCTACATTGTATTTCTCTTTTGATGTTTGTTTTTCAGTTGGGTTCACAAAAGACGTCTCCATCTCAATCATTTAGACGTTGCATATGTGCAAAAATACATTTTATGAAAAAATTCCTGATGTATTTTATGTTATTTCTCAAATAAATAATAGTGTACAAGGTTGAATTAGTTTACTCATTCTCAGAGAGAAAGGGACCCAAAATAACTATTGTACTATTAAAATTATTGGAAAAAATCCAATAATAAGTTTTGTTCACTATAATAATACCTTGACTTTTATATAGTATGTTAATTCACAGTAGAGAATACTTTACGAAATATGCATGTGATTTTTCTGGTTCATTTTCAAAGGCATTTTATAAAATACAGATTAAACAGTTTCAAAAATGTATTTCTTTTACTCATTTTCTCTCCATAATATTTAGCATCCTATACTTTCAATTTTAATGAATTATTCCTTTTTAATATGTACCAATTGAGTATACATATTATATATTTACTTGCATATGTATAATGCATATTGTATACATATTATATGTATATGTGCAAAGGCACAATGTTCACTGGCAAGGACCTTACAATTTGTATTTTATTTTATTTATTTTATTTTTTAATTTTTTTATATGGGATACTTCACGAATTTGTATGGCATCCTTTGTGCAGGTGCCAAGCTAATGTTCTCTGTATCATTCCAACTTTTAGTATATGTACTATGACTGATATTTTAGTAATTAAAACCAAAATGTAAAAACTTTCCAGAAAATAATCAGAATATACAAACAAATAACTCTGAACTTTGATTTTATTTCTTCCTGTACATTATATTATATAAATTCCACTTTATTTTTTTTAATCAAGCAGTACCTGAATCCACTAAAAAGTTTCCTCTGACATGCTTTTACACCCCTATCTAAGTTGATGAGCATAAAGTTACTCATTTTTTTGGCCTTAAGCCATTTTATAAGGTAAATAAAGTCACACGAGTATTTGTTAAAACCTCAACTACAAAACTAGTGACGTATCCAGTGGATGGCAAATTTGGATGGGAGGGAAAAGCAGCTCAGAGACCTTGTTAGCTGGCTGATACAATATATATACATTGGGGAGCCTAGAAAGTACAGGACAAAGGGTTATGTTGCAGTGGTATTTGTTGTAAAGCTACATTCCCCCCCTTATAAATCCATAAAGAGTATATGTTTTTTCACATAAATTTATACCCAAAGGTGGAACCCAATTACCTGTCACAGGATTGTTTTAAGAATGAAGTGAGATCATATTTATAAAATTAACACTGAGTGTGTACTAAGATCTTGGCCCTGTTTTAAGTGTATTCATCTTTTTACAACAACACTACAAATATTAGGTTGAAGCATATGAAATTGCCATTTCTGTAGATGAAAAACAGTTGAATATCTGCAGAATTATATTTCAACCTCATCCTATCGTTTCATGTTACAAATGAAGAAACTGAGGAACAGAGGGGTTAAGTAACTTGCCCAAGGAGAATCATTGTTTTTCTCGCTTTACAATTGAGGAAGCTGATATTTAAGAAAGAACAAGCAACTTTTCTGTGGATACACAGCTACCTGCCTCTCAGGGATTTAGATAAAAAAAGATTATATCTGCTTATGCACTTTGTAAATTTCATATTGTTAAAAATGTTAAACTATTTCTGCTGTTAATATAAACTCTTCTCTTCCTACTGTCATATTGGGTCTTTCATTCTCCCATCACCAAGGATTATAAGGAAATGATGCCTTTGGTTTGGTTTCAAGATAAAAAAGCTCTCATATTTACTCTCCTCTGAGATGTTTCCCCTCCAAAACGACAGGGTGACTGCAGTCATCCATCCTGCCCTTTCTGTTATCAACTCAATGCCAAATGATTAAGGTGCGAAAGTACTTTGGTTTGTCCTCAAATTATTTTCCATAATGTCCTTGGGACAGATGAAGTGCAAGGGCTATTGGAGATAACATAAAAACATTCATGAAACATTATCATTTCTCAAGTAGCACACAATAAACTTCAAACAAAATTTCAAGGGATTTAATTTGAGCTGGAACGAGGGACATTTTAGAAAGCATACATGACAGAAGAAAGAAGAATCTAAGTAGAGACATCAGGTTGTTCTTCTTCTTCTTATGATTTTTTTTTTCTCTTCTGCTCTACTTTTGTCAATGCTCTTGTAATAAGCTAGGCACTTTGACAACATTTGAGCTGCATTTGGTGCACTGCAATGAGGCTAGGAGACACCATCTTCAGCCTTGGCAGAGAGAACATGAAGATCTTTCTTAGCATCATGTGCTAGGTGTGCTAGTCCAATGAAGTACTTCAATTCCATTAGTGGTTTCCTTGTAAAAATTTCAGCTGCAACAGTAACAGTGTATCTTTATGGTTGTCTTGGACACAGAGGGTGTAGTGACTACCAGTGCCTAACTCAGGAGTCAACCTGTGTATGAAACCAGATTCCACCTGCATTTGAAATCTCTGCCACTTAACTTCTTGTGTGACTTTGAGCAAGCTTCATATTTCTGTACATCAGTTTTTCATAGGGTATATATTCGTTCCTACCTATATTATTTGGAAGTAGTTTGAGTGGGATAATGCTCGTAATCTTTAGAACATTGCCAGACATGCTCAGCATTTTAATTGGTATTGATTTCTCATGAAATTTTGAGCATATCTTAATTTAACATTTAGAAACACAAGTGCTTTCATGTGTTCAGAGAATGCTTAACCATCCATCAGGAATTTAGGTTGATTTCCTTAGGAAATGATTCATCACACTCCTTGCATTTATCTTATTCTCATGTTATTTTCTAGATTTATCTTTAATGTATCTTTTCCCACTTCCCAACATTTACATACCACCTTGGTTTTCCCAGAATAAATACACTTCATCATCAGTTATATCTATCCTTGTCCTTTCCTTCAATGTTGTAACACATTTCACTGTTTCTTCTTATTTACTGATAACTGCTGTATTACCAAAATAGACATCAGTTGCAAATACACAGTAGCTACACTGGGTGCTATTTGAAGCACAGAGAAATTTCCCCCTGAAATTGAAGCTGATGAACTAGAGGCACATTAAAAACAAATTAAGATCCACTCACTACAACCAATATGGGTTACCACAACAGAAAATTGCTGTGGCTATTATACACAGTAACAGAGAACTTGTACTAGAAGAAAAAAGTAGAATGTGAGTTATAAATCACAGTAGGTTAATAGAAGACTGTTAGCTCTGATTTTCCTTTTTTCTTGTAGAACCTTTTAATTACTGCATTTTTAATGCACTTACATTTGCCAGTAGTTCTCTTTTTTATTCTTCTAATAATAGTTCCTAAGGTACATCCTATAAATTACACCTTTCCTTTTCCTCTCCCTCTTCTCTTTAAACAATTCTGAGAGAGAGAGAGAGAAAAGAGCAAACTGTAATTTTAAGTAACTCCTTTGGATTAGTTCATGTGCTCCTTAAAAAAAAAAAAAAAAAAAATCTCTAACTGTCATTAGCACCATGCTTTCCTGTCCCCATTCTTATACATGCCAATTTATCAGCTGTAGCAATTCTGCTGGCCTGCCGTTTTTCTATTAAGGCACCAACTCTAGACAAACAAGCCCTCTCCATTCACTCCCTACATTCTTTACTTTTTTAACTTGTTCTAATTCCAGGTTTCCTCTAAGGACCCTCAATTTCAAAACCCTTCATTAGGCTGGCTGAAAGTACTTCTGTTTCCTTTTACACTATGAAAGGCTAGGTTTCTCCCCAAACTCATTTGTTCAGTTTTGTCTCTTAACCTCCTTACCTCTTACACCACTCTTTGCAAGGACAGTGCCTTTTTTTTTTTTAAAGTTCTCTTAAGTCTTGTCCTTCTATCTTTGAGATGCTTCTGGAAACTTCACCTCCTGATTACGTAGAAGAAATGTGTTACCACTGAACTTGCCAAACAAGTTAAGGGATGACTACAGGTCCTACATTTGATAAAATGCCAACGAATCCTAATTTAGAAACCCTGCGAAAAGCAATTACGTGGGGACAGAGAAAAATTTGTGGTAAGAATGATTCCATGGCAAATAATTAGGTATATGAAGAATAGGAATTATTTTTTTTCTTGCAAAGATAGAGACATTCATTCATATAATAAATATCCCAGATTCTCTACTACACTAGAGCCTGGGATGATAATAATGATCCACACAGTAAAATATCTACTTCCTGGCATATTCATTTATGGAATAAGCTATTTTTTGTTGCATTCTTTGCTTTCATTCTTCACTCTTCACATGATACCATTCAAAGTCAAAAGATACACATATGACATCAAACACATGCTTTTAAGTATTGAATTCAATATCATTTCCCTCAAAAGCTTCACCTAGAATAGTTTAAATTATGGTAATAATTTAAGTAAGTGATGCATTGGAAAAGTAAAATGTTTTCATCTCTTCCTCCCCTTTCTTGCCTTTTCTCCCAGTAGAAGAAAAGTCCAAGATGTGATAATTTGAAGAAAAGAGAGAGAGCCATATGTTGGATAACAAATGTTTAGTGAGTGAAGTTGTTTATGACCCCTAAGGAAATTACACTTAAATAATGAAATTATGTTTCATATGTTTTTATAGATTTTGTTTAAAACTACATTTCTATGTTCAACAAACTAGGTAAGGAACATATTATTCCCAGTTTAAGAGAGAAAAAGTTGTATGTCAACTATATTTCAATAAAAAAATAATTAACAACAAAAAAAGATACTTGTCACAGAAAAAAGAGAAAGAAAAGTTAAACAAGTGACATAGCTTATAGACAAAAGCAGGATTGAGGCTAAAACATAGGTTTCCCAGATCCTGGTTTGATTTTTTTTTATTATTATATATACTTCTGTCTTTTAAAAATGCCCATGCTAATGTATACTGGCAGTCTTTTGTCATACAAATAGTAAAGTATACACCACATTCACAGTTAGCTTATGTTTTATATATTTCATAGATAATAAGATACCTGAAAACAAGTTTTTATCAAAATCCTTGGTAAAGTGTGCACTTTCCTTTTGTGTGTTCAACTTTTTGATAAAATTTTAATATACATATTTTATATTACAGTAGGAAAAAAGCATGTTTACTTTGATTTTTCAAAGTGAAGTGAATCTGGAAATTCTGAAGCATGGCTCTGATATCAAAGATATTCAAATAATCACCACACTGATAATATTAACTTGATTGAATATTGCAGTCTTCTTGGTTAGATATATTTAAAATTGTCGTCAGTTGATTTCTCTTACTTAGAAAAATGCAGCTTCTAAGGAGAATTCAGTTAGGGGCATTAGTGTGTTAGCTTTCAGAAAAAATGTGGGTAGGTTTGTGTAGACTTCACATACACATTTATTTATTTATTTATTTTTAAGACTTTTTTTTTTTTTTTCTTTTTTTGACAGACAGAGAGCACTAGTAGGCAGAGAGGCAGGCACAGAGAGAGAGGGGGAAGCAGGCTCCCCGCCGAAGCAGAGAGCCCGATGCGGAACTCGATCCCAGGACCCCGGGATCATGACCTGAGCCAAAGGCAGCGGCTTAACCCACTGAGCCACCCAGGCACCCTCACCTTTATTTATTTATTTATTTCCTTTTTTTTCTTCTCAAACTATTTCATTTTATTTTTTCTCCAGTGTTCCAAAATTCATTGTTGATGCACCACACCCAGTGCTCCATGCAATACGTCACATGCACCTTTAAATTTTAAATGTAAAAGATCCCAAGTCTTGTGAGAAGTAAGGGTAGTTCTCAATGAAATTTAATTAAATGTATGTAATTATCGTATTCTGAGTATGATCATTACTATGTTAAAGTTGCTGTAAGGATATGGATCTTGAAACTCAAAGACTACATCTCCCTGGATCAAGTTTCAGTATCTTAGTGGTTAGTACTCAAAATTGCTAAAATATACTGCCCCGAAGGTCTGTTTTCTAAAAGTAAGATGACTGTAAATTCAAAGGAAAGTGTAAAATTATTTTTGTATGCTTTTCTTTTCCTTATAATATGCTTTTCTTTATCACTGATTCCTTTTTTTCCCCCATTTCCTGTATCTATTTTGGCTTCACTCTTCATTTCACTGTAATTTTCTTTACCCTGATCCTATAACCTGTCACTTCTCTTAGAACTCCCTTGTCTCATCTTCACCTGAGATTAGCCTCTAGCCTATAATACACAAAAGGGGGGTAAGACCATTCCGTGTACCGAAAACATAACACTCCAGTTTATAATATATTTTTTTCCCATTTGAAGGCTTTCTTTCTGTGGTAATAGAAACCTTTACCCATGTCTTTCTCCATTCTGTTCTATAATCCATCACTCTGCTTCTCCACACTCAACTTGCAGGTTTTGACCCTCCTTCTCTATTACTGTCTTTGAGATCTGAACCTCTTTCATCCCTTTTGCTATATTGCATGCCTGTCTCCTCTCAAAAGCTCCCTACTTCTGTTCATGGCAGCTGATCCTCTAGATAGCTCATCCAGGGAGGGGATATAGAGGAGAAAGCCCACCAAGTGGTTTTACTTTCAAATATTAAATGTGAATGTTGGCTGGAGTGCCATGTGGCAAGTCTGTACAGTACGAACAGTAAGCACTATGGGGGCTCAAAACTTTAGAATTATTTCCCTGTGTATGTCTGGACTCCATATCTGTGTCTGAATAATCATACGCTTGTCTCAACTTTGTTAGGATTATTCAGTGCAGTCATTCAGACCAAAAGGCATTGAAGTTGTAAAAGAAATACTGCCAAGCCAAAGAGTTTGACTTAGGCTCACAAAATAACAAAAAGTGAAAAAAGAAAAGAAAAACATTTTTAAGCTATATTGTGTGAATGACAACTACTCAGAGCTCAAAAATAAGATGCCACTTCAGATGTGGCTATTAAATAGACTAGAAATCATATTCAAGGATGCCAGAAACTCACTGTGCTTTGTTCTGATTCAAATAACCCTTTAAAGTGGATATGTATCCAAGAGTGCTATGTATTCAGTAGCATTTAATAAACCCTTGTTTAAATGGATGGAAACTGCATAATAAGAATTTTGTGAGAAAATTATTTGGAAGAAAAACACATGAACTACACTCTTTTCTTTAAAGTGACTTCACCCCAAGAGTTCCCCTGTTAAGAAACACTGGTAGTGTCATGGAGATTTGCTTGGTAGGCAGGTGGGTGAGTCTAAGCTTGATATTTATAGGGCCCCTGTTGAGGTGTGTATCCCCCACTTCACTTACCTGCTTTATTTATCAATCAATATTTATTGTTCATCATGAACAATTTAGGCTCTTTTTCGATTTTTCTCAGCCCACAGGGCTGGGCTGGGGTAGAAAGAAATTAGTTTATATTCTGTCCTAATATAAACAGTTAACAAGGCCTTATGCTGTCTCCTTCTCAATATTTCAGGCCAGGGCATTTTCTCGAGTGAGCTGATGGTTTTGTGTCTAAGGTAGAGGAAATAGTTCGATGGACTCTATCAAAGCATTCATAATTTTTTGAGCACTAGGTATGTGCCAGCACTTTTGAAGTATTTACATAAATGATTTCATTTTCAGGCTCCCAACACATCTATCCTCATTTCACAGATGGATGGGTAAACTGAGGCACTAATCAGTTAAAAAAATTGTCTAAGCTTATGCAGCAAGTGGGAGAGCCAGGGATGGAACCCTGACTTGAGAGCCTGCCCTCTCAGCAAGTAAGTTTGTCCTAGGGTAACTGAGTTAATTAATTCAACTCTTGTTGTATGAAGTTGTGGTTTTGTTTTGTTTTGTTTTCTGTCTGCCAGGCTTACTTTGCCAGGTTGAATCATGCTGAATAGACTGCCTTGTCTATAGTTGCCAGCACAAGAGCTTTTGTTGTTGTTTTGTTTTCTTGTTTTTGGGTGAAGCTCTTTCTCTTGGTTTGATTATTCCAGAAGTAAAACACCAGCATTATCAGGAGGACACTAGGCCACTGGTCCCTGGGGCAGCAGGTATAGAAAAGCACCCAGTGGAAGACGTGACAGCAGTAGCCGTAAGTCCTGCTGGCTACAGCTCTCTAACCAGGTTAATTGTTGTGAAGATAGAATCTAGAGAAATGATCACTTAGGTCACCAGGTTAAAGGTGCTAGCTAAAGAACACAGAGGTCAGGGCCTGAGGTAAGGCAAGAGAGCACGAGGAAAATGAGGTCAAAAACACAGGTGTTAGAATACCAGACTGCATCAGGAAAACAGGGGTAGAGAAGACATACCACAGCTCAGGCTCACTGTGTAGAATGGGGAAAGGTCAAACTGATAGATAACAGAGCAAGCATAGTCCACTGCACTTGGTGGGGTCCCTTTTGCATCTGTAGCTACTATGGCAACCCCTTTGTGCCTAGCCTATCTACTTTTTCTCTATGGTTCTGATGGTGAACACTAATCTCTCACGTTTAGTTCTAGGTCCCTAAACTTGTAGAATTACGTCTAGGAATGTGTGGAAAGGTTTCATTTTCCACTCTGCATTTTCTTTTTTTTTTTTTTTAAAGATTTTATTTATTTGACAGAGAGAAATCAGAGCTAGGCAGAGAGGCAGACAGAGAGAGGGGGAAGCAGGCTCCTGCTGAGCAGAGAGCCCGATGCGGAGCTTGATCCCAGGACCCTGAGATCATGACCTGAGCCGAAGGCAGAGGCTGAAACCACTGAGCCACCCAAGCGCCCCACCACTCTGCATTTTCATTGACCTTCCTTGTGTTGGGCCATCGCTTTTGATGGAGAACCAGACTGAGACTGAACAGCTTCTTCAACAGCTGCTGACTCTCATACTAGAAACTACTATAGAAGAATGAAGGCTAGCTCAGAGAATCTGTCATTCTTCTAGTCCTGAGAATTAGGGTCTTGGCTGGTTAAGGGAGACATTGGTTGATATATTGTTTGTAATGTAGCTTAGCATTCAATCTTGACCTAAATCCAGATCCTGCTAAATTGTATGACACCCTAAGGACAAACTTTGGCAACACTGATACATTTCCTGCATTGTAGGATACACAGAGCTTGTTTATGACATCACTATTTATTTATAATTCGTTCTGAGGCCACCATGATCTGTCTTATCAGACAGTTTCAAATTTTGAATTCTAACCTGGGTTTCAGTTTGTTCTCAAGGCTTTAGTTATATCCAGTGAATCAAAGGATAGTTTGATAATTTGAACAATGATATTTTACAGGGTAAACATATTTGGGGTTGTGGAATTTGGACATCTAGTTTTGCAACTATAAATACAAACAGATATACATTGTTTTAATTTTAAAGGCTACACGTGTAAGTTTCCGCTTGCCAGGATGACTGTAGAAGCTCAATGGCTAGTATCCTGCTTGTTGTTTAGTCAACTTCTGGTTTCTATTTGTTCAGATCATCCTTACAGTATCACACACTCTCGAAGAAATGGAACATAAACGTATTCTATGGACTCAAAGTATGTAAATACATGAAAATATCTGAGCCACAGAAATATTTCCTGTTTAATGGTTCAGACTTACAAATTAGAAAAACTGAGCTCCATCAACATGACAGAAGTCATCAGCTGGAACCTGGGTGAGGGATGGGGATTGAGGGAGTTTTCTCCAGGATATTATTGGAGAAGAACAAAATCTTTTTTTTTTTTTAAAGATTTTATTTATTTATTTGACAGAGATCACAAGTAGGCGGAGAGGCAGGCAGAGAGAGAGAGGGAAGCAGGCTCCCTGCCGAGCAGAGAGCCCGATGCGGGACTCGATCCCAGGACCCTGGGATCATGACCTGAGCCGAAGGCAGAGGCTTTAACCCACTGAGCCACCCAGGCGCCCGGAGAAGAACAAAATCTTATAAATGGGTGGGGCAAGAATGCTCACATAAAACTCCAGCTGCTATCTCAATCTTTATTCCTGATAAATTTGTCCTCAGTGACCACTTCTACTCTGTTCATGATATGCAGAGTCCCGAAAACTGAAGAAACAGCTAGGAATCAGACGGAGGTTACTAAGCACAGAGATCTGGGTATAAAGAGAAAGTCAAGATGGCAAACTGAATATGGCCATATCAAGGAAGAGCCCATTCCTGCCCAACAGTGAACTGCAGGTGATACTGAGTTTAGCAGAGCCTTGAGGGAGATAATAAAGCATAGGAACCCCAACTGACATAGCACAGTTGGAAGAGAAGGGGACCTCATTCCTCTACCTTAGTTTTGGGATGATGCTGGGACAAGGCTTTCCCTACAATAGTCCCTATCAATATCAATTCCCTATGATATCTCTTCTGCCTGCATCTTGCCTTTCTCTGTAACTGCCTCCATGGGTCACTGCCTAAACTCAATAAATTGAGCCCTTTCAGCACAAAATCTTTAATTCACTATAGCTCCAAGTTACTTTTAATCTGTCAGTTTGATGCACCATAATGGAATGACCACAAGACCGAGTCAAACCATTATCAGTTTAAATTCTGGGTTTGACATTTACTGTCTGTGCCTCCCTGAGAAGTTTACTTACACCTCTTTAAGCCTCAGTGTCTTCACTGTAAAATGGGTGAAATTGTACCTATCTCACATAGATGATAAGAGGATTTAAGGGGAAAAAAATAAATTAAAAAAAAAAAGAGGATTTAAGGGATGATATGTACATAGGATAGGGCCTTGCACATGGAAGTCATCAGTACATGGTAATTTTATTATTTCCCTATACCAATAGCTGTATTCATTTCCCGTGGCTGTTGCAACAGATTTTCGCAAGCTGAGTGGCTTCAAACAACAGAAATTTATTCTTTCACAGTTCTGGAGGTAAAAAAAAAAAATCCAGAATTAAGCTGTCGGCATGGCTGGTTTCTTTTGGAGACTCTTGGGGAGAATCCTTTCCATGTTTCTCTCCTCGCTTTTATGGCTGCCAGCAATCTTTGGTAATCACTGACCTGTAGACACAACACTCCAGTCCCTGCCTCTGTTTTCATGTGGACTTCCTTTCTGTGTCTCTGTGTGTCTTCTCCTCTTCTGTTACTTATAAGGACATATGTCATTGGCTTTGGGGCCCAACCTAATTCAGAATGATCTCATTTGGAGATCTTTCCCTTAATTACATTTGCAAAGATCCTTATTCCAAATAAGGTCACACTGAAAGGTTCCAAGTGGACATATCTATTGAAGGAACATAGTTTGCTCTACTATAAAATATGTGGTTAGCTGAATCGTACCCCTCCATGTTCATATGTTGAAACTCTAAACCCCAATACCTCAGAATGTGACTGCATTTGGTAGGTAGGGCCTTTAAAGAGGTAATCACATTAAAATGAGGCCATTAGTGTGAGCCCTAATCTAGTCTGACTTGTGTTTTTATAACAGGAAATTTGGACACAACGAGAGACACCAGGAATGCACATGCATAGAGGAAAGTATGCTCTGTGTGAGGACGTAGTAAAAAGTGGCTATTTGTGAAGCCAAGGAAAAAGACTTCAGAAGACCAACCTTCTGACACCTTAGCTTGCAGCTGCAGCCTCTAGAACTCTGAGAAAATAAATTTCTATTGTTTAAGCCACTTAGTCTGTGATATTTTGTTAGGCTGCCCTCATAAACTAATATAATACATAAAATTAATGAGTGGCCTGTTTTCTTTACTTTTTTTTAAAATATTTATTTATTTATTTAATCAGAGAGAGAGAGAGAGCACGCAAGCAGAAGCAGGGGGAAGGGGAAAAGGAAGAGGGAGAAACAGACTTCCTGCTGAGGAGGGTGCCCCACCCAGCGCTCTCTCCCAGGACCTTGGGATCACGACCTGAGCTGAAGGCAGAAACTCAACCGAAGGAGCCACCAGGTGCCCTCCTTTTTTTTGTTTCTTTAGGGGTCTAGCAGTTTACACAAAGAAACTGACTTTTCTTTTTCTGTTTTTCACCATTTTTTATTTTTTCATATTATTTATTTTTTCATATTAACTTACATTGTATTACTAGTTTCAGAGGGAGAATTTAGGGATTCATCATTTGGAATCTGTCTTCTTACCATGTGCTCATGAATCCCTTATTTGCAGTTGCCTTACAATGAGGAAGCTCACTTCCTCCTGCTCAGATACTAATTAATACAGTAGGTAGTGCCACTTTACTGAAATCCTGCTTGATTTTGTAGCTAAATTAAGTGAAATACAGTGAATATAGTCAAGTTCCTGATGATTAAAATTCTGTAGTATCTCAGACCATCATAATGAATAGTATGGTTATTATGAAATCTAAAAGGTATAGAGGATTTAGATTAAAAATGACAGTTTGTTTTCTTGTGATCTACCTTTTCCTTTTGCAAACTGAATGTTAAAAAAGAATCTGGTTAATTGACAATTTTGGTTATTAAAGTAAAAATAAAATTCTTAAGACATATACATGATATTTTACCCCATTTCAACTTAAGAGCCATTTCACTTGTATATTAAGTTACCTATTCAATCATGCTCCATTTGCAAATTCTAAAAATAGCCTTCATGAGCATGAAACTTTGCATCTTTTAATTTATGGGCTTGAAAAAACCCTAAACTCCTAAGTGTTATCTTTTTTAACTAGCTTATGATTAGCATAGCTGTTATTTTAGTTCATTGTTTTATTGCTTTTGTAAAGAGCTTTGGGAGTTTTATGAAGGTGCTAAGCTTATAGTGTATTTTTAATCACCAATTCAGTTATCATTATCTTTGTCATTAAAAACAGCACATCTGTAAGCCTATGTTGGCATTCAAATAATATACATAAGCAATTAACAGTAAATATTAATAATGATATTGTCAACCTCTAAAACAGAAAGGCAGAATGATTAAGTTAAAGAAGCATATATAGTTCTCTTAAGGTTTTCTCTGACAAGTATCGTTTCAAATATATTTATTGTTGAGATATTTATCTGGCGTATTACTTATGACTGGCATACCTAGAGGTTTTAGGGCAATACATCAACCAGTACTCTGAGGGTGGATCTCACATTGTACTCTCTTAACAATAGTTGGCAGCAGGTAGCATTCCTTTCCTCTGTGTTTATTCTGACCTGCTCCAAGGTCAAGACAATGAATATGCGATCCACCACTGCGTTCCCTCTGAAAATTCATGGATTTCTCACTGTTACTGTAATCTACATGTTTCTTCACTGTGTTAGCATGAATAAATAGGTTACTGAAAAAAGCAAGGGAGACAAGGCTACTGATACTCTAATCTCTATGGCTAACATCTGAGTGTTGGAATGATACTGGAAAGCATCAGGATTCAAGTGCTTTGAATAGACTCTTTGGTCTAGAACAGTTTCTCACTTTTGTCATTGTTTCCCAGGTCCTCAGCAAAGTGCCAGGCACCCAGGAGGTGATCAATAAATAATTTTTAATGGGTAAATTAGTGAATGAGCAAACTGAAAAATATATCACCACTCTTCATTAGGAAAAATATTATCAGTTGCTTAGTCAACAGTGATAAATGGTACTGAGCTCCATCTGGCAAAATTAAAACAAAAACCAAAAAACACATAGGCCACTTTGCCTCAGGCTCAAGCAAAGCATTATCAAGATGCAGAGAGAGGAGCAAACACAGACACACATCTGTGAAGTAAGGAAGCAACAGCAATTACATATATCTCATAACCCATCAAGCAGTTCAAACAGAATATATAAACATGGTGTCTATGCATTTACCTTCCCAGCCGCCACCCCCCCCCCCCACACCAGTGATAGGACATTTGAAATCTTAGGAAGTCTCTAGAGGAAATGCAAAATCAAATGGAAAATATTGTGAAAAGTTCTGGGAGGAAATAAATTTGCAGTCCAGTTTTGAAGGAAGTGTGAGCTCTCATTTGGTAAGAAGTGCAAAATTGATAGATTAGGAAGCTACGGTAGAAACTTGAAAAGCCTAATGGAATTAAAGGACAGAATAATGTGGGCAAATTTTTTAATGAACTCATATGACAGAGAAATAGGAAAACTTGATATATATATGTAGAAATGTTCTAAGAATGTATTAAGCATACTGCAATGGTTCATTTCTGTAAATAATATCCCTGGGCCCCAGCAGAAGGGAGGCTGGCTCAGATAATGGCCTCCTGAAGTCAGATTGTTGTACTTGCCTACACAAGCCTAGTTAATAATCTTTCAAAATCTAACCACCTGTGAGTGAGACATTGAGGAAGTGGTAATAAATAAACGATTTTACTGCACCTTAGGGAACCACACTCATAATTTTACCCTACCTGAATCATGGGAGAGTAACTGTGATACCTTAGACATGATTTTCTATAAAATCACAGGCTTTGGCTGTATAGGTGAATTAGAGAATCAAATCAATCAATAATGTTGAGTAAAGAATAAAATGATAAAACAAAACTTCTCCCTCTATTACCTGAATCATTAAGGTAAGAGTGGGTTTTATAAAGAGTACATTTTCTAGATCAGTGGTTCTCATCCTGTTTAAACCAAGATAAGCAGTAGCTGTTGACTGAATAAATAACACGTTTCACACCTTTTTGGGAATAAGTATAAGTGTTATGATACTAAGAAAATCAAAATTTCATTTACAAATATTTCTGACTTCAAATATAGCACAAAGTACCATTTCTGTTGATACAGGAGCAGTTCTCAGAGAAGAGGGGTTGGTTAAGGCAGTGCAAAATGTGTCAAAGGGTATTTGTTACAACATTCCTGGTTTGGGCCATTGTATGCTTTTTTAAACAAAACGAAAAGTGGAATTCTTCAACAATGTTTTCTGGTATAATACATTCTTCTAACTGGAAAAGGTTAGGGACCATCGAGCTAGACAATTGCTTGGATCTGTGCTGACAGTTGTGACTTTCTAGGATCACAGGATTAAAGAGCATCTCAGCAGATTTGACATCTTTGGCTGTCTTTGTGATTGATGCTCATCGCAGTAGCCAGAACGATGATGAGACTCTCCCCATCAGTCATTAAGGAAGGCTGTCATTTCACGCATATTGCCATAATTTGAGGACATGTCTGAATAGTGAAAGCAATGAAACTGCAACATGGCCAATTCCGTAAATTTAAGCATTTATCACATGTTACAAGATCTAGAGTCAATGGCCAGGGTGATGGATATTAATAATGGAGATGACTTAATTTAAATAGTTTATTGTCCACAGGTATAACTTAAGTGTAATTTATTTCCTTTTTCCTCAAAGTAACCATGGTTAAGACTGGGAAGATTAACTGTCAGAAATTACTTAACTAAGAAAGAGAAAATGATTTAGTTTATCCCATAACAGATTTGAATTAGATCAGAATTGAAGGAGAAAAATATAAAAATTATGAAATACAAAGAAAATGAAAATATGGAAGAAATACACACATCATCAAGTCATTAGTTCAGACGAATCATTTTGCTTAGTATAGAGAGCACAGTTGATAATGGATTATCTCCAAAAAAGCTTGAAATATGGCATTGCAAAAGGTAGTTCTGTTCATTTTTAAAATTTTTTCGCAAAGTCAGATAATTTTGAGAAAAACAGTACTGTAGAAGGTACCAAAATTGCTAGACACAGCATCTCAGTTAAAAATAGTTACAAATAGGAAGCTATCCTTGGTAGAACAAAAAATAAACTTGAAAAAAAAAAAAGTTTTGTTTCAGGATATCAAAAATCTCTAGCAGGGACGAATGGCAAAACCCTTAAGTTGAAAAAGAAAAGTAAAGAAGCTTAGACATAGAATTAAAACTAGATTGAAAACAAAACAAAACCCTGATTATCATAAATAATTTTTTTAAAATGGTAAAGTTCAGAAGATATTTTAAAATTATATATTCAAGTTAGATTAGTGAATTTTTACATAATAAGGGCCACGTTCTGCTTACATTTATAAGCCCAGCATCTAATAAGTGAAAGCACATATGATGTATTCCTTTTGAGATGTTTACTAGTCTTAACCCTCTTCTTCAAAAACTAGTCCCATTTCTGTAGTGGATGCTAGGTCCCAAATTTGAACGAGGTGGTCCTTCCCTGTCATCATAGCAGATAGGACTGAGGACAGAGTGAAAGAGATCTTCCCTAAGATAGGTAGAGCTGATTCTCTAGAGAACTGGAAGCTGAAGCACAGTTAATTAAGGGCTGGAATAGGAAAATAATGGGCAGCCAGTTCAGGGTTATGTTTGGGCATGTGCATGTGCAGAAGCAGAGAAAGTCACCTGAGAGAAAGGGAGGAAGAAAGAGATGCAGAGAGAGAGAGAGAGAGAGAGAGAGACCGAGGGACAAAAGCAAGAAAGGGAGAAGGGATGTTTAAGAGAAAAGCAGATACGCAGTGAGAGACAGCCCCATGAATCTTTCTGTTGTTCTATATGGCTACAGTTTCACATGAGCTTTGATTGGTCCCCAATCTGGGTTTCTGAGATCTTTTCCCATAGCTTTTATGATAATCTTCAATTTGCTTAAGGATTAGGCTATGAGTTAAATTTAGGGCATGGAGGAAAGGTAAGGTTTTGCAGAGGTTAGGGGGGAGAGCTAAATATGAGGCAGAATCATAACATTTTTTTTCTTTTAAGTTACTCTATTTGGTAATTTATTAAAACATGATACCTGCATTTATAGACTCTGTATGTTAACACACAATAATGAAATAAGTAGGCTTAGTAACTTCTCCAGGTCTTATGGTTTCTTAGTGGACTGGAATATAATTTCTGATCACATAATTCTCCTATCAGGTTTTACTTAATCAAAACTTTAAGATTTTGAAACAGTTACCCAAAATTAGGCTGAAGTTCTTCCTCTACATAACGTGTTTTTGCCTAAGTAAGCCTGATGTGACACAATTTGTACTTCTGGTAGAAATACAGATGTTAGAAGAAAAACTGTAATAAGATGCCATCTTTTGTCTATAAAACTGAAAAAAAAAAAAACCAAAAACCCAAAACCTAGAGTTGATGAGGGTTTAAGGAAACGGGCCATCTCACACTTGGGTATTTGAATTACAATAGGAAATACACCAACACTCATTCATTCAGCAAATATTTATTGAATGCATTCTCAGTGTCAAACACTGTTCTAGGCACTGAAGTTTAGCAGTGAACAAAACAGACAAAAATCTGCCTGCATGGAACTTACATATTTTTCAAAAAGTTTAAAACTGTACATATCCTTTTAACCTAAAAGTGGTAGTTTCTAGATATATGTATATGTATTTTTTCCACACAGTGAAATACTATGTTGCACTTAAACACATGTTTTTAAAGAATATAATGTTAGGTTAAGTATTAGGTTACAAAGGAGTAACTACAGTAGTTTCTCATCCTTATGAAAAATAGTTCAAATAGTTTAATAGTGAGATGAGTACTCACACACATATGTTTTTTAAATCAAAAGAAATATATATGAAAACAGTAATGGTAGTTGCCTTTATGATAAGATTATAAATAATTTTCATTTTGCTCATATCATGTCTCTAGATTTTCTGTAATAAACTTGTAATAGTTTGGTATCTTTTGCCTCAAGTATAAGATATATGATGTTTCACATTTTTGTATTTTTAAGATTGAGAATTATGAGTTCAATGTGGGCAGGAATCTGTCTGTGTTGGAGGCTTAGTTGAATCAATGAATGTGTTAGTGTCAAAAAGAAAGCATCCATACTTTAGGCAAAGGAGTACATTGTAGTACAATTGTCACTGTGCATGTTTAACATTAATGATGCCTATAAGCTGATTAATACTTTTGTCCCTCCAGTTAAGCTATTTGTTTCTAAAATGCCACATGAATTTTAACTTGTTTGGATCCATATATATAGTTTAAAGTGTCCTTTGAGAAGATGAGCACAGTGTACCTAAAAGACAATTTAATTAAAGCTAGTGGGTCCCTAACAATAACTTCTCATTCAAGCCTGAACAGCTCTGTGTCCAAAGTTTCCATTGTATGCATTTTAATTAAGGAAAACAAAACAATAGAAAATAGAAAAACTGTAAGTAATATAATGCAAGCTGTATAATATGAAATTAAACTGTCAGTCTAGGGCGCCTGAATGGCTCAGTGGGTTAAAGCCTCTGCCTTCGGTTCAGGTCATGATCCCAGGGTCCCGGGATCGAGCCCCACATCGGGCTCTCTGCTCGGCAGGGGGCCTGCTTCCTCCTCTCTCTCTGCCTTCCTCTCTGCCTACTTGTGATTTCTGTCTGTCAAATAAATAAATGAATAAAATCTTAAAAAAAAAAAAACTGTCAGTCTAAAAGGTGTTAATAAAAAGTTCAAGTTTTAGGATACATTACAGTGAACACCTGTTGTTTTTACCCCTTGGCATCTGTATTTCCCACTCTGGAAGATAGGACCTGCTTTCTACAAAAACTTTTCCTTTGGGGAACCCCCTCTCCACTCATGTCATCCATGTAGTTTTGGCCCACAAACCAAACTCTATAGCTATGCTATTCAATGTCATAGTGGCTATTATTTTAAATCTAAATTGCTTAAAATAGAATTTAAAATTTTGTTCCTCAGTTGCATCAGGCATATTTCAGGTAACCAATAGCCACACATGACAAGTGGCTACCATTTTGGACAGTGCAAATTATAGACATTTCCATCATCACAGGAAGTTCTTTTGAATTGTGCTGTGGAATTAAGTAACTTGGGAAATCCCATGTGACTGGCCATAGTGATGTGTTCAGAGGACACATGATCCAATCAGGTTAGTGAGAGCCAGGACCAGAACTTTTGTAAGGGTTGAAAGAGAGAAGTTCTCATGACTCTATTGGGGGTGGGGGGGGAAGGATATGAAATTGGAGCTAGTGCAGTTTCCACAAGGGACAAATCTGCTGAATACGGAAACTGCATAGAAGAGAGAAATGAGATCATGGTGATGTTTCTTGAGTCTATGAACTGGCAGTGACTGAAGGCTATTTACAGATTTTTAAGTTACAAAAGCCAATAATTTTCCTTTTTGCTCAAGATCATTTGGGGGCTGTTTGGTTGTTTAGTTATGTAACTGAAGAAGTATTGACTGAGATATATAATTGAAGGTGAATTAACTGAAAAGCATCGTAGTTGTCTCTTTGATTCCACCAGCAACATTCGAAAATGACTCCAAGGATACAAAAAAGATTTTGAGTCAAACTTTGTAATTCAAATACAAGAGTGATATATAATTATATAGATATATGTAAGCTGTTGCCAATTAACAAACAGAACTCTTATGTGTAAATTTCATGTCATTTCTTCTCTGAAAAGCTGTTACCAAATCAGTGGGAGTAGATTCATATAATTGATAGCCTCTTAGAATCTATGAACATGATACATATTCATGTGAATATAGAAAACTTTGGGAGGACAATAATTTTCCCCCCATATTCATCAACTCATACATTCTTCGACTTGCTTTACTGGTGTATCCATGTTTATGACCTTTTGTGTACTGCTTGAAGTGGCTTGTGTTTCATTTTGGTGTAGCCTTCTTCTATCCAATAATTGGATACATAGTCTTTTCATATTTAGTCATAGTTCTTATGATGATACAGAAAGAAATTTGTGTAATTTATTGCTAACATTTTGGTGTACCATATTTAATTTTATATTTCTTTTCTCTTATTTCTCTCCCCTAATTTATACCTACTATCACTGGCTTTGAAGGTCCAAAAAAGTAGTTAAAATGAACTGTAAAGCATAGGTGAGGAAAATGTAAAGACCCAGCTTGTTATCATTAAATAAAGAATGCTTTAATTTAAGTGCAGTTCTTGTCAAGTATTTTGTTTGTTTGTTTTCTCTTTTAAATATCTGTAATACAGCTAGGAGAATCATCGTGTCCTAAGTTGAGCTGAGTTCTCCACTTTCGCTCTGATGGCTTTCACAGCAATTTGTTTGCCCATAGTTCCATTCCATTTTCATAATGAAATATAGTTAACAAAGATGAAATGCCAAGAAAATAGATGTGTTTCTAAAAATGGCAGGGGATTGGGTGGGGTAACGGGACGTGTCTTCTAACACAGTTTACAAAATTACATTTTCTTCCATTTCACAACTCTTAAACAGACTAACCAGGTAGAAGACAGCCCATTTTCAGAAGGGCTCCCTCAGGAATAGGTGGGAAATATTCAAAAAACTCTCTGAGTCAACATGCTGACAGTGATCAGGAAAAAAAGAACAAACTCCACAAACTCCACTAGCATTTGGGCTGTATACAAAAAGCCATCACATCCCCAGACTTAGGGAATGATATATGATGCACCTGGAAAAGTGCGTTCAGTTTGGATAAACTCAATTCCAGAAATATGTAGAAGATTGGAGAGAGTTAAGAGGAAAAAAAATGATGAAGTGACTGGGGAGGTGAGGTTGGGAGGGGGCTTGGGAGGAAAGATTAAAGCAACTGATCAAGTAACTTTTAAGATCTGACATGATAAGAGCCAACAAATATTTTAAAATAGCAAATACTATTGAGACAGAGAAATTATTTGGAATGGCAAAAAAACACAGGAAAGTAAGCAATACTGAGAAATCCAAAATTCTGGCTATGTGGGGGAAAATGAAAAACAAACAAACACAAATAGTAACTTTGGAAATAATTCTCTTGAGGAGACTGTAGGAAGCCTTAACTCATGGCAAATTTACTACTAACTACAAAGAAAGTCATGGGTGTTGGAAGATGATTGTAAGGAATGGGTGGTGGGTGATACGACTGGAGACGTTTTCCCTTAGTATTTCTACAAATCTACTATAATATGTAAATTCAAATTTATATTGAACAAGGGTATATTCCTTGCCACGCAGTGAGGCTTAAACCAAACTTTTAAAGAACCCATTATTACACAATTTGCCCTGGGATCTCTGACTAACATAGGGGAGAAAACAGTTTTTAATCTGCAGTTTTCCAAAAACAATTCAATTAAAAATAATAAAAAATCTGAAATGCTGCCCATAAGGGTTAATAACTACAGAGGTGTCCAACAGATATTCAATCACAAAAATTTAAATGCTCTTTTTATTAAGCCTCTTGTGTCTTTTTCCATGGCTAAACCAAGATAATTGTTTTGGGGCTAATTTCTGAGGCTATTTAATAACACCTCCTGCTAGACTTCTTATGTAAACTCAGCAAGAGGAAGCATCCAGAGTAATAGAAAAATAGTTGTGCTCATTTTACAGCTCAAATTCATACTTTTCTTTATAAAAGAGATCCTGCTGTTTGAATTTGGCAACTGCCTTACCAACTGCATTGGGGAAGATTGGATTAGGAGGCAAAGCTGACTATGCAGTAAAGTCCCCACTCTCTAGCAGGATTTTTATGTAAATTCCATTACAGTTCATACTTTTGCAGATAATGAAATGGATACAAAACACTTCAAGGTTTCTAAGTCAGCAAAATAATGAACAGGATAGCCTGTAAACTGCTTTAATACATTTTTGACATTTGGTCACTCATAAAAATGGGCTTTATATTTCTTTTTTCATATAAGTTTTCTTTTTTAATGCTACATTCTAACAGCTCATAGCTCTACAGGTTATTGCTAATGTGTGAACATGAACTACAAAGAGTTCATCGTACTTTAAATTTCAGCAAGTGGCAAATTTTGCATTATGTTTTCTTAAAAAAATAGGGACAATTTTTCCCCCCAAATGTCATTACTTTAGACTGAAAAAAAAAGCATACATACCTTATAGACTAATGGCAGTGCCAGAGGGATATGCTTTTGTAATTAACAAACCACAAAATTAAAATTATGTAGATTGATCTATAATTATTCTTTTATATAATTTGTGATGACATGTATGGGTAAAAGTGTGTTTTCAAAAGACTAGCCCCTAGAGACAATATGTTTTCAGATTTCCAAATGGATCTTTTTAGCAATAGTCAATGACTATAACAGAAATAGTCAAGAAAGATATTATGTAGCACGATGTATAAAATGTATTCTTTACCTTCTGCTATTGTCATTTTAGTTCCATATACTGTCTGTGCTCGAAGGTGAAATTCCCATTAGTGTCAATGGAGAAGCCAGGCATGGGGTAAAAGAAACTTAAGACTTTGGCAACAATGACACAATTTTCCAAGTAAAGCAAGAACGTGGACAAAGTACCCATTTCAAATATAAAGCATTCTGGTGATCCATTATCCCATTAGTGTAGCTGAACTTTTTAGGAAAGTATACTCATCTTTATTCTGGGATGACTAACACACATGCAATATTCCCTTTGGTATATTCAACAATTTCAGTCAAAATAGGAAGCCTATTGACATTTCACCTCATTGCCAAGTCAAACAAGATTAGTCATATGAACTGAGTCTCACTGATAGATGATTTTTGATGGTGAGATGTCAAAACATGATGCATGACCTTTGGCTTGTAGTTAGTCTTTTGGGAACCGTGCAATGCCCTTCTCCAAAGAGAAACCCAGCCTCAGGTTTCTGTGGGGCTATGCAGAGAATCCTATATGACTGGCTCATAATTTACATTTTAAAATGTTTCACTGTCATGGAGCTCTCAAATGCACTCAGGTGTTCTGGAAGTAAATAGTCCAGGACTATACTTTAGGAAGTCCTGACGACTTAAGAGAAACAGCCAGATTTTTTAAAAAAATGGGGAAGTGACCATGCTAAACAGAGGCAAAAGGCCCACAAGCACTGGTAAGAATATTGAGTGCTTACTTGAGCTTATACTGATTGCTTTATATGCATTATCCCATATAAGCCTTGCACAGTCTTATAAAGTAGGTCTATTATTGTCCCTATTTTACAGATGAGAAGATTGAGGATTAAAACCATATAGCACTCTAATTTTTCTGAAAATCAAATGCTCTGTAGTAGAGTTGGATTTTAAACATTCTTAACCACTCTAAATACTGTCTTTCCCTTCAATCCTCCCCAACACAATCACCACCACCAACACCAAGAAAATAATTTGCCCTTTATATGTACTTTTTGGGGGTATACATTGGTTTTTGTAGTTTTATTCTTTTATGCTGCTTTTGATGGTTTTTAACCTGGTTTAATTCAGGTCTTAGATTAAGATTTCGTTGGTGGTGGTGGTAGCGTGCAGCTTTTTGTACGACCCCGGCCAATTACAGTTGGTTCTGCTCTTATTTCCCTCTAAGAGATTTTTTCTTTAAAATTGGTGACCATATGTGGAAGAGAAAATAGAGATTCCTCTCTTTGTTGTTGGTCTATATGACTCTAACAGTAACAAAATGTAATTTCTGGGAATATAATTATATTTTTAACGACAATAAAAGCAGCCAATGAATCTATGCTCACTCATATCAGGCCCTATGCTAGGTGCTTTGGGTGTAGAAACTCATTCAACACTCACGCAACACTGTGGAGTAACTATTATTGTGACCACTTTACAGATAACGAAATGGAGCTCAAACAATTTAAAGAACTTGTTTAAGATTATAAAAAGTCTGTAGCAGGGGGCACCTGGGTGGCTCAGTGGGTTAAGCCTCTGCCTTCGGCTCAGGTCATGATCTCCGGGTCCTGGGATCAAGCCCCACATCGGGCTCTCTGCTCTGCGGGGAGCCTGCTTCCTCCTCTCTCTCTCTGCCTGCCTCTCTGCCTACTCATGATCTCTGTCTATCAAGTGAATAAATAATAAAAATCTTAAAAAAAAAAAAAGTCTGTAGCAGAACTGATCCAACACATTGGACCTTGTGCTTTCCATATCCAGGAATATTAACTCCTCCAAGCTACTTTGTTTTAGGCTAGAAATAAACTTTTAGGATCTGACAGGTTCTGTTAGAGACAAAGAGTGAAGATCATTAGCATAAGATACAGTAGTGTAACTGCCTTTCTTTCTTCCCTTCTTATCACTTGCATCTTCCTTCTGTCCACTCTTGTCCCATTTTTACGTGAAATGATATTATGTATTTCAGTACTTTGAGCAATTGTGATATTGTGGTTTTGGGTGTCTGGCAGCGATTGTCCTAAGTCAAGGGAGGAAACAAACCATCCCTAACGCTAGAAGTGCCAAGCTTACTAGTGTCTATGGGAACAGGATGCCTTGCCTACCTTGATCTAGTTGGCCTCAAAATCTTAGCTTTTAATTATAATATCAGATTCTACTAATGTGTACCCTGGACCTAAGAACTCTGCTTCCTTTGACTTCTGTTCCTCATTATGTTATGTGTCCCTGGTCTCACAAAGAAACAATAAAAGAGAAAGCAGGGGGGATAAGAGATAGTTCTCCCAGCACTTGGCAATTTGACATGTATGCAGATCTGTATTTATCTCTGTCTTCCCCTTTTGAAGGTAGGCTTGTGGGGGGGTACCATGCATGTCAAGTTGCATTAAGTACTCAGCACACTCTTACTCAACGCTTAACATAATAATTCTCGTATTCGTTCAAGAGAAAAGCCTTCTTTTCTTATGTCCAGCCAACTGAAAAGATTCATAAGGATGATTTAAAAAGATTGAGAGGCTACTCTAAGCACAAAAATTTACAAGATACACAGAGAGAGAGAGACAGCAAAATCTCACGGTGGTAAAAGACGCTGAGTTGTTGCTCTTTCTTTTGTTTAGACCTGATGTCTGCATAAAATGTTTGTTCAAAGCGGGTACATATTGTGTCACTCAAGAATATATGTACGTCTCTTCAGAATTAAAAAAAGAAAAAAGAAGGGAGCCTGGGTGGCTCAGTTGTCAAGCCTCTCCCTTCAGCTCAGGTCATGATCCCAGGGTCCTAGGATCGAGCCCCTCATTGGGCTCCCTGCTCAGTGGGAAGCCTGCTTCTCCCTCTCCCACTCCCCCTGCTTGTGTTCCCTCTCTCACTGTCTCTCTCTGTTAAATAAATAAAACCTTTAAAAATAAATAAATAAAAACAAAAAAAAAGAAAAAAGAATAACATCTGTTTGCTAACAAATCTGTATTTTTGAGTGGCCTGTTCAGTTGAAAGTTTATAGTACTTTACAAAAAACAAAACAACCCCCCCAAAACAAAAGATCTTACCAAATTAGCTTCTTCTAGGAAATAAATCTGGATATGATCGGAACAGTCAAAGCAAGAAGCAGTAAAATCCAAAAATAATATTATAAATAGCTTAAGTCATTTAACTTTATGTAAATCTACAGAGGAGGAAAAAAATGAGAGCAGAAAAAAAGACACTGAACAAAGCAGGTTAAAAACTGGGAGGAGAGAACTCTTGCATCAAAGAAAAAGAAACAAAAGAAATTATAAGCTATTCTTCTTTTACTGGAAAGAAATTAAGACTTGCACCTATGATACATTGGAGTAGAAGCAACTATAAAAGAAGAAGAAGAAAAAAAAAACATGCCCAAACCTGTATTTGGTTCAAGGTGGAGTAGCTACCTGCCACAATTATATAAAACTATCTCAAGTTATTGTTACAGGATTATTTCTGAAATAGGAAAATACTCAAGTATGCAACATGCTTCCCAGAATTTTCTCTCCTCAATCAGTAAGTTATAGCATTTCAGAACACAGCAAGTGCCACATTCATTAAACTCTAATACTGAGTTAGAGTTTCCTAAATCTTCTTTATCCCCTTTAGAGTTTTATACCTGACTTCTGTTTCATTGTGTATAAAAACGTATCAAAAATTATGCATATTTTTAAAACTATACTGTCATTTTTTAAATTGCTAGGTAAAAATTATTTCTCAGCTATCAAGCATACACAAAAGTGTTTACCCTTAGGTTACAAAAATTTGCTTAAGGTAAAATGATTAGTAAATACTATAAAACAAAGAAATATCAAAATGCATTTTTTAAAGACGTTTAATACCATATAGTCCCCATGTTTGCCTAACAATAAGTAACCATTTATCTGGGCAGTCCCAATTTGTGTCTTTTGCTCTGGCACAATTATTAATAACATCTCTTTTACTCCCAAAGGCATCCAAGTTTATATCAAAATTATACAGTCACCCCTACCTAGTATCAAGGCAGCATGGCATGAAAAGATCTGAGGCATTTGAGACAAGCCCATGGGGGTCTGTGTATATTTTCTTCATTTACTTACTGTGTATACTCGGGCAATTACTTATCTACTCTGAGACCAATTTTGTCGTCAACAGCATATGGATAATAATAGCTCATAGACTTGTTGGGATAACATGAATGTGATAGTATTATGTCTGAGTACATACACAAATGGGGATAATAAGATCACCTTATAAGATTGTTGTGCAGTTAACTTAAAATGATGAATTTATGCATAGTGCCTGGCACATGGTAGATACACAAAAATATAGTTTTCGTCACACTCGTTCTCATAATTATCATTATCATTTGGCATTAGTGGCTGGTTGTAAGTAAATATTAGAGCTAATTGCTTCTCTCCTTCTAAAGTCATCTTTTCCAGTACTCATGTCACATCTGTGGAAGATATCCCCAAAACATTCAGGAATTAGGAGCACTTTCCTAGCACTTTAGACTGGGACTGTGTTGAACACTACCCGGGCAGCATTTGGTCTAGTTCCTGGGTTGACACATTGGTTTGCTTTGATGCAGGAATGAGTATCTCAGAGTGCATCTCGAAAGTCCCCTCTAAGCAGAGCAGAATGAACTCTGACTTTTGGACAATCTGGGAAAGTGCCTGATTCTCCCCTCCTGAGAGAAAATTTCTTAGATGTCTCCATCTAACTCTTTATTATTCAAGTGGTTTCCACTTTATTTCATTACATACCTGTTTTTGTTTTGAATTTTAGAATGTTTTAAAAATTTGCCACCAAGGCCACTCTGTGGGCTGCAGTGAGATGGGTAGTGTGTGCTCCTAATGCTCTCCATCTCCCAATACACTTCTGTCTGCTTCCAGGTTACCTCTACCCCAGTTTGAGAAAGAACAGAGACCCCCTCATTGGTACCGCTGGCTTAGAACCCAGTTCTGCATTTTATGTACTTTGTGGCCTTTGGCATACTACTGAATTCCTCTGAACCTCAGTCTCCTGATCTTAAAAATGGAGCTACTATAAGTACCCATCGAATTGTTTGATAATGAAATGTGATCATGCCTGTAAGCCTACTAACTCACATATTAGGAATTCAATCCATGTCGGTTATTTTAAATTCTTTTTTGTGTTAGTTAATATGGTTAATGATACCTAACCAGGTCACGCTGATGAGGACCAATTTGAATTTATTTCTGTTGGGACACAGAGCCCCAAAACACATAAAATAGATGACATCTGGCTTAACACATAAAAATGTCTGTGCAACACAACACGGAGCCTCATGCAACTATCCAGGTTCTCTCTTTCAAATTCCCATAGTAACTCAGCTTTGAGTGGTAATAGCTTATTAATGACCTTACTTGACTAGGCATGCACGTTTTTTGGAATCCAGTTGCCATATAGGAACCATATGGTTGAGATCTCTTTAGACTTTACAAAGAGCATTAGTAAAATGAAAACAGAAACAATGTTGTGAGGTACAGGATTCAATCCACCAGATGGAATCCGCCAGACTCCATCCTTTACCTGGTTGATACCTAGTAGTCCTTCAGGATCCCAGTCAGACACATTTTTTGGGGGGGAATGTTCCTCAAAGACCCTGTGCTTTCCTTTATCACTGTACTTATCACAAGCCATAGAAAAATGTTCATTTATGTGCCTGCTCCCTTAACCTTTCAATCTCTAGCGTAACCGTTCTCAAAGTGAAATCAGCAGACTCCTCAAGGTCTCTGAGACCCTTTTAGGGGGATTTGCAAAGTCAAATTTACTTTCAAAATAATACTAAGACATTACTTGTCGTTTTCACTTTATGGACATATGTACCGAAAAGCACTGGTGTATAAAACTGCTAAAATTTTGAATTAAGGCAAGTGGCACCAAACTTGCCTTATCACCTAACCCTTGCAATAACAGAAAAGCAAAATAACACCAAACAAAGAACGAAAAGTAACATACCAATTTCAATTAAGAATGCCCCTTTAAAAACAATGAAAATTAACATTCATTTGATAAAGTCCAAATTCCTGAATACACATATTTAATATTCTGCCAAAATATTCTGCCAAATGGGATGTATATAAAAAGCACTCGCACTGTACCCGAAGGATGATGATTGTCAAGCACTTGTGAGATAAATGTTTGGGTTGCAAGCTGAAATAGCTTCTCTTTTCATGGAATACCATTTTTACTTTAAAAAGCAACTGACAGACAAATCATGGTTATTCAGAGTTGGGTACTTCACAGATATTTTTCAAAAGATGAATGAAAGCAAGCAAGTCAATTCAAGGAAAACAACCAATGATATTTATTGCCAATGATAAAATTCAAACATTCATACCAAAATTATAATTTAAAGAACAATTTGTATCTGCCACTGTGGACTTGACAACTTCCCAATACTTTTCTGATAAGCTTGGTGGTGATATTAACAGTGGTGGTTAAAAAAATAAGTTTTATGACATATGTCAACTTTTGGGAAATCTGCATAATCCAGTAAAATGGTATTTTCCATCATGTTATAAAATCATGCAAGTAATGCATGTGTAAAAGATCTATTCAAAATATGAGATAAACCAGGGCGCCTGGTTGGTTCAGTTGGTAGAGCATGTGACTCTTGATCTTGGGTTTGTGAGTTTGAGCCCCATGTTAGTCATAGAGATTACTTTTTAAAAGTGTAAGATAGGGTGCCTGGGTGGCTCAGTGGGTTGAGCCTCTGCCTTCAGCTCAGGTCATGATCTCAGGGTTCTGGGATCAAGTCCCGCATCGGGCTCTCTGCTCAGCAGGGAGCCTGCTTCCCCTCTCTCTCTGCCTGTCTCTCTGCCTACTTGTGATCTCTCTCTCTCTCTGTCAATAAATAAATAAAATCTTTAAAAAAAAAAGTGTAAGATAAACCAATGTGTTTTAATGCGACAGATTTTAAAATGTTCTTTGATATGCTTTCAGATTCCACCTTGCAAATGACCTTTAAAGAACTATTATTGTTGAAGTTTGGTTTAGTACCAAAGAAGAATATCACATTTATCTGAAAAGGCTATTAAAACAATTCTCCCTTAATATCTGTAAAGCTGATTTTTTCATATACTTCAAACAAAACAATACATTGCACTAGATATACAAGTAGATGTGAGAATTTGGATGTCCTCTTTTAACACAGATATTAAAGACTTTGCAAAAAAAATGTAAATGATGCCAATTTTCAGACTACATTTTTGTTTTCAAAATTTTAGTTCATTTTCATAAAAATGTGGTTTAAAAAAAAGATTTATTTATTTTAGAGAGAAAGAGAGGGAATGCAAACAGGGGTAGGGGCAGAGTGGGAGAGAGAGAGAATCTCAAGCAGACTCCTCGCTAAGCAGTGAGCCTGAGGTTGGAATTGATCTTAAGTCACTGATAATCATGACCTGAGCAGAAACCAAGAGTTGGATGCTCAACTGACTGAGCCACCCATGTGCCCCCAAAATGTGTTTTTATGCCAAAGTGCAATGAGTTTATTATTGCTATTTTTAATTGAATAAATAAATATTAAAATTTTTCAATATTCTAATATGAAAAATATCAAGAGCTATAATCCACAAAAAAAGCTTTGGGGATCCTCAATAATTTTTGAGGATGGAAATGGGTACCAAGATCAAAAAATGGAAAAATCACTGCTTCAGAGGGCAGTGCCATTCATCTTTCTATCCAAAATGTCTGTTATTCATTAGGTGCTTTATATATTTAAGAGATGGATGGTTGATAAAATAACTGAATATTGTATACAATGCTGCACAAGTCTTTACTATGATACAAGATATCTTGATAGGCAATATATAAGGAATCAATTACAATGCAGTTTATTATTATTATATTATTATTATTATTATTATTTGTCTATCATTGTTTCTTGCCTCATAATGCCTGTCTCCAAAACTGAGATAAGGAAAAGGACTCTTTGGTCAAAATTCATCATTTAATTAAATCACTCTAGAGACATCTACTGGGAAAATACTATTTGCCTGACTCTAGGTGGATATAGGTGGTGATGAGAGGGACAATGAAATAGTTTATTTTTCTTAAAGTTCATTACTTGACAGCCAAATCAAAGAATTTACTTGTTTGTATATTTTACAACAAACATGTTTGGGATAAAATAGTTTTAACACCTTTTGAAGATTTTTACAAGTTTTTGTTGACTGTTTTTTATATTGCTTTATCATTATGCTGTAAGGAATATTTAGTACCCACCTCTTTTCGAGTTTCCTGTCATAAAAGCTTGAATACCTATTAGTCCCAGACTGCGTTGGCGGGGGAGTTTTGATGGGCAGAAAAACAGAAACCTGAGGGGATAGAGTGAGTGGGGACACAGAGTCTCAACTAGATGAATTTACAGGCTAAAGTCTCACATGAATCAAGTCAGAACTTAAATTCTAAATTGTAAGGTTTTTTTTTTCTCTTTGTATATACTATTTTCCGTCCTTCAAGACAGAGTCAACTCTGTCCTCACCAAAAAAAAAAAAAAAGAAAGAAAAAGAGAGAGAAGGAGGAGGAGGAAGGGGAAGAAGAGGGGGAGAGGAAGAAAAGGAAGGGAAAGAAAAAGTAAATATATGTAGGGATGGATGGGTTAAATAAGTCAATGGGAGAAGTCCTGTCACTATACATATATCAAATCATCACAATGTCTGCTTTAATAGCTTACAATTTTATTTGTCAATTATAACTTAATAAAGCTGGGGAAAAAAGTCAAAATCTTTCAAAAGGGAGAATATCTTCTTGGTAACTCTTATGAATGAGAAAAGGTAGAAAGAGTTTGGAATACACAGTACATATTTTTAGTCCCACTGAACGAAGGAGATAATAAATCTTCTCTTGCCAAGAAAGGAATGCCTTTCAGTTGTGCTGATGGACTTAGTATACTATATCCAAGATCTAAACTCTGTAATTATTTCTCATATGCTTTTTTATCCATTGTGAGATCCATTTTCTCCCCTTGTTTTAACATTTCTGAAATTGGGATAAGGCTATTCAATCAACGATATATCACAGTTTCATTGGCATAGTTTTGGATTTTCTTTGTACAATATAAAATATTGGTGCATCTTACTATTGATAGCATTTTAAATTCAAAGAGACATAGTTTCTCAGAAAACTCCGTAAGACTTGATTCTACAGTCATATGGTGACACCGTAATCAGGATAGTGGTCCTTAATGCCTTGAATTGGTTCTATTTCCCTTTCCTGTCTCATTGGAAAATACCACTATTTTTTCATCTAATGAGCAAATAAGCTGATTTTCTTCAAGGCAAGGTAAGCAAATTTGAATGACACTATTTGATCCCAGAGAACTTCAGAGTTTGGTATAAAGTTTGCACAGGCCCAAAGGGAAAAAAATTCCAGATGTTTAGCTAATGTATAAATAAGATGTGATCACAAGGCAGAGATTTCTATATAGTGTATCCTAATTTTTATGTTACCAAATATTAAACATATTCCCAGCTTACAACTGATTATATATGTCTTTATGCAAAACAACAACATATGTAATTTCACTTTGCATTACCCTTTTCTTCTGAAGTGTCAAGGAAAATAAATGTGTGCAAAAGCATTTATGCCACGTCACTATCTGTACATTGGTTAAACAATCAAAAGTACTTCTGCAGATGCACGTATGAAAATTATGAGCATTCCCACTTCCTCAGTCAAGACAGTCATGCTTTTCTGGCCGCACAGACGCATAATGGAAACACAATTGCTTTAAATAATCAAAATACACAAAGGCACATTTTTCTGAGTGATTGGAAATAACCCTGACAAATGCTCGCATTTGGTAAATTATGAGCTAGCCAAGGTACATTTGCATAAATATAATGAAAAACATTTTTTAAAAATTTAGGAAGCGTATAAAGTAAGTCATTCTCTTGGTAATGAATTTCTTTGACAGATAAACCAACAACCATGCAGGGCAAGTTTATGAAGGTGCCTCCCTGAGTGCTTGACAGTGTGTGCATGTGTGCGTGTGCACATGCACGCATGTGTGTGTATATACATATATAGAAAAAGAAAAATCCTGTAGAATTATTTGAGACAGATATCTTCCTGCAACTAAAATTAAATATAGAAAAAGCCTAGACATATCATATAGCTACTAGTATCTTGAAAAGAACACAAACGATATGCAATGGAACACTATGATAATATGGCACACAAATAATTCATCTTTCCCATACATAACTCTTTGGTAACAGAGAGTATTACATAAGTAACCACATAATTTTATTCCCTCCCAACAGTCTAGATACTTCACGTCAGCGGTACACTTAAACAGGCATCTATATATAGTTGAGAGGATTTGTAGGTGTCTGATACTAAAAGTGTTTGAATAGGGCAAGAAATAATTTTCTACTCCCAGGTAAAAATAATTTTCTTTTCCTTTTTTTAAAAAGATTTTGTTTATTTACTCGAGAGGAAGAGAGAGTGAGAGAGAGCATAAGAGGGGAGAGGGTCAGAGGGAGAAACAGACTTCCCGCTGAGCCATGAGCCTGATTCGGGACTCAATTCCCGGACTCCCGAGATCATGACCTGAGCCAAAGGTAGTAGGTCAACGACTGAGCCACCCAGGTGCCCTAAAAATAATTTTCTACTCCCATGGCACTGTTATCTGATTGCTTTGTGTAGGTCTGAGTACTGAGCACTACAACATGTGGATACAACAAAGCAAAAGCTTTGGAAAGATGTTATTTGCTTAAGATTTTCTAGATTACCTCATTTCTTAAAAGCAGCATAATAAGGTAGGGAGACTGACCACTGAGTTTGCTGCTTAGATAGTCAAGTTATTCCAAGAATTCTGTAGTCTTTAGAAATTACTAGGAGCTGAAGAACACACCTTTAAATGAAATGGTTGTTTTATCAAGGTATTTTCAAATGGTCTTGCCCCGGAAGACAATTACCCACATCTATAAGTTAAATTGTGCTCAAAAAGATAAAATAAGGGGCGCCGGGGTGGCTCAGTGGGTTATAAAGCCTCTGCCTTCAGCTCAGGTCATGAGCTCAGGGTCCTGGGATCGAGCCCCACATCAGGCTCTCTGCTGGGCAGGGAGCCTGCTCCCCCAACCCCACTGCCTGCCTCTCTGCCTACTTGTGTTCTCTGTCTATCAAATAAATAAATAAATAAAATCTTTAAAAAAGAAAAAAAAAAAGATAAAATAAGCCAAGGATAGTGGGTGGAGTAGAGATGACTTTCTGGAAGGTGGGGGGTGAGGCGGGGGGGAGATTCTTTTAATTCCTAAACATGAATTGTAGGAAGAGCCCGATTGTCTTTTACAGTCTTAGTCATCTTTGAACATCATCAACTTTTCCCCATTAACTGCCACCCACATTCCCCTAACAACAGGAAATAAAAGCTTGAGAGAAACTAGAATTACAACAGGCCTCTGGTTGGGTAAAATGGAGCAGCCAACCAAGTTAAACTGGTGTCACTTGCCTCACTCTTTGAGGTAGTTCTTATCCTTATCTCTTCTTCCTCTCATTTAAGACCAAACTCCTAGAAAGCTTAATGCTTTGCTTTACTTTCAATATTCAAATACACTGAAGATATTTGGTAAAGATTTATCACTTAGCAATATGATTTCTCTTCCCATAATTTCAGTGAAATCTTTCGCCTATTGATCTCAATGACTAACTCATTGGGACATCCAGTGTTTTCATGTTTCATCTTCCTTGTCTCTGTATTCTCCTTTTCAGCTGACCAGTCCTTTCTTTTAGAAACTCTCCACCCTTCCTCTCTATGGACATTCCCCGTTTTCTTTCTCCTCCCCTCCCTTCCCCTCCCCTCCCCTATCCTCCCTTCTCCTCCCTTCTCTTCCCTCCTTTCTCCCTTTCTTCCTTTCTCCCTCCCTCCCTCTCCATCTCCCTCTCTCCCTCTCTCTCTTTCTTTCTTTCACTGGGGGAGGGGCAGAGGGAGAGGGAAAGAGAGAATCCTAAGCAGGGTATGGAGCCTGATGTGGGGCTTGATCTCACAACACTGAGATCATGAACTGAGAGGAAACCAAGAGTTGGATGCTTAACCAACTGAGACACCCAGGCGCCTCTCCCAGTTTTCTTTCTAACTGTGTGACTGAAGCTTTTGTCTCCTTCCTCTTCACACGTTCATATGTGTGATCTTAAAGTTTGTTCCTCAACCCTCTTCTTGCCTGTTCTCTCTCTTTCCTAACAATCTCATCTACTAGTTGGGCCTTGAGTACAAGTGACCCCCATAGTTCTGTCATTCTCTCAGAGGGCTGGATACAGGTGTCTACCTGTATACTTCTCTATGAAGATAGGCTCTGGCACCTCGAAAAACTCAGTATATCCAAACTGAATTTATCCAGTATATCCAAACTGAATTTTCACATTTCTATCTCCTCATGTTTCCTATTTTTTAAAAAATGTCATCGCCAATGTTTGAAATCTCAAAGTCAAGTATGACCACTTTCTTGGTAATTTCCACAATAATTTATGAAACCCTGTCAATACTTCCTCTGAGATATTGCTGTGATTTATATCTTCTTTCCAGCCATTCTATAGATTTCCCAATAACCTCATAAATGTTCTTTAGGTTCTTCGGCATCCAAACCACTTTATATGTTGCTGCCAGAAAAATCTCTATTTTTTTTTAAAGATTTTATTTGTTTATTTGTCAGAGAATGAGAGAGAAAGAGAGCACAAGCAAGGGGAGTGGCAGGCAGAGGGAGAAACAGGCTCCCCACTGAGCAAGGAAAAGCCCCATGTGGGACTTGATCCAGGGACCCTGGGATCATGACCTGAGCTGAAGGCAGACACTGAACAGACAGAGCCACCCAGGCATCCCAGAAAAATCTCTTTAAAACAGAGTTGTTTTTTTTTTTTAAAGATTTTATTTATTTGACAGAGATCACAAGTAGGCAGAGAGGCAGACAGAGCGAGAGAAAGAGGGAAGCAGGCTCCCCGCTGAGCAGAGAGCCTGATGCGGGACTCGATCCTAGGACCCTGAGATCATGACCTGAGCTGAAGGCAGTGGCCTAACCCACTGAGCCACCCAGGCACCCCAACAGAGTTTTTTCATGTTAATGTATATTGTCTTACCTAAATGCATTTGCTTCAGTCATTTGCTTTGCTAGTATTTTCCTTTTCCTACAGAAGAAATCTCTCTCTTGTTGGTGCCTTTATATCATTAAGTATTCTAATCTAACAGGATAGACTCATTTGTTAGTGAGCTCTATCAGTAAAGGGCCTGATATGTCTACTTCAAATCTCTAACATACCCTGTAGTGACTGACATAAGGTAGACCCTCACGAAATCTTTGACTTGGGGGTTGGGTTTATTTTATTTTTTTTAAAGATTTTATTTATTTATTTGAGAGATTGAGAGAGAGCATGAGAGGGGAGAAGGTCAGAGGGAGAAGCAGACTCCCCGCAGAGCTGGGAGCCCAATGTGGGACTCGATCCCAGGACTCTGGGATCATGACCTGAACTGAAGGCAGTGGGTTAACCAACTGAGCCACCCAGGTGCTCTTGGGGTTGGGTTTAGTATCATTCATTTGTTTAGAAACCTTCAACATCCCCTATTTGTTATACCCCACGAACTTTTACCTGGTCAGTCAGACCCTTTGATTTGGGATCTGGGAAAGCTTGGCAAGAGGATAGTCCAAGGCAGGGGAAGAGGCCCAGACAAAAAGGAAATTGAGAGAAGCCCAGCAAGTGGCAGCTGGAAGCATTCTCAGATAATATTTGTATTGTTCTTTTGCCTACTGAGTGTGGCCTGATCCTTGGGGGCCCAGACGTGCACATACCACAACCACCAATCTCTCCAGGAATCACGGAATGCTCAGTGCCCCTGTTACACCACACCCAGGCCTGCCACTCCCAGGGGATGCCCTGTGTCTGTCGGCGACCACGCAGTGATTGACGTGCTGTGCTCCTGTCTTCCGGCAGGAAAACCGGAAGAGCCAGCTAACCCTACGAATGCACCTGTCCTGAAATGCTAATGGTAATTCCAGACATATCAAGTAGAGAGTTAGACTTTTGGGGCCTTCTCTCTGCCAAATGATCCATGGGCACTGTATCAAACTCTGGTTTGTCAGAAGAGGCTGCCCTGCTGTTGGTGCCTAACCCAGGGGGTATGAGTCAACAGGAATTTGGGTTCTGTGGGAAGAAAGTATTATGATAAAGGGAGACTTGGGCAGTACCATACAGCTTTCTCCTTTGTTAAAGAAATACATTGACTGTCACCAGCAAGGATGCAGGAGAGCAGAGGGAAAGGGAAGCTCCAGAGAGATGGTAGGTTTTCTCCCAAAGATGAAGCTCCTTTGTGCATTGAATGTGTCTTCTATTTCATGGGCACATGTCTTCCCCAGAGCTCCTCTGTCACTGTGGAATACAAGAGTGCTACACTGGAAACAACTACTTTAAGTGTACTGATAGTGGAGAATGTAAACTTACAGACCATTAGGTAATTACAAGTCCAGTCCTGTTACTCACTTTACCTGGGGGCGAGTCCATGTCTAAGTGAACCTTTTATAGTAACCCATTTCCATTTCTCCATTGTCCCTCATTTCTTCACGCAATTTCATTGTCATTTATTTTGCTGTACTCTTTTTTTTTTCCCAGTAAGAAAGTAAATTCATTGTTATCTCCTTGTCATGTCCATCCTTTCCTATACCTTCCCAGGGGATGATCTCAATACCATCTTCACTAGGATCAGAGGCATCTGGCACATAGTCTCAAAACTTCCCTCATCTTTACTCCAGATTTTTTCTGTCACCATATTCTTTTCCTCTTTTTACTTGGAGTAAAACAAATTTTTTTAAAACAAGTTTCTTTAGCTAGCATTATAAGCTGGACTCTCTCCAGTTCCTGCCCCATTAAGGACACATTTCCTCCTATACTCCAAATTGTTCCTGCTCCAGAGCTCTTCTCATGGTCAAATCTCCACTTTCCTAAAAAAAAAATTTTTCTTGCTTTACTTCTTTCCTTTCACTTTTTTTTTTTTTAAACATTTTTATTTATTTGAGAGACAGGGTGAGACAGGAGAGCTCAGAGGGAGAGCAGACTCACTGCCAAGCAGGGAGCCCGATGTGGGATTCGATCCTGGGACTCCAGAATCATGACCTGAGCCGAAGGCAGCTGCCTAACCAACTGAGCCACCCAGGCGCCCCTCGTTTCACCTTTTGAATAAAGATTCCACACATCGGGGCGCCTGGGTGGATCAATGGGTTAAACCATTGCCTTTTGCTCAGATCATGATCTCAGGGTCCTGGGATCGAGCCCCGCATTGGGCTCTCTGCTCAGCAGGGAACGTGCTCCCCGCCTGCCCCCCCCCACTTGCCTCTCTGCCTACTTATGATTTCTCTCTCTGTCAAATAAATAAATAAAATCTTAAAACGAAAAAAAGATTCCACACATTTTCTATTTCTAGTTATTATCACCTTCATTTTTCTCATGCCCTTGAAGGACGTATTCTGCATCCATGAATCTTTGGAAACAGTTCTTGTTGACCTAACTCTTGCTGAGTCATTTGCTGCTGCTAGCCCATCTATGGTTCTCACTCTGTAATAATCTTTACGGCAGACCCTTCTGAATCATCCTGGTTGTGTTACAAGCTTTTTTTCATAACTCTTCCAAGCTAGAGCTTCCTCAGATCTCCTGAACACCTTCCATCTCCATAATAAGTCCTCTTCCTTCTTCTCTACACATTTATTCTCTTTCCTTCTGACCCCATAATGATTGCAAGGAATCACTTCTATCATCTATGAATAGAGGTCTTTTCTTAAATCATCACAACCCCACACTAGAAGTCATTTTCTGCAGACAACATCCTCTAAGATTTTTTGGATCTCCTTGGTAAAGATACCAATATATCTACATCCCAAATGTGTGTGTGTGTGTGTGTGTGTGTGTATAAAATATTTTCATCCCAGCCAGAGAAGCAGACATATTTTGGGAATTTATTTTTGGCTTATTTTTGTTTTTCCTTTCTGATTTATGGGTGTCTGATTGTCATAGAGCTTTGAGGAAAAGTTGTTTCAGCTCATGGTACTTGGGATTCATAGTTAGCCTTTTGAAAACTGCTGTTTTCAAATTACCGTGTACACATCATGGAGACACCCTTGAATTCTTGCACTACTCTGGATTTTCTGCTTCCTTCCTTGCATATTTTTTATATGTAGGGTGAAAGGGTTAGGATTGCCCCAAAAGTGAAGTGGGAGCTTCCGTGATGTATATGGATGTTTTCATTGTCCCCTTTTTTCTTTATACATATACATATCTCATATCTGTAGGAAATCTTTGGCCATGGGATGTTTGAACATGCTTTTTAGGAAGGACTTCGGTCATGTTAGTGAATACTCTATCCCTGGCATGTAGATGAAGACACGTAGATGACTGCTTACTTTTGGTCAGATCAAATGGTGTGAAGCATCCTATATCCATCCACAGGATGTGTCCTACTTGCCTCCTTGAGAAATGACTATTCTTACGGATATGGGCTTTCAGAAAAAGATATTGACAGCCTTCGTCTTCAATCTATTCTTCTACAGATGGACTATGGGGCTTGCCTGATGGACTGTTTGACAAGTCTCTCACAGTGTCCATTCAGCCCTGGGGGCAGAGGCAGCTCCCTTTATCTAACACAATAGGGTCAAAGAAAAGTCAGAGAGGGAGTTAGTCTCCCAGAAAGGCCATGAGAACTCTCTTTATGGAAGGCCATAGATTCAAGTTTCAGTAATGTGGGCTTCTCTGAGGTAATAACTGCTAATAGCATGTATTTCCCAGGGAAACGGAGTTCGGTTCCTTTGTACAACTCCCGAGAGAAGAGAGAAGGCAAAGGCAGGGACCGTGTCTATCTTGCTTACTTTGTGTCCTCTGACAGAAAGAGGTTCTCCCTAAATATTTGTAGAATTGGAATGTGGCCAAAGAAATAGGTAGCACTTGATAGTAGTACTAGGTTTTGGGGACTTAGGCAAATTTCTTATTTTCTTATATTATTTTCTGAAGAAAGTATCACATATTCCTGGGGTTGTGACTTAAGATTTTTCCCTGAGGTATTGTCAAGGAAGTTAGGAATTGGTAGAAACTGATCTCTACTAAGAGATTCAGCGGTCGGATTGGAAAATCTCACCTTAGTACATTTAAGGGTTAGATGCTCTCCTAAAGAAAGCAGTCCTTTTCTTAAAGGCTCTAGCCCTAGCTGAAGCTGGCCATAAGATACTAGATTTGGTAGACAAGCAGATAATTCAACTGTGACCACTGCTTTATTCCTCCCGGGATTTAATTACCAATGTACCTTTCTTGAAGATAGTTTCGCCAATTATGAAAAATGACCTCTTTGGATAATTACATAAATGTCAAATAGAAATAGCCTATAACTGGTATAAATGTTACTGCCATCAAATAGTTATAAATCGGCCTTTCAGCAATGTTTAGTGTACCCTCAACAGTTTTTTTTAAAACCCAAAACATTTTATTTTAATCAAGAAGAAAACAAGGTATGTCACAGATGAAAATGACACACATATTTTTGTGCTTATTATTTAAAGAAAGGGGAAACATCTGAAATCTGTTTGCTAACTACAGTATAATACAAATTAGCCTGCAGGCACCGTGTGTGCCGTACCCTGTCTGCTTGCCAGCCCTGCTTAGTCCCAACGTATTAATGAGCAAGTGCAAGTATTTGAACAATCAGCATTTCCGCATTTGCATGCAAACTCTCATGCTGTGTAATTATACACAGAGCTGGCACTCAAATTAATTAAAGCTGATTTCTCTGTGACTGCAAACTGGTCATATCCTCAGCTTTGCCTTCCTATGAAGTCATCACTCTACATTCAACGTGACACTTCTGTCCCTGGCATTCTCAGTAATGCTAATGTTCGACAACTGTGAATCCGGCAATATTTTAGATTGCAGCTGACAATGGCTGGGTGTTCTTGTGCTTTTCCTCTCCTCCCTATTTTTCTCCCTTCTGGTATAAAGATAAAGAACAGCTTTTGAACGCCTGCTTTGTAATTATCTCAAATAATAATGCAAACAAATTACATATATTGTTTCAGTCGGTTCCCTCCCTCTTTTATGACTCCACCCACTTGATTAGTGCTTACAAACAATTCATCAAACTTAAAAAATCTGTTTGTTTGATAGTAGCAAACAATTAGTTTTGATGGCTTTTGTCTTAATTTTGAAAAGGCTTTAACAAATGGTGTTTTATTTTCATAGATAAGGATCTCATAATTCAGGATCAGGAAGATTAGGAGAGAAAGAAGCAGAAATGACTGCTAGATTTGATTAAGACTTTCTGAATCCTCATCAAACACAGCAGTATTGCAACAGAGACTATTATTTGCCAAAGAGATCCATAAACGTTACCTTCTAGGGCACGGGCTTTCCTCAGCTCTTCCATAATAAAGCCATCACCCTTCGGTTTCTCAGTTCCTCAGAAGGAACTGTTTCTGTGACAATTGCTTTGAAAAGACATCCTTAGAGCAATTAAGATATCATTACGAGTCTCTCTTCATAAATTTAAATCTCTGAATACAGGTGGCTACTAAAAAACGCTATCATGTAGGGCCGGGGAGATGAGCTGCTTTGACACATTCCTCTGAAATCACTCCTTAATACTCAACTAGGGCTCACCATCATCCTCATTCCTCTGTATCCCATTAGCCAGAAACCGCACAGATAACTATACGCCGGGGCTGGATGTCTCTTTTTAGAGCAGGCACCAAACAGTTCTGTCCCTCAAGTTCAAGACCCTGAAATACACTGCCAAGAAGATTGCCCTAGTAATCTACATTTGAAAGGAAAGATCAAGCAGGGAAATCCTTTATAATCAATCTCTAGTGATCAAACCAGGAGATATAATTGCCCTTACCTTATCGGTAGTACTTCTGGGTCCACATAGAACATCAGTTAGCAAGTTCCCTTCAAATTCCAGTTGGCATACAGGTGAGAAAGGAGCATTGAGTTTCTCCCGGAGAGGCTTCTGGGGAGATCACAGTCACTATTATTGTGATCCGAAGCCTGCCCTTCTGTCTTGTCATGAATTTCCTACGCAGACAGGTGTCATATTGGCATGAATTTCGTTGCCAAGTGCAGTTTAAGAGGTGGGCGTGGCCGTGATCATGTAGCCAGTTCCACCTGTCTCTAAACCCTCATCACCTCCATGCTTTCAAAATTTCGCTCAGGTCTTCGGTGACTTCATGAGTTACCCACGCACTGGGTCCGACTAACAGAGGTGTGGGAACAGTATCGAGTTAAGCAGCACTGTCATTGTAGTACACAATGCTCATTGCTACTGGCAAATACCTATTTGCTGAATCAGGATTGGGCTGCACTGAGCAGGACTAGGCAGTTCTACCGCTTTCTGTTTGTTTCCTTTTTAGAAACCATCCTCTTCTAATTAACCATTTAGCAAAAATAGATTCTTTTTGATGTTCATTCCCTAAAAATATAGCTTTTATAAGCATAGAGAATTACTATATTTTAACCTTTTTTTTAAAAGCAAGCACATGCAAAACAAAAGGCAAAGAAAATTAGAGTTCCCCAAACAATTAAAATGAACATGACCGCATATGTTGTACTTTCTGCTCTTAAACTTTCTGATAGCAAATTAAATACATTTGTTAGTTATCATTCTTTAACTTCTTATGGGAGAAGGATAATAGGAGAAATGTTCTGTAAACCTCGTAAGAAAAGGGAATCCTTTACATCTTAAGGAATAATAGACAGCTGGTACTCAAAAAAGTTTTTTTAATTACCGGTGGTATTTTTAAAAAGTTGATTGACTACACATCTCCTTTAGGTATATGTATAAATGGAATTCAGGTTTGCAAGTGACTAGATAAGATTTTAGAAACTTGACAGCGTTATATGTTTTATTAATCATTGTAAGTATAACATGATCACAACAAAGTCTAGAAAATAAGGAGCTCAATAGATGTAAATGGCATGTCTTTGAATTACAGTTTCTACCCATTTTATCAGTGTGCTCTGAAAGTGGTGGGCTATTAATTTTTTTAGACTACTCAATTCCTCAGTGACATTTAAATCAAGAAAACTTTTTCCTTTTCATTTGGGGATTGGGGGGAACTGATCTAAATTCAAATATCAAAGTATGGCCCAATATCCTACCCAAAGCAAACATTTCTTATGTAATTTTGCATTTTCTTCAACCTGCCCACCAGCTAGTACAAAACTGACAGGTACATAATGATATTTAACAGATTTTTGCTAAGTAAATAGTTAGTGGTACATTTAAAACTGTGTATGTGGACATTGTAAATGATATAAATCAACTAACCTGCAGACTCTTGAAGGTTTCCTTCTTGTAGGGGGCTTATGCAAGGTTTGCATATAAACGTGAATGGTAATCATTCTCTAAATAAACTGAAATTAAATAACTTTGATGAGAATACATTAGTAAGTCTAAGATGATCCATTCTGATTTTAGATAGAGATCTTCCTTATTTTGACCAATATCTTCCTGAATTGTCTATTCTTCGGTATGATTTTTTTCTGAGGCTTCATGAAGCTTTGAGGATAAATTTAATCCCTATTCCACATGAAAGTTATTCAACTATTTGAAAAATGGCTATCATTTTTCCCTAAGTCTACTCTTTTTTCAGTCGAACATTCCTTTAATCATTCTAATATGAGATAGCTTTTAAGGTTTCTCACCATATTGGACAGATTCCAGTTTGTCCATGTCTCTTCTAAATGTGGCATCAGAACCGAATGCATTACTTGAGACATCATCTAATTATGCAAAGTACATGGATATTGATGCCTGCCTTGCTCTGCCTTCTATTTCTAATAATTTAGGATTTTATGAAGGCAGGAAATGCAGTCTGAGGAGGGGTTGGAGTCATTATCATACTCTTAGTTCTTGAACTTTCAAAAAAACGAAAAAGTTTAAATATTTTCATACCGAATTCTTTCTATTCCAGCCTCTCGGGACGTGTTCTTAACTGCCGTTGAACTCTGGATGGAAATAGAGGACTTTATATCCATCTATACTAGAGCTCACATTTGGTACCAGCCATTGTTCTAATTCCTTGAGGCATTTTTGAATCCCGATTTTGCTACCTGATGTCTTAGTTACTATATTTTATGTTGTGTCATTTTTGAAAAGACATCTGCGTGGCTACTATGGGTCAGGCAGTATGTCAGGCAGTGATGATACCAAAGGCGAGGAGACATGGTCACTTTCCTGAGAAAGCTCACAGCAAAGCAAGGACACTGCTAATATAATTATTATGCCTTCCATGTTTTTTTTTTAATCACTAGCAAAAAAAAAAATGATAGTACAATTCTCAGAGATCTCTCTTCATATTGACAACACTCAATCACCCTTAGCTCATGAGAATAAAATGTTAACACCTATCACTTTTATTGAGCACTTGTGTAAGGATAGGTAAAAAGCACTTCATGTACATTATATTTTTTAAAAAGCACAGCATCTTTAGGATGTAGATAGCTTTAATCTCTCACTACAGTTGAGAAGATTCAGGCTCAGAAAGTTTATGCAACTTGCACAAATTGACATAGCTGGTAAATTGCAGGGCTTTACTTTGAACCGCCAAGCCTCCATGACTCTGAATTTCATTCCTCATCACTCTTAAAGAGGTAATTCTGTCATTCTTGGAAACTTTCTAACTATATTACAAACTAATCTAACTTATCTTCTAAGAATGCATGAGAATTTTGATTAAAAGACTTGCCAAAATTCAGTTATACTTTTTTTCCTAAAGAGTAAAAGTAATATATTTTACCCGGAGCTATTTTGTTCTTAATGAACCCATATTGATTCTTTTTTTTTTTTTTAAGATTTTATTTTTTAAGATTTTATTTTTTAAGATTTTTATTTGTTTGACAGAGAGAGAGAGAGAGAGAGCACAAGCAGGAGGAGCGGCAGGTAGAGGGAGAAGGAAAAGCAGACTTGATCCCAGGACCCTGAGATCATGACCTTAGTGGTAGGCAGACGTCCAACTGACTGAGCCAATCAGGTACACCGATTTTTTTTTTTTTTTTTTAAAGAGAGAGATCATGAGTAGGCAGAGAGGCAGACAGAGAGAGGGGGAAGCAGGCTCCCTGCCGAGCAGAGAGCCCGATGTGGGGCTCGATCCTAGGACCCTGAGACCATGACCTGAGCCAAAGGCAGAGGCTTAACCCACTGAGCCACCCAGGTGCCCCAGGTACACTGATTCTCAATAGTCACTGACATTGTCTCAAAATCCTCACTTTTACTTTAATAATTTTGTCCAAATTTTGCTAGAGAGTGATGTCGAACTCACTGGTTTGCAGTTCACAGAATCAATCTTTCCTTTCTACTAAAATCAGATGAGTATAAACTCATCTTCAGTTTTCTTGATTCTTCCCTATTCTCCATGATACCTCGGAAATAATCGGTAGAGGTTCCATGAACACATTTGAAATTCTTTCTTTCCTGAGCACACCAGAATGTATTTATATAGCTATCTATTTCACCTTCTTGGGGTTCATTTCCTGAAAGTGAGCTCTTAAAAGTAAAGACTGAATTGTTCTGCACCAACTTTTATATGTCGAACACACTTTTAAATATTTGTTGAAAAAAAATTGACATAGTGGAGAGGGAAAAAAAGCTCTACAATCTTGTTTTATATAAAAGAAAAAAGGCCCCTATTTTTTGCCTTCTTGGGAGGAGCAACATTAATATCACACATAAATGGTTCTTTTGTTAAGGAAAAAAAAAACAACTAGAGAAATCTGTATGAGATATTCAAGGTGAGAAAGTCAAGGTCCTTTTGGGCATAGCCTGATGGCAACATTAGCTAACAGGAGGGCTAAGTTTCCCTATAATAAATGATGAATAATTTGTCAGTCTGGGAAATGGGACTTGGACATGGGCAGAAGGGAAGAGATAGGAAAGTGTGGTGGTGTGAGAGGCTTCCCAAGAATGGCAGAAAGCCCAGAACACAACAGAGGAATACGGACAGGGAGGACTTCTGAAGCTGCTTACACACAAATCTCAAAACATGGCTGTGCTGGCCCAAGAGGGGACTCGGAAATGATAATAGAGGACAGAGTCCTTTTCTTCACAACAGGGGATGATCCCAATTTTATAAAGTGAAAAAATGCCTTTGAACGAGGAAAGACCTTCTCTGGGGTAACATTAATTATTCCAGTTTGGGTGGATATTAGAAAATAATAAAGCTCTTATATTCTATAATGGTCTATTGATATAATTTTCCCTAATTGTACTTTTATTACACTGTATTTTGAAGAGTTGCATTAATTCTTTCATGGAGTAGTATATATTTTTATTACATAGAAAAGTCCAAGATTATTTCTGGTAGGTAAGCAGAGAATGAAAGGAAGGTATATCATCCAGAGAATGTCAAGTCCTCCGATATGAAAGACTCTTTAAAATGTTATTTTACTCTAGCTAGAAAAGACTAAAGCATCATTTTAATATGAATTTCACAGAAATAACCAAAAAACTGTCAGGAAGTAAAAGACTTTTTAAGACCATTTTTCCTCCAGAAGAACAGTGTATGTGTGTGCATACACATATAATATTATTTTCAATATTCCTAAAATATTCTTAATAAAACAAGTGTTTAATAATAAAACTAATTCTGATGGAGAGTATCAATAATTTATATATTATATTATTAAAAGATATATGTGTAGGTGTGTGGCAAAAAACGAGTCACAATTTTTAATCAGCTCGAAAGTAAAAATTTGTTGCTGAGAATGTTTCTCTTTGGTAATATGCAGTATTGGAAGCATCAGCACAGTAGTATTATGCTAATGCATTACAGCTGGAAGATGAACCTCGCTGAAAAATTCAAGAAACTGAATACTGAACAGTTAGTTGCAGAAGGGCAATTATGAGACCTGGTCTGGTTTCATTACCCAAGATGAGTGAGAATAAAATGCAAAACTGAAACATAAATGATGCAAAGCATATTAGGTATTAGATTTCTTTTTTGTTTTAATTATCTAAGTTTTCATTAATAAGTGCTTTGAAATATATGATCTTTTCTTTGATGCTGCCTATTTCAAATCAACATATTATATAGGCTTCTACTGTATTATATTATAATAATTCTAATAGCTAACTTTTTTCTTACTATGTGCCAGGTATTGTGCTAAACACGTCAAGTACATTATCTTTTTTATTGCTGCAATTTATGAAGTAGATAATATTATCATCTCCTTTTAAAAGCAGGAGCAACTGAAACACAGAGAAGTTAAGCAATTTGTCCAAGGTCACATTGTTAGCAAATAATTGAGCAAAACTCATGTAGAATGTGGAGACTGTACACTGCTCATTTATTTTGCATCTACTGTGTGCTATCTTTATGTACCTGCTATGTTCTTAAGTGTTTTCATATGCTGTATACCCTCAGGAAGGAAAAATCCATCATTCTAAGTTATTTTGTAATGCTAACCAGTTCTTAATATCCTATTCAAGGGATGCCTCAGTTGGTTAAGCATTTGCCCTCGGCTCAGGTCATGATCCCAGGGTCCTGGGATTGAGTCCTGCATAGGACTCCTTGCTCAGCTGGGAGCCTGCTTTTCCCTCTGCCTGCTGCTCCCCCTCTTGTACTCTCTCTCTTTCTCTGACAAATAAATAAATAAAATCTTAAAAAATATATCCTATTCAAAGTGAATGTAAAATACACTTTATCTGTTAAGGCTAGCTCAAGTGTCAAGTTATTTATGGATTTTGTTGATTTCATAGAGCAGAGCTGACTGCTGTCTCCCTTGAATCCCCAGTGCCCTGTTCAGATGCCTGTATACACCCAAAATATCCATGGCTCTTATTTATTTACATATCTACTTATCTGAGGGGCCTACCTTGGTGTTGAAATGCAATAGCTGTTAACAAACTTTGTGTAATGAATCAATAACTGGGGTAGCCCTTATCTTTTCTGCATCATTTTTTGACACATAATTTTCCCTGCCAGGCACTAATTTGTGTCCTGCTGGGGGAGAGCAGAGTACTGCCTTCTCTACACTTTGAATTAATGTTTTTCCTGTTGACTAAACTAAAGTGGTAAGGTAACATGAGTTTCTCTGCTCAAACTAGCAGTACTCTTGATAAATATATGAAAAATACTGAATCAACAAGCTTGGTGTTGGACTACCCCAAAGAGAAGTTGCCTAAAATTTGACTATTGTGCCTGTGATAGATGAGGCTCCATATTATTCTTCCCAAGACTCTTTATTATAAAGTAAAGTGACCCATAGTTGAAACAGAGAAGGAAATTATAATGTTTTCACCCCAACAGAGACCCGGGGAGAAGAGAAAGTCAAGTGTAGACTAGTGCATTGGCATGATACTACTCTTTGCTTGTTTTTATCCACTCATCTGACATTTATTGAATAGATGAGAGGATGAATAAATGACAGGAAGAGGGGTGGGAAGCTGTAGGCGGGCTCTGAGATGGCTGCAGAGAGCAGGAGACCTCTGAGTGGAGCACTAGAATAAAATTTAGTTAAAAGAGGGGAGAATGACTGGGGTGCCTACATGGCTCAGTGGGTTAAGTATCTGACTCTAGATTTCAGCTCAGGTCATGATCTCAGGGTCCTGAGATTGAGCCCCCAGTCGGACTCTGTGCTCAGTGGGGAGTCTGCTTTAGATTCTCTCTCTCTCTGCCCCTCTCCTCCTCTATAAATCAATCAATCAATCAATCAATCAATCTTAAAAAAAAAAAAAGAGGAGACAGTGGAAAGCAGGCAGTATGAAAAATATAAGGAAGAGCATCAACCACATGGGGACACAGGCGCACAGGTCCTCTTGGGTAACTGTGAGAAGTTCAGTGGAGCAGAAGTTTCTTGGAGTAGGGAAGAAAGTGTTAGCCACATGGTCCAGCAGAACATTTTATGTTTAAAAAAATGTAGCAGTAGACCTGTACTGGAGGCCTGCCTCTGTCAGGACTTCAAGAGTTGGACTTATAAAAATCTTTTTACACTATGGGTGCAAAAAGCAAATGTCTAAAAAGGCCTACTAAGTAACAGTTAATGAGTAGGGAGACTGGGAATAAGGCAACAGGAAGTAGTGTACTGAGTTGCCATGGGGCATGTGGTAGCCACTGGGAGCAGAGCTTCCAACTATCCCAGATAAGTCAGCTATCCAGTTTTGTTATTGTTGTTTTGTGAAATCTCCAATTTTTAAAGTATGGACGACTAGTTTGAAGTTTTTAAAATATTATAGTGGCAAAAGTAATGCCTATTACCATTCTGTAGGTCCTGATGTAAGCTTTCTAGTCTATGAAGTGAATTGACAATACTTGCCCAATATTTCTCAAAAGAGTATTAGAAAGACCAAATCACCTTGTAGATAAAAATTTAGAAAATTATAATGTGCTGTAACAATTAAAATATCACTTATATTATTATCAATGCCAGCAATTCTCATTTTTTTATAATATTTTATTTATTTAACACAGAGAGATCACAAGTAGGCAGAGAGGCAGGCAGAGAGGGGGTGGGGAAGCAGGCTCCCTGCTGAGCAGAGAGCCTGATGTGGAACTCGATCCCAGGACCCTGAGATCATGACCCGAGCCGAAGGCAGAGGCTCAACCCACTGAGCCACCCAGGTGCCCAGCAATTCTCATTTTTAAAAAAAGATTTTATTTATTTCCTTGTCAGAGAGGGAGAGACGGCACAAGCATGGGGAGTGACAGGCAGAGAGAGAACGAGACTCCCCACTGAGCAAAGAGCCTGATGCGGGACTCAATCCCAGGACCCCGGGATTATGACCTGAGCCAAAGGCAGACACTTAACCAACTGAGCCACTCAGGTGTCCCAACCGATTCTTATATTTTAAACAAGCCAATCAGTGTCTCACTTTACTCTATCCCATCTTTATTTTTATCTAACAATAATCCAAAAAGGAGCATGGCACGTGAAAGCCTGACGTCAGAGGAATGAATCCAACACTGCTCACTGCTGAGTGAAGATGGGTTGGCACGTGTGTTATCCCACCTGATTCGAGTTAGTTGAGCATCGGCTCCTTCGGCTATAGGGTGGTAAAAACACTTTTAGAATGTATCAACAAATTCGATGACACTATAAATGGGTATATATGTGTGTGTGTGTATATATATATATATATATATATATATAAGCCATTTTGTCTCAAACTCATAACCCCAGATTATCAAAAGTCTAAAAAAGAAAACTGAGAGTAGACTTTACCCAAACATACTGGTATGAACTATCAAAATAGACTCTGTTTTTAAATTATTATTTCTTTTCTCCAAAGTAGAGATTCTCATGTACTTACAGAGATTTGGGACAAAGTTTCATTTATCCTTACCCAATTTGTAGGCTAAAAAAATTAATAAGCTTGGCTGACACCAATAAATGCTAAAGACGGGGTCTTAGAACTAAAGATAACACTTAGATGCTGGCAAGGCTCCCCAGTTGAAGTTGCAGATTCCCTTTCTCTGACTTGAAGTCTTTAAACAGGATTTGTCTCATTTGTCTAGGATGATTTGAGTGTGGTCCTGCCAAACAGTGACCTTTCCAATTTTCTGTGCATGTCCTTGTGCTGGTTGAGAGGTCTGTACAATTTTCGTAGAATGTATTCAGATTCTCTGTGGCATGTGTGCTCTTTTAAGAAACCAAAAATCTCATAAGCATCCCATAAATTTGACCCTGCTGCTGATTGGAACTTCTTCAGAAGCAGCACCAGAACAAGCAGGTCTTCTTTAAGTGTTTGTATAAAGACTTTATTTCAGCAGCTGTGGTCGAGGCTTCCACCGCAGGCAGCACAATAAGGTTTAGATTAAAAACGGGAAATAACCCTCTTGAAGTCGAATCCTGAATGTACCTACCAGCAAGAGTGAAATGAATCACATGTTTCCTGGAGGTGACATTTTACTCTATGACTTAAGGAATCTCAGCAGGAAAAGTGTAGGTTTGCCTAGAGAGAAGTGTAGGAAAAATTTACAAAGAAATGAAAAACCTAGAAATGAGGAAGGCAGCTTGCCAATTCTATGATTTTTAACTAGGAATGTTCAAAAACTGAGCCCTCTGTATAGATAGCCAAAACAACTTTTATAGTTTTTGGAAATAGGGCTGCAACTCCATTCCATCCTCTCCAACATCGCCCTGGATTTCATGATGAATAGAAGTTGGGTACTGAATTTTACATTCTGAATGAGGCTAAAAGCAAACTTGATATTGAGAAGATCAAACCTACAGAATCTGCTCTTGGTAGTCTGGGTCATCACAAGAGAGAATTGGCAGTACTCCATTCCTACTTCCTGTCAACTTCTTTCTCTTTTTCTTTGTCTTCCTACTCCTGCGGATACATCGGAGTCAAAGAAAAATTAGGGACAGAGTGAGAAGAGCTTCAGATGTTGGGGAATGGAAGAAACAGCAACAAAGCCTGAGTTTCAGGTGTCCAGGAGAGCTAGATCTCATCCAAAGACAGGGTCTTATCGAGAAAATGGAAGGGCCTCTGTGTGTGTGAAGTCTCCAGTAGCACTATCCTCAAGACAGTTGCAAAATCACCATCCGATGGAATTTTAGGCAATCTGCGAGATCAGATCAGTCAAAAATAGTTACTTAGACTAAATCTCCAACAAACTGGTTCCTCCTTGCCTTTTGATGACCTTTCCTCCCATTCCACTCATGGGAGCCACTTCTAAAGGTCCATTCCTCCCTTCTGTCACCCACACAGCCCCCTCTCCTGCCAAGTCTGCGGGTGGGTGGAATGGGATGGCAGAACAAACAGGTTTGGGTGTGGTATGGCTCTTGTCAAAGGGTCACAGTCATTTGTTTTTAACCTTTGTATGTATGTCTCTCAAAAGAAGGATGTACAGCATGTTTTCAAAATCTGAAGCCTCACATTATGTTTTCCCCTTTTACAAACAGATCAGTCAGTTAAGTTTCTTTTCCTAGTTTATGGTTTTTGCCACAGGTCTGGGACCCTAAAAAGAGAGACTCTCAGGTAGTTCTGAAATCTAGAAGTACCTTCGATATAATAGGTGCTTCACAAATATATGTTGAATAAAGAAACACATCTAAAAATTTAATAGCCTCTTAGATGCTCATTTAGCATAGTTACAGGTTCAAGATAAGGGAAGAATGATGATATCCCAGGGGAGGGAACTAGGCAGACTTACACTGTGATCTTAGGTCTAATTCAAACTGAGATTCATTACATGAGGAAGGCTGACAAGCACTATATTTTAGTTAAAATCATTAGTCCAAGTTAGCTACTATATTTCCTTTATGTTAAATAAGTATTTATATTCACTTGAAAGCATTCTGCGTAGGCAATGGGTCTTAAGATTTGGGGGGTTATAAATTCTTTTTTGGAATCCACGAAAAGCTATGGACTCTCTCCTGAGATGAAAACTCACATTCAAAAAAATCTTTTAAAGAAATAAAACCACGAGAAACTTTGTTCCCAAGTACCCTGAAACTCATTCATGGACAAACCTGTATCCCAGGTTAAGAACTTTTATAAAGGCAAAGCCCTTGAACAGTGACCTGAAAGGTTCAGAAGAGGGCTTTCAAGGAAAAAAGAAAAAAAAAAGTTTTATTTCAAGGTTTAGAACAGTAGACTCCTATACAACATAATCACAAATTCCATCCATTCCAAGAGACTGAACTGAATGAAACAAATATGCACACAGAGCTGCCCCCTTTCTGGGAGGTAATGGAATTTTCATGCACACCTCACAGGGCAGAAGAATTCAAAGGTGCTTGGGCCAGAAGACCAGGAGATGTGCAACAGTATTGTGGCCATATCACACGGTAGTCACATCCAAAGAGTCACACACAGTAGGTCCACTGTGCTCAAACACATTAAGCCAAGCGGAGATATGGGGGTCTGTGCCCTGGAAGTCTAACATGAGTTTAAGATATTTCTTAAATCAAAAGAGAAATTACTGTCATTAATCACTCTCTGAATCCTTAAAATATTTTTTCCTTGGACCTAAAATTTAAGCTGATTACCAGCCATTCCCTGAGATGCAAAGGAAGGGGTTGTGGGGAGAAACTTAAAAGAGAAAACAATCGGCATCTCAAGTGTCCTTTCTGACCCCTTGTCTCCCCTCTCCCCAGTAACTGCTTCCTTCCTCTAATAGTTTCCTCCTTGTAATGGCAGAAAGAAAAAACACTGAACTTCCTAACTGAGCCAACTTCAGATTGCCAAACTAGAATCTGGAAGGTTGCTTTTTGAGATGCTTTTGTAGCCAAACAGATGTATTTCTAAATTTTACTTCACTTCATTCACTGGCTTCTCCTCCACTATATTTAGGATTCAATGCTCATTTTCTTATCATTTTCCATTTCATTGCTTTTGTTTCACATTTGAGTAACTGTAGGTCAAACGTACTCCAGATCTTCTGTTAAAGACATGTTAAAATCAAATAGAAACTGTATGATTAACCACATGAATCATCGGTTTTTTAAAAACAGGAAAGTAAACAAGTGCTTGGTGAAGCCCCACCTGCTTTGCTGCTGTTGTGGTGCTGTGCCTATCATGAGGAAAACAATTCCCCCTTCTCAAGGCTGAACTAAAATTAGGCTCCACCTGCAAGATGTTAATGAAAACTTACACAGCTGCATTCCAGAAACAAGTTACCCAGATTGCTTTTGGAAAGCTCTGTGTAAAAGCAAACTTGTTAGCTCTTTGCCTAATTCCCAAAATGTAGTATTAATTTTAATGGCAATTATTAGCACAATAACCAACTGATAAGTAATCTCAAAATAGATCCAATATTATCAAATAGGAAATATACTGTAATTTTATCGCACATCCTGCCGGGTTTAACCCCTTACTCACAAATGCTAACTTCCTGTCTCCTTTTTGGCACTTGTGCTCAAACGGAAGACATGAGAAAAAGTGAAGTCACAGGAATGGTCTGCAGACAGTTCCATTTAGCATGGGGCTCCCCTTATCCACATGTGGCTAATGAGAAGAAGAATGCCCTTGATTCCTTTTGCAGATTCTCAAGCTTTCTTTGGAAGAGAAGCCTCAAATCAGAACCAAATCACATCAGACTCACAGTCATCCTTTTCTTCCAGATTTAAGATACAGTGGGTATTCAAACATTCTCACCAGAGGAGGTGGTCTCCCCATTCCATTTCCAGGTCAAGTCTTCACCACTCCATTCTATAGACCAAAGGACTCAGTTTTGATCCCCACTACTTTTCCAAATCATACCATAGTGCTTACCCTCAGAGAGAGAGAGAGAGAGATGTTACAAGTTAATTATTTACTAAACTGTGCGTGTGCAAAATTAAAGAAGCTGTCTTTTGGGGATGGAGGATCTTTGCCTTTTAAAAATCCCAGGCTTGAAAAAAAATTCTGCTTCGTTTCCTTTACTTGCAATTTAGTCTTATCAAAGGATCAGGAAATGCCTACAGTTGTTCTGATTTGATCTATGTTCCCGATGTTGCATGTTATCCTATAGATTCTTAATATTTTCACAATTATACCTTCGTAAATGCTCTTTGGAACACTTTAAAAAATTGTTTCGAAGTCAAATAGGCCCAATTAGACCTCGAGCAGCAAATTCGGTTTCTGTCAGAGATTAAATAATGAAGAAAATAGCAATGCTAACAAGCAGGAGGCTGCCTTTCATTACCCTATCTGATTTCATTAGCCTAATTCACGCTTATTAATTATTGGTTGGATGAGATCATCAATGTAAGTATGCCAGCCTCACGATGGTTGCATTTGGGGAATACTCAGCCTTTTTCAGGACTTCTCCATGGTCCTCAGATGATACTCCCATTTCATTTCCATTTCAGGCCGCTGCCCTATTCAATAAATGTATCTGAACCGCCTATGAAAGCAACACTGCCAGAATAAACATTTTGTTTACTACACGGCCCTGCTTGCAACTGTCAACAAAGGAATATAAAAGGAGATTTAAGTTTTCATTCCTAGATAGTGAACTCCTGTGTGTTTCTACAATACAGGTCATTACCGACTCGGCTGTCCCCCTGAGATTGAGCAATTCTCACGCACGTTGTGACAAAGGGCTCCGGGTCTGGCAGTGTGGGAATGGACTGGGCCACTTAGATAAGTTTCATTCACTGTAGGAGCCCAAGGGAATAGTGCATCAAGGCAGCCACACTGCCTCAGTTCATGGTGTAACTTTACACTATTTTCCCTTTAAGTTGCTACTAATCCCTTGGGTTTACATGTTTTGGGGGCTGCATCAGAGAAAAGCAGTGTGAAATTGCCTGAAAGCCTCCTTATAAATAAGACGTATGATATAGACCAGCTCTGTTGATGAAAAGACTGAGAGAAATGCCCTTGAGGGCCCCAGGAGCCATTTTACAAGGCTCCCACTGGTTGTTTTTTTTTTTTCTTTTTTTTTTTCTGGTTTCGATCTGATGGGCAAGAAGAAATTACTAACTAGGTTAAAAATCTCACTGGCTTTGAATTCAGTTAGAAATGAGCCTAGCATTAACATAAATCCCGTCTATATATTTACTAACCAATACTGCTTGTTTAAACTTGATCTTGTCCTTGTAGAAGATATCTTACTCCTTTTGACAAAGAGAAGAAGGAGAAAGCAAACAAAGCAGGAAAGTGGGATGTCACAGATGAGAACACTATCGTAAGTTTCCAGGGGCTCTGGATTTGCTTCCCGAAGGATGCACAAGGCACCAGTGCGGGCCATGTACGTGTTTCATCTTCTTAGGTCAAGTCTTTGAAGTGTTATTGTTCCATTTTAAAGATGAGGGAACTGAGGCCAGTAAATGACAAACCCATTCATTTAGCATGGGAATGTCTTACTTCAAAAATAATCATGCTGCTTCTCTTCCTGCCAATCAGAGAGGCTAGAGGAAGAGTCCCTACCAGCAAAGGGAACATGGAAAGACAATAGAAAAAACTCTTCCTTCATTGTTCCTTTGGGTTCTTCAGTATCATCAGTGAATCTCCCCTGTTTACTCTTACACTTCTGGAAATTGGCTGATTTCCTACTCTGATCCTTTTATGAAAACACTAACTCCTCTTACTCGTCCCATTTCCTGACATTGCATCCAATCCACCGCACCCTGCTGCCCTTCAGTTTTCCTACTCTCTAAATCCTCCTACAAACAGCCATTTGGAAACAATTTTGAGGTCCACCTACTTTCCTGTGCATCTGTCTTTTGTAATTTAGAGGTTAGGGACTGTGTGTTTTCTACTTGTCATGTTTATGCCTCATACGCTGTGGATACCTAATAAATGCTGAATAATAGCAGCTTTAAGACAGTGCAGAACCGGAAACACAGGTTCTTATGTTTAGTATTTCATCACCAGCAAGGAACATTTATTCACTGTCAGCACTATGCTAGGCACTAAATGAAGTTAATTACTGAAGCCGGGCTCCAAGATGTTTTACTTTTCTCTCTGATTTTCTTGATTAAAAAAAAAAAATTGCCATTGAATCTTCTCATTAAAATCCACAGCATCCTAAAGATACAGCTACTTCTTTCTTTTTTTTTTTTAATGTTTATGGTAATTGCATGGAAATATTAATTTGGGAAAGAATTCTGTTTCAGGCTTAAAGGACTCAAACCTTCATGCAACAGAACAAATTTATACAATATTAAGAAGTAGAGAAACTCCCTTTGGCCAAGGGTCAATGCTAGAAGACTCATGAATTTAATGTCACCAAGAGTGCCTGGATCCTAGAAAAAGGTTCCAAACACATTTGTTGGCTCTATTGTTGGTAAGAATGGCTTCTAAGCCGAACCTCAGCACAACCATACCAGCTGTTGGAAGCCTAGGTTGTCAGTCCAAATGGATGGTGGCCATTGGTCCTTGGAACTCCACATTCTATCCCTGCCCCAGCATGGCTGACCATTCTCCAGGAAAACAGCCTCCATGGGGGCTGAGCTGTTGCTGTGACTGACTGTAAAACTCCACACTGCCGATCACCATCCTTCAGCACTTCAGCACTCAAAACCTCAAGGCATGCTAATGCTCATCCCTCAAATACCCAGCGGCTGGTGCATGTGATCACACACTGGCCATCCCTCACTAATTTGTAACCTGTGTGGATAGAGAAATTCAAGGTCACTGTTCAGATCAATGGACTTCAGGACATAGGTATTTTTTGTAGAAAGAGGAACCAAGGTGCAAAGTGTGCTGAATGAGAACTGGAAGACTCACTGATAAAGTCATATGTAAACACCAGTTTGCTGTTGCACGCATGTCCTATTTTTTTGTGGTTGCCCGCAAAGGGAAGGAATAGACTATCTCAGTTGGGTTATGCACATTGGGGAGGGTATATGCTATGGTGAGTGCTGTGAAGTGCGTAAGCCTGATGATTCAGAGACCTGTACCCCTGGGACAAATAATATATTATATGTTAATAAAAATAATTAATAAATAAAAAATTAAAAGAGGCAAAATTTTAAATATTAAAAATCATAAATTGAAATAAAAAGAAAATGAGATGAGTGCAAAATATTAAAACACTATAGAAATAAATAATTTTGAAATGAAAACCATACCAGTGATGATCAGTGTCTAAATTTCAGTGTATATTGTCCAAATTTATTTCAAGGGACATGTTAATATTTTCATTAAAATGAGATTATACATTGAGTTCTAAAAAAAAAAAGAATAGACTATCTCAAATTTGTGTTTTCTAAGAATAATAAAAAATACCTCTGAGTTCATGCTGTGTCTAAACAAGCAGAGTAAATTGGAACATTTCAATGTGAGACAATTTAGGCCAAAGATATATTTGTTTGTAATAGCAATATAATTGACTCAAAAGGTTTTTTTGTCCTATTTTGTTTTGTTTTAGATTTCCCTAAAAAATGATCTCAATTCCATTTCTTTTGGTCCCCTGTATGGAAAGAGGTTACAAATATACAGTAAAAATAGGAAGGTACTTGCCAATTTGGGACATTAATTCATGAGCAGACCTATGGTAACATCATTGATTTTTTATTGTTTTTCCCAATCACTAATTCAGCAAATATTTTTCAAACACTACCTACCATATTCTTGGCTCTATGCCATGCAGTGGCGCTCATAGTATTGTGTAGAGAGAGACATGTAAACAAGCAATTAATAAAATATGGTGTGGTATAATAGAAATAAGTCCTACAGGAATGATAAATTCTTCCTGGGTGCTCTAAGAAGGTGACATGTGGGAGATGACATTTCAGCTGTGTCTTAAAGACGAATCGTTGTCCACTGTCAGAGGGTGGGAAATACATCATAGGCAAAAAACAGCAAGTGCAAAGATAGAAATCCATGGGAAAGGATAGTCTAGTGCATTTATTACATAGTGTATATGATAAGTAGAAGATGATGTCAAACTACCTAATGATAAATGCCTTTTTCTCTTTATCACTCTAGGGAAATTAAATTCTGTTTTATGGGCATCAGGAAATCATGAAGAGCTTTAAGCAGAAAATAATATAATTATATTTATTCTACTAGAAAGAATTCTGCATAAAGAATGGGTTGGCAGTAGTTGAGTCTGTAAGTAAGGGTTAATTACATGGTCATCCTATTAGTCAAGGTATAAGGCAATGAGGGTATTTCCTTAGGAGGTATAAGCGAAGATTAAAAAGATGCAATTAGAGAGAAAGGAGGTATAAATGAAGGACTTGATAACTAACAATTAATACAATATGTGGGAGAGGGAGGTTAGCTTGAACAGTTGTCTAGATAGTGGTGCTCCTATGGGGAAATATTAACACTTCCTTGTCTTCCAAATATTTCAGGAACTGTAATGAGTTATTTCCATATGTTAGTTTATTCATATCTCACAATAACAATGTGACATAAACAATAGGGAGTTTTATCAGAATTTTGTATGAAACTCAGGATGGGCAAGAAAGTTGCCCATATTCCAACAAGAACACAATAGAGTCAGGGTTGGAATCTGTATCTTCTGCATGTTCTCCATACTTTTCTGGAAACCTGCTGGTAGCATTAATGAAATTTCCTTGTTAAAACCCTGATATGAGTTTTGAGTCAAAATAAATCACAAATTTGACTAATGAGTATTATGACATATTTAAGGCCTTCATTTTGAGGGAAATTACTTCTTTTCTCTAGAACTAGACTATTTTATTATCATTTTCTTAATGTTTAAAAATTTTTAGATTTTTTTTTTCCTGCTAAACAAAAACATAACAGAAAACAAACTTAAACTCCCATTAACTGGTTTGTAGTAAAAAAAAATTGACATCTCTTTGCTAAGGAAAAATTTCTTCCATGAAGTGTTCTGCTATAGAGATGAGGCCTAATACATCGGTAGAATAATGGGTTTTCAAATAGCTAATCACTTGATTTCAACTCATTGGAGATTTGGCTTTCAGTATTTCAATATTACTGATTCAAAATACTTAAGAAAATATATTATCAAATATAAATATTTCTATAGTTAGCTGAGCAAAAGTTTCTTTTTTCCTAACGAGCACAGTGGGCTTTTATTTATTACATAATAGGTTATTAGATGGGGGGAAAAAAAAAAAGCTGTGCTTTTTCATGCTGAGGCCACTTCATTTTCCTGTCGTTTCCATTTCTCAGTTAAGTTATCTCATTCTAAGTACAGTGGATGCTGTATTTCCCAGTATCTTCTTTTGCTTTTGTGGTGAGTGGGAAGGTATTCGTTTGCATGAGCTAGTCGCACCTGGCCTGAGATCTGTGAAAGAGAATAGGATGAAAAAAATGACATGGCCTCCAGCACTTTCTTCTTTCTTTCTTTTTTACTTTCTTTTATTTATTTTTTTATTTTTCATATGAAACATTTTCCTGCAAGGATCTTCTATATACAGTTGGAGGATGCTTTTGATATGTAGATCAAGCAAAATGGTAAATACATAGCCCTCTCTTTTCAAACATTCCCTTATTCTACAATGTGCCTGTAGTGTCACTTTCTTTGATTTCCATGAGGCTTGCCCTTGGGTTTGTATTGTAACTTGGTATCTTTCCATTGTCCCTTACCACAAAAAATTCCTTTTAAGAAACTGCATTCAGAATGTAATCCATCAAGCTTTAGCTCCTCTTTCTCCTTCCTTCTGGAAGATTTAGTGACTAAGTCTTTGCTTTGATTTTCTTTCTCTGACTTTGAATGCTCTCACTTTCTCTTCTAATTGCTACAGTGTGGTGTCCCCTTTTGCTGGGGAGTAAACAAAAACAGAAACAGTGAAGAGACAAATAGGCTCAGGCGTTCACGTGCCTGACTAATTGATGGATGGCCAGGTCTGACTGTCGGGGACGAGATCTTCCCAGCACACAATGTCACCTCAATTTCAGGATGGGCTCTCCACTAGGCAGGGTGGTTAAGTGCTTTGCATGCATTAGAATCCTCCAACCAACCTACATAGGTCTTGTTATCTCCTCCATTGTTTCGGATTAGGGAATTGAACCTAGAGGGCATGAAGTACCTTTCTCAAGGTCATTCAACTAGTAAGTGAGAGAATGCGTTGGTAAACCCAAGTTTTTCTCATTTCAGTGCCTGAATTTAAATGATTAATTTATATATTTTTTCATCTGAAGGGTTCTTCATGCCATTGCCAAGGAGTTCTCTGAATTGGAGGAGTAGATTGTCATTATACTATTTCTTGAGTTCTAACACTCCAGAGAGTGTATTTCCTCTGATGCCGGTGGACTTGTTAACAATTTTCTAAAAATAGGGAAAATGGAAGAGTTGCCAAAGTCACCCATTAAAAGAAAAAGGAAAGCAGAAAAGAAAGTATATAAACTTATATATTTTATTGCAATAAATGGAAGTTAAAAATGAGCCAGGGGTTAAGCATTAAAATTGGCCCTAATTCTCTATTGGCCTGTCCTATTTGGTTTCCTACAGTAGTAAACAGCATACAGAAATGATCATTGGGTGTGTTTTTATTTATGTGTTCACTTGAGTAGTACACTATTTTGCAAACTACAAATACTATTTGGAATGCACATGGATGTATCTTGACATATCAGCTATCCTATGAGCTATACATTGAGTATACATGATTCTATTTATTTTCAAGACAAGAGAGGTAATTGTTCCATGAATTTTTAAAAATAAGAAAAACACCATTAAAATGATTGAAACTTCCATATTAAAGAGATTTATTAGACACAAAGCAGTATTTTAAACTGATTTTCTCTTATCCAAATTGTATTTAAATATTAAATTTTGAAATATTGCCAGGGCTCTATTACTTTATAGTAATCATTTACTAGGTTGCTTCTTAGAAAGTCAATATGATGATTGGGTGATCTTAATAAATTCATTCACAGTGCACTCATCCATAGTCATTGACAATTAAAAAGGTTTAATTCAAGCATTATACACTATACCTTTATTATGAGAAAGCACTGGGTTATGCTCTTTTGGAAAAATAACAGTAAAAATACATTTAAATAAATGTTTTTAAATTTAAATAAATTAAATACTTTAAATAAGAAATAAGTAATAAATAATGACTTTTGTTCCCCAGGAGCTCACCTTCTAGTACCAAACATATCTAGTTGCACTCCACAAGGATTATATGAAGGACTTAATATTACCTGTGCATAAATTCTACTTTCAGAATACAAAAGAGTGAGAGACTAATTCTGACTGGAGGAATACAGATCTGGAAGAGAAGGGATATTACTGATCTTCAAAACATGGGTAGGATTTTAAGAGGTAAATGTGACTCTGAAGACAATAATGGGTACTTTAAGATCAAGTAGAATTCCTTTGTTTAAGGATGGCTTTGTCTCATTGAAAAACAAAGCAGATACACTTCTTGAAAAAGATAGGTATTTGTGTCTTGAAATGAAATCTTAAAGGGTGGATATCTTTCGTTTAAAGGCCAGAAATAAGGTATTTTTTTCTTTCTCATTATGTGAAATAAATAAGGGTAAAAGCTGGAAAATTATAAAAGTCACTTGATTAAATGAGGCAGGCAAATAAATGCTTTCTAAAGGTCTCAACTCAGTGTGCTCTTTCCCCGAGGCTAGTTGGAACTAATCCACAGTCACAATTGCTCCATCATATGGGTGGCCAGTCAATGTGGTCCCAGTAATAAAATGTGTAATCAACTTTCACATGTTTTTAGACATTCCCAAATCTCTTTGATCATGGCTAACAAGAAAACTGCCATTTCAGTTAATAATCTACAAATTCTCAGGGGGAGGTTTTAGTCCACTACCCAGCAGAATATTTCACATTTTATTTTAAAAAATGTAGAACACAATCTAGAAATATATTTACCCCCTAAAACGTTAGTCAATTTTCCATTATGTAATCTTCATTAATGTGAACTTGTTAAATCGCCATGTCTTCCCAGTCTGGGGAACTTGATCACTGACATTAAGTTGCTTTCGAAAACATACGTATTTCAGATCCCACTTCATCTAAGTAAAATGAAAATGGCAACTTTTGTGATGGCTTCAAACCTGCTTTTTGCAGTGCAACCTGTGGTATCATTGTCCTTCTTCATGTAATTGAATTTTGCTCAATCCAAGGAAATATAGTTATTATAGAAAAGAAGATACCAGAGTAAAATCTCTCTAAGCCAAGTGCTTTTTTTGCTGTGAAGATGTTCTTAAATATCTCTCAGTTCCATGCCACAGGTCCCAGTTAACATGAGTAGATAGAAGTGTACCAAGAGCAGCATCCATCCAAGAAAGTAACATACAAGAGCTTGTTGAGAGTAGGAAATGAATTGGAATGGGAAATTTCAGAGACGACAGCTGTTTAATTCTAATCAAAATTTCTTTGCTACACCAAGAGACATTTAGTCTTCCATGGGCTCTAATATGTATCTTAGAAATTTGTAAGGTTTTGGAAAGCTGCTACAGCTATACCTGAGAGCCCGGTTCAAAGATAAGACCGGTGACATCACTGATATCTGATTAATCGGGAGGAGGATTAAGTAGGTATGAGAGGCTGTTGTCTGGGACATCTTCAGAGACAAGACTCTTAATAATGATAAATCTAAAATCTATGTCTTTTAAACTCTTGCTACCGTGTGATTTTTCTTTTTACACTCAGTATTAAAACTTCCCATCCCCAAGTAGCAGCATGTTCACACACAAACACACCCATACACAACAGAAACCACCAATAGTCTCATGGGACTTGCTACCCAGAGTGTGGGCTATAGACAGATGTGACCTGGGAGCTTATTAGAAATGCAGAATCTGGAGTGCCACCCCAGACTTACTGACTTCAGAATCTGCATTTTTACAAGATATCTGGATTGTTCTCATGCACATTAAGTTTGAGAAGCACTGACCTAAAAGCAAGTTTTAAAAAGTTGCACAGCCCTCTCGTACTTAAAACCCATGGATCTTCAGTTCCAAGCAATTATGAATTTCCCCATTATTGAAGGGCAGTACACTTCAGTGAGTGCTTAAGAGCAAGTGTTTCCAGAAATTCCCTGTCCAAATAGCCTGAAGCCTGCTTCCACGGCCAATTTGGGCCTCTTCCCTGGGTCAGTCCTCCTAAAGGTGTGGCTGTCTGGAGTCGGGACAGGTAAGAGACGGAGGCTGGACAGGCACTTGGTAGTCCCCTTGTGGTCCTGAACAGAAGGGGGTGGGAGGCGGTAAGGCTGGTCCCCGGTTCAGCCCTCCATTTGTACTCTTGCCTGGCAGGACTTGCAGATGTTAGGGAGTATGGTAATTATTGAAAATCAATCTGTGACTGTAAGTTGACGATTTTATGAAATAGAGAGTCTAGTCTTAAAAAAAAAATATATATATATATATATATACACACACACATACACACACATACACACACACATACACATATATGCTTGCAATTTCTTCCACCCCTCCTCCTACTGCCCTGGTTGGCAGGATCACAGGTGCTAGTCCTGATGCCATGTCCTTCCTTTTCATCTATTTTCTCTGCTTCCATTCACACTCTTGCTAGTGTGGCACCGCCGAGAGCAACGTTTCCTTAGAGACTCACGTGTACGCTTGGGCTTCCAGGCTCTGTGCCAGAGGAGGCTGACAGTGACACAGAGGGCAGTGTATTTTCCTAGATATACGGGCACAGCTCCCGCTGCCATCAGTGGGAGTTCTACAATCCGATCAAGAGCTGAGGACAGTCTAGAATTGGAAATTTGTCCTCAAGGTGAGGCAGCATTGGGTGGCTGGTTCCAGAAGAGCCAAACGTCACAGTTAAGTAGCAAATGCACTGAGAATTTAGAGAAGAAATCCCCCAAGTTTTAGAAGGAAAAGCAAGTGAAAGTAAGTTACGATACAGCCAATCATCAAAGGAATTTTTTAAATTCCGTGAAAGAAATTACGTAGTAAGCTAACAGTTTATTAGGAGGTCCTTAAAATGAGCCATTTTACCTAGTTAGAAGATTCTGGAAGTAAACATTTTCTAAGCACTGCTCATTTTCCTTATGTGGCACTCTTAATTCTACCCCTCCTCTGGTACTCAGCTAAAATGGGAAGACATCGTAGATTAGTTTAGTTGCCCTCTTGTAAGTGTGCTTTTCTCCTCCTGCATTTCTCCTCCACAGCACCGATCCAGTCCAATTAAATAATTGGCTAATCATGTGCTTTATGTTTATCTCTCCCAGTAGACTGTAAGCTTCCTGAAGACAAAGGCTACGTCTGAATAATTATATACCTGAAACACACAGGCTACTCAATATATACTTGTTACATAAGTCCACATTTAATAGCCTGAATGTAGACTCCAAAGAATCATATATAAAACACATCCACCAAAATTTAGAGGAACCTACTGGACCCTCACCCAGACCAATTTACTGAAAAGACAGAACCAAGGGGATTGTTTACCCGATTTCCTAAATTACAACAGACCCAAGTAGTCAACTAGAAAGAAAAAAAGGGCGAAGAGGGGGTGAAAAAAGCCAACTTGATGGACAGTTTCACAGAGTAAGAGGACAGAACACTACAGATAAAAGAACTGAAAAAACATCACAACAACAACAAAAAGAATATATCAATGTGGAGCCATTGTCAGGGGCAAGATATTGCAGAGGGTACCTTTGTAAAATGTCATAATCCCACGATTACTGTGATAATTATCCATCCCCATTAAAAAATATAGGAAAAATTGTATTCCATGTTATGTTGCTTAAGAAAGCAGGAAAGTAAATATTTTGGTAACTTTTTTAGAAATAAATTATCTGAAAACAAGTTTGTAGCATAATAAAAATAATAGTATCCATTATAATGCATTTTAAAGTTTATAGAGCACTTTTCTATATTTTATCTCACTTGATTTTAATGGAAAAAGGAGGGGCTAAACTGCAACTGTCAGAAAAATTTGTTTGTGTGGTACATCATATTCCAGGGTGAAGCTGATAAATTAGGCATTACTACAAT